>NC_139484.1:65298761-65498761 GCF_008360975.1 Lichenostomus cassidix | reverse complement strand
TGCACACTTAGCTTTCTTTGGAGTTTTCATGCATTAAGCACTGCTGAGGCCTTACTTGGGCTCTGCTCCAACTTTTAATAATGAAAATGCATCTTGAGTAATTATCTACCACCTAATATAATTAACTTCCCAATACCATATGTGGCTAATCATAACATTAAGGGTCTATATTGTATGACTGAAAGCTCCTTTCTAGTCCTACATTCCTAATGAGTACAATGCCATTTCTCTTATGATCATGCTTTCTATTTGCAGTAAGAAACATAAAACTGGTATTTCCTGGAGAAACTGAAATCCAACTGAATCTACCAAAGCTACCAGTCAGATACAAGGAGTCTGCTGTCCTCAGCCACATCTTTCCCACTGAAGCTTGATAGTAAATGTTGGTAGCTGGTCATTTGTTACCGATGGGATCTTACTGAAACCATTTCACCTGAAGGCTTTTATTTATTTGAAGTCTGTCTTTTAAGCTCTTCTAGGTACTTGTGAGCCTCACAAAGTCAAATTATGCTGGACACCACACCTGATAAGACTTTAACAGTTCTACACATTTTGGGAGGGGATGGGTACAGAGGGGAAAATTCAGATTGAGTGCAAGCACCATAGTACTCTAAGTTGGAAGTGCCAAATCCCACGAGATCTGCTCTGATCTCACCAATAACAATCAGATTATGAATAAGAAGTAAATCTGCTATCTTTACACTCTGTACAAAGGACACCTGATGCTTTTCATGTTGTCTCCAATCCTTGGGAAAGAGCAGGCTGCAGACTGTATAAACTATCCCAATTACATGCAGCTTTACATTATTTTATACATTATCATATGAAAAATCAGACAAAAAGGCCTGCCTTACCAGATTATCAAGCATTCGCATAAGAGCTTCAAACTCCTGTTCTCCAATCTGCCATTTTGGATGGGAGACAGTACCCTCACCTGCTGGAGACTCAGGGGAACGAGACTTGGCTTTATACTTCCCAGGATCAAGAAGCACTAAGTTGTCAGGTCCACCTGCACTGGCCAGGGTACGTACCTTAAAAACAAACCATCTTTAAGCTTCTTGTGGGAGATAGGGTGAAAACAACCAGAAAACCCCCAAAAACTTGGCACAAACCCAGAAGAAATCTACTTCATTTTAAAGCTAGATAAATTAATATGCTTGTAAATTAATATGCTTGTATAAAAGTTGTCTTAAGTCTTTGAAAATACCTGTTTTAATGGGCAGCATATATAAAATTGATGGTTTTGATATAATATGGGAATATTGTCAGTGAAACCAATATTTTGGATGTACTCCCACAACACAGTGATATCACCCATCATTGTGTTAGTTTAGATCAGGTTTAACCAGTAAAGTATGCAATTATTAATCTGTTTGGAGGTTAATATAGCAGACTGTATTATTACAAAACATATTAAAGTTCTTACTTGGATCTCACAGGCAAGCACTAGGTTATGAATATAGTAGAAAGCTTCCTCAACAGTCTCTCCAACTGATACTAAACCATGGTTTCTGAGAATAAGGACCTAAAGAGACATTGAAAGAAATTTAACAGCAGTATTAATGCCAAATATTTTCTTGCTCTTGATTAAAGAACATTTGCTACTGATTAAAGAACATACCTGTCACACACACACTGCCCCCCCTCCTTTTTTTTTTAATTTTAGATGTAAATACTGACCTTGCTTTTAGGTCCCAAATTTTTCTGAATAACCACCTTTTCTTCATCATCCACTAAAATACCATGGTAGTCATGATAAGCTACTTCCCCTAGAGAAAGTGCTTCAGGTGAAATTGGCAAGAGACCACATTTCATTGCAGAAACCTGAGAAATATTAAAACAGACTTAATTTCTTGCAACAGAAAAGTGAAAAATACACTGTTGAGAATTATAATAAAAATATATTTTTATGTATTGTATTAATCAATCTCTACAGATGCATACATTGTGGTCTTATACTCCCATCCTTAAAGCCTCTATTTTTGATAACTTTTGAACTGGATACAAAAGTCACATTCATTTTGGGTTTGTCTTCACATGGCTATTTTTCTATGACAGCAACATCAATATAAAAAGACTCAGGAAAAAAACCCCAAAAAACTACCAAAACCCCAAATCAACTGCATCCTTCATTCCTTTCACTCCATTTAGTTATTACCCCCCCTGCTCCCATGTCAAAAGAAGAACTTCTGTGACATAGATAATTCTGCAGCACTGCAGGTGAAGTTAAAGAATATTTTTTAAAAGCTACTCTAGAACTCACAATTTTAGGAATTTGATCATTTATCCTTAAAATGATTGTATTAATCTGATTAATCAATTCATAAAAAAAACAAAAAACATCAGAATGTGAACACTGAGAGTCATTCTCTCAAAACTTTCCAGAGAGCTAGAACTGACTTGTAATCAGTTACGCCAAAGAGAGATATTGGGAAAGTTTCAAATATTTAATCAAAACTTGATAAACTGTACTTTACAAAACCACTAAAATATGCTCAAGCTTTTATGACTCACTGTCAAAAGATCTAGCCTTTTGTGGTAAAGGACACACATATATGAAATCCATATTTTCCATTGATAGAACTCAATTTACTATCTGATCATTCAGGTAACAACCCAATAAGGAGGATCTGACTGATTCAAACAGAGCCATATTTGAAGACAGACTTAAGGGCTTCCTGCTCTCCAAAAGGGAAGCAAATCTATGATTAAGGGGAGCCACCTATTTTCCCTTTGGGAGGGGTGGAGAAACAGGACAGATTACAAACCCAGACACAAGCTTACCGCTGCTCCTGCCGGTGTGTGGATATGGACAATGCATTTGACATCAGGTCGAGCTGCATAAATTGCAGAGTGCAATGTAAAACCAGCTTGGTTTACTCCCAAGTTAGTGCTTCCACGATCAACCACATCTCCCTGAATATTGATTTTAACCTGCGAATAAAAATAATTATTTTCATTATCAAGAGTCAAAAAATTTGATTTAATTCAGCATCTACCCCTGAGGCTCTAAAACGAGGTGTCATCATTTATATCTGAAATGCCTACATTTTCCCTCAACAAGCTGGACTCAACAGCCAGCAGCTTTCAAGAGCATGATGTGATTCACTGTCCAAATGACCCAGCTCCTCTTTACAGGTAGATCAACTGGAGGACACCTGGTGGTGAACATGGGCAAAGAAATCTCTCTGAGATACCACAGCAGTACCAAAACCTGTCATGTTCAATAAAATTATTCTAAACATATTACACAAGAGTAAAATATTCTCTAGGATAGAATTTAAAGTGACATCTATATTCATATATATATATATATATGAATATTTTACAGCTATGAAAATTAGCAATTGCTTACCAGACTAGATGCAGTGACTTCACTATAGAGGAGTCCAAAAGGTACAATAAGGAAGTGCTCTTGCTCAGAATTTACTCTGGCCTAAGGATAAAACAAGAGTAAGACTTACTAAGAAAATTTTATTAAAGCATACAAGAAGAGCCCAAACCATTAAAGTTACTTTACATCCTGATTATGGAATGAGCAAGTATGCCTACAACACACAGTATGACTTTCATATATGCTACAACAGCTAATCAATGCCCAGCACAGTTAATTAACTCATGTTGAACAGAAACAGATGGCAGGTATATGCCAGAGTCCTTCAGATTGGTGGAATTGAATAACCCCTTACAGTCTGTTATAATGACAATTCACCCTCTAAGGATAAAAGGTATAATACTGAGAGAAAGGGGGAAAAGAGGTAATTTTTTTTTAGTTGAATGAGTTTACACTTCAACTGTATTTCTAGCCTAGTAAGACATAAGGTATGAAATGGAAGGCTGTAAGAAAACACAAGAATTTGGCCCACAGATCTACAACATCTTGATGCTGCAAAGGGTTTCATCACTGGTGCTGCTTCCTGTGAGACATCTGTGAGCAGTACAGCACACTTGCAGATTTTCCACCAAGTATTCTGACCTTCACTTATGTTTTTGCTCTCTAGTCTCATTCACACAATCAGGAGTTTATTATACAAAAATAATTTTGGCTTCAAAGCATTCACATCTTGGGATGTATCTCTTAAAAGTCTTTCCAATGGAAAGTACAGGACATCTAGGTAATTAAGATGTTTCTTGATGGTGAATTAATAGGCTTCCTAAGTTTTACTGGACACATGAGACAACTCCCTACTTTGCTATGAGTCTACCCAGTGTTTGGGTAGTTTGTGTTGTGGGTTTGGGTTTTTTGTTTGGTTGTTGTTTGGGTTTTTTTAATTAAAAGTTATTTATGAGTTTTGCATTTCCCTGAGATGCAGCTACTTTATGCTGCTTCTACCTCATGTTTTCTACTAGTTGTAACATTAAATACACATATACCTTGCTATAGCTCTACTGCAGGGAAAAAAAAATTCTAAAATAAGTAGCTGTGCAGTCATGCAAAATCTTCTAGCACAGATCTAGTTTCCTTTACAACCAGCTGGGAGATGCTACAGCATAAGAGCCTTAAACTAAAGCAGTGAGTTGAAGTTAACCTATATTTTTATGAATCACCAAAGTAGCTCTCCATTACAGAAGTGTAAATTATCTACAAAAATCTCTTCCTTATTTATGCAAGACAAAGAACAGGTATTATTCAAAATGCCCCAAAAGCTAATAAGAAAGCTCACATGGAAGACAACCAAGCAGCAAGACTCACAAACCACTTTGCTTTAGGATTAGATCCAATAAACAGCTCATGCCCTCAAAGCAAAACCAAGACCTGGTGAATGATGTGTACCTTCTGTAAACCTTTAATCTCAAATTCTGCCTGACCCTGAAGGCACCCAAGTTTACTCTGTATTATTGCACTTGACATGAAAACCCTGGAGGTACCCAAGTGTACTCAACATTATTATACTTGGCATGAAAGCTCTTGATGCTCTGTAATTCTGCTTCTGCATCAGGACTGCACCAGTCTGAGCAATTCTACATACAGTAACTATCAGTGCTTGATAAAGATTCAAAAAAAGCAACAATATTCCACCCAGCTAGCTCACTGATATGCCCAGATAGGAATTGTGAGGGTATGAGAGTACATGCCATTCTCCTCTAACACACAGGCTTATGACCCTCACAGAAGGTTGATGTACCTTTTCTCTTACTTCACAAGTGCACTGGCACAAGCTTTTAACTTGAATGCAATCGCCCAGTAATTACAGCATTTACTCAAAAAAAATGAAAACCTGGAGTCAAACTCCAGCACTGCATGAAGTAGTAGCATTCACCACATTCCAAAGGGGTGTCTTTGTACTACTAAGTAAACATAACCTTGTTCTATATCAGCTTCCAAAGATAAATTATATCTTTCAGCCACCTTTCAGAATGCTGTTCACTGGAAGAGTTTGTAAAATACAGAACTGTGACTTGGGACTGCTGCATACAAACCAAGAGCTTTCCAGTACCTCTGCCATTCAGAAGTGTCTAAAACATTTTCAGAATGTCATTTTCAAAGTGCTTTGATTGTCTTCCACCTCAACTTGTACCACCTCTACTGGTGTATTCCTTGTGCTCCTCCCCAAAGAAAGCAAACTTGAGGCATTCCACCCCAACCACATGCCCTTGCCTCAACCCCTCCTCTTGATATGCTGCTCTTCATCACATATATGTTTTTATCTAAATGTACAAACCCTCCCAGGGCTGAACTTCACACTAGAAAGCCATTTCCAAACCTGCTTGCCTAGTAATCTTTTTGTTGCATTAATGTCCCTTTTACAAAATCAATTCTCCTGTCACGTCTGAAAAATCTGGGGGTGGCACAGAGTTGTTTACAAGAACCATTATGTTGGATATGTTCCCTTACAAAAGGAACCGAACGATCTAACCAATACTGCCTTGATCCTATGCCTACACATATAATTTATCATGTTCATCTGTTCACAAATAGTATGCATTGAACCTTCAAAAAGCAGTGAAAATAAGATTATCATATTTCATTCCAACTGCAACTACAAGAGCTGAAAATACATAAAGGACAACCTCTACTATGTAGAATAAAAAACAATTCAGCTCTGTTAGGACAACAATTGACAGGGCTACACACCACAGCTGTGAGTTTACTCATGAGAATCATGTTGATCATTCTTCTGGCGTATAAAACCTCCTTGATTTGACCTCCTTGTCATTATTTTTATGGATGCCAGTGATTACTCAGTCACAAGGAAAATGGTTGGCACGCTGCATTAAGCCCAGAGCTTGCTCATGTTCAGAAATACTATGGCTTCTTTATCAAAAAGGCTGGTACCTGAACTATAAAATTCAACTGAATGACTAAGATATTTTAGTACTTAGCAAAAAAAAGTAAGAAAACTAAGAAATTACCTTGTAGAATAATAAATACAATTATTCAAAGCATTTGAGACACTAAAAGACTGAGTCTTTCAGGAGTCTTAACTTCATCCTAAGAATTTTCATGTACACTCTCTTAAGACTCTATTCAGACTGTGGTAGCTGACATCCAAGCTGAGATGCAATGACAAATCTCTTCACTATTATACTGCTTTCAATACCACTTTGCTCTTCTCACACACAAAGAGAAAATGACACATAGGGGAGGGAAGCAAATCTCTTGTATGTTAAAACAATTGGTTCAGTTATCTGTTGATTCAATACTCACTGTTATATGATTGTAAATAAGCTGAGACCAGCCAAAGAGATCCGCTAATCTGTAGAAAGCTGCCAATTTACATCGTAACAACTTCTCCCCTTTTTCATAAGCGATGGAATCTGACCCTCTCAGATCATTCACTGGTGTTACCATGCCAAGACCTGAGGAGGAGAAGAGGTTAAAAAAAAGCACAAGGCAGGTTGCATTCAGCATCAGCTCAAGCCTAGCAACACACACCACTATTACACTGGTTATTCTGACTGGATTATAAGAACATATTAACCTAAGAAATAGATAGCAAATTTTCATTCCTGTAATGTAGTAATTTATATAACACAAATATGATGACAGTCTTGAGCCAGGTTATTTAGCTTTGGTAGACTCAGCATTCATTTCCTTCCCTACTATAAATTAGCACTAAGGTGAGAGTGCATTCCTTAGCAAAATATTTTTACCTCTCTCAAACTAATGACTGTTTGTAAAATACCTCTTCATTGTTAAAAGAAAAATGTAGCACCAAATACTCCACTTTTTGAGCTACAAGTTTTCCTGACAAGGAGAATTACACAGCTACAAAGATGCACACAGGTTCATTTAAGGAAAAATTAAGTACAAGCTAGAGAGAGAAAGATTATTGTAAATAATACAAATACTGTAGTTCTAGTTACAGTGCAATTAGAAATGTGGTTAAAAGTAACTGTGAAAAAGCAGAACCAGGCCATGACACAGTCAAAACTAAAGATATATTTTATAGCAAAGGCAAGGATTTATGTTATCTTAACACAAAACCTGTGTGTACATGCATTCACACATTCTGGCTTTTGTTTTCCTTCTTTGCTTGGCTTGCTGATGTTTCTTGTCTAAAGCTTCACGGTAGAAAGCTGCAAACAGTATTTCAATGACAAAAATAATTTGTTTCTAAAGACCTTCACTGTTACCAGACTACTAATGAGTGTTAATTTCCTGCAGACAAACCATGTGGTAATTAGCAATATTTAAATATTTAAGATTTTTAATAGCACTGACTTATCAGGCTTATTTTTCAATTAAGACACCATCCTTAAAATAGCTTTTGATATAAATTATATACATGAATCACATTGCATACCACTGTAGCATTTAGAAACTAATAAATTCATTTCATGTGTTCAGCGTTTGTGTGAGCAGAACAGGATAGCATTTGAACTTCATAGTACTTTTTATTTCATTCACACTGCCTTTATTTTAAACCTTTCAAGAAAAGAAAAAAGGAGTTCAGCCCTGATGACTGAAGGCACTCACTCATGTTTAACGCAGCCATTCCGCCTTGAGGTGCCGCAGGGTAGACATTTGGTACGTGTGTTGTCATGAAATCCGCAATCTGCTGTAAAGCCAATAAACCCGTGGGGTTCTTCCCCTTCTTAAACTGTTCCTGGATCATGGATTCCAATTCTTCACAAAAGGCCTAGTAACAAGACATTGCATGTTGTAATGCATGTTTAAATGAACTTCAGCCTTTCATACACAGCTTCTTTTTAGCACTTTGAGGGAACCATCCTACACCTCTACTGAAAAACACCTCAGGGCAGAATTACTGGGTGCGTAACGTAACTCCAAAATTGCTCTCTAGAGCTCTAATGATATGAGTCACTTGGGGATTTTTTATGGAAATTCCAGCATTCTCTCTTCAAGTAACACTAAAAGTCTTTGAGCCTGCTAATGTGAATTTCTGGAAGGAAGAGAATGTACAATTGACTTGAACACAAAATGTGAAAGGCAAATTAGCAGAACCAGAAAAGAAAATTTGTCACTGTGGCTCACAGTGAACAGGGAGCCAAGAAGGCATCCAGGAACACAGAAAACAATGAACAATAAATTTTTAAAACCTGTTTAGATGAGGGGCTGTTTACATTCTTTCCTGGGGTTTTTTTGTGGTTTGTTTGGTTTTTTTAAAATATATTTTAACTTGGAAGGAAGAACACAAGAGAGTTTTTACTATTGCTGATAGCTCCTGCTTTTAACAAGAACACTGGAATTTGTACCAAAAGAGAAGTACTGTAATCATTAAGTAATTACTTTCTAAACAAGTGATTTATTAATATTTTCATCAGTCAAATGGGTTGACTCAATAGAAAAATTGTGAACATACCACCACATCCCTATTTCAAATGAAGTTATGTCATGTAATGTTTTGCATCTAAAGTCACCCACTAGTTATTACAAAAGGAACAAATGTCATGAGAGAAATTTTGTTTGTGTACTTTTTGCCCAAGGGAACATCTTCAATATTAAATGTCAATCATTCATACTTCATTATTGTGCACCTTTTCAGAAAGAGATATATAAAGCTATTTCATATGCCCAAATCCCAAAAGACAAACTGAGTACAGGCCAGACCTGCCTTGCATAAGCTACTTTCTAAAAATGTTGCATTTAAATGAATACGTGAAACCAGTGAAAAAATGTCTTACAAGGACTCAATGGAAAATATGAAAAAAAATGTTGATGATTATACAGAATTCTGAAAGCCAGACTGAAGAGCTCCTTCGTGAGTAGATCATAAAAATTCAAACAGATAGCGTGAGAAAAAAAAAAAAATCAGGAAAGGCCAACAAGAAAAAAGAACTGGATCTAAGATGCCACAAACTTCTCCAATTCTGTACTGATAGTGAAAATAAAGGTATAAAATTTGTCATTTTAAAGATTAAGCATTTTCTTTTCTTACTGGGCTTTGAAGAATCATGGAGACTCTCTTCTTCTGTTCCATCATGTTAAAATCCTGGCGAAGGTCAGGTGCCATATTTCTCTCTCTCAAATATTCTGGATTATTTTCATCAACTCGATCAAAATACCTCTCTTTATGAGGAGCTGTTGTTGGAGGTGGTGAAGTCACCACCCCCACACCAGAGTCACCATTCATAGCACAGTTTTAAGGAACCTATGAAGCAGGATGGAGAAGAGAAATAATTATGACATTCATATGTGTTTCTACTTTCAGAGTAATAGTTCAAATCCATCTAAAATTAGTATGTCTTCTCAAACATAAAAACTGTGTTTGTGCAACTGGATAGCAATGTTCTAGAGTAGGAAAAAGGATTTTTATATACAAGATATACAGAAAAGCAGATTAACATATATGAAAAGTCCAATATGCTACACAAATTAATGCAACACAAAACTAATATGGGAGCTCTGATGAAAGTAATTTCTTTAAGCCGTCTGGCCAGCCTGATTTTCAGAAGCATAGAAGTCCTTCAAACCTTCTCAGAGACAATGACAGAATGTCCAGACATGAGGTCTAAACTCATTGGTCTGGGGCTTTGGCCTTTTCATTTTTCTTAAAAAGTTAAAGCAGACATACAAAAAATAATATTGAATAAATCAGAAATTAAATAATCACTGGAATTAGTATCTTACACATGTCCATTAATATGAAGAATCAGCCCCACCAAAACATGCTTGGACTGCCAACAGATTTCTGGATACAAACTCAGAAATCCTGACTTGCAACCCGAGGTGTGCTTTCCACATTTATTTTAGGTCCATTTAATAACATGCACACCACTACATTAGCATGTGGTTTTTGGAATCTGGAAAGCACAGACACACACAGCCCCCACTCCCTGGCCAGGGTTCCTTTCAGTTTTACATGTTGTAGTCAGCAACTGCCTGTATCCACCAGAAAGACTGAAAGCTCAGCCGGTATTGCTCATACACACCTCCTCCTTCCACTCACAAGAATTCCTTTGTGTAACATTATCCCAGTTTTCTGGGCACAGAATTACAACCCTCATTCCAAAATTCTTCTCAGAAGAATTCTGAAGTCTTCCACTGATAAAGACAGTTCAATAAAGCCACCCTTGCAACACTTTGAGCCTCCAGTTCCTGGTCATCTGACATATCAAATTACAACTAAGTAGAAAAGACTGTATATATATTAATTTAAGTAATCACTCATCATCCACATCTTCAATTAGTAAGCTTTTACATATGTCTCTATTCTTTTGCTGGTTTTAGATTTTAGTCTTAGGGACTCATCTCAAACTGCTTTTAATTTGCTTAGTAATTTATTTGCATGCTTATTAGCTAAAACCACTTCAGATGTGGATGCACACAGAAAAGGCAAGTTTACATAAATTTTGAAATGCAGATTATGTTAAACAAAATCGTTGTGATGAAGAAAATTATCTACTTCAAGACTTCAGAATTAGCAGATTTCATCCTCTTTAGTTCTTACATTAGGAAAGAAGCTTTAAAATCCAACCCATTTCTTATATCAGAATGAACAAACCACTGAACTGAGACAGCTGAACACAATAAGCAAAATAAAGTATTTTCCTCGACTCAGCAGAATAGTATACTACAATGAAAATCTATGTTAGCACTTAAATGCTCAATCATTTCCACCCACTGAGTTACTAAATAAACACACAAAGACACCTCTGCAGTGTTTAAAATATTTCATTTCAAAGTTTAGACTTTAAACATAGTTGATTATTTTCTTCTCCCGAGCTCATATGCACACCTTTTTTTTTTTCAATTGCTTGCTTTCCTTCACCCACGGAGAAATAGAGGGTAAAGCATGAAGAAATAATGCTTTTATCTGCAAGGAAAATCTTTTAAGGTATTATACCTAGGAAATTTTAAGCAAGTGAAGTTACAGCAAAGTAGACACCTCCCCATTGGCAGCTTCAGATGCCTAATACACTCCTTCTAAGTTCTCTTCCTCCACCCAACCTCCAGCCTGCACCATTTGCCATTTCCTTCCTTGAAAATGCTTTTGAAGGCCCACTAACACCTTTTACAACCTTCTGAGCTCTATCAGCTATACTACTGCCTCTACATCCAGGGCTTTGTTGAAAAACAAGTTTGCAGACCCAAACATGTGCCTTACTCTCTTACAGTAACAGCTCACTTGGCCCAATCAAAGTCTTAACTTCACCAGTCTCTGCTTATCAAAAAAATCAGGGAGTTTAGAAATAGCACAAGGCCAACTCCACAAATGAAGATAACTAGAATGGCTCAAGCAGTTCAGACTTTATACTGCACTCTGCTGAGCACAGCCACAAATGTGTCTTTACTTCAAAGCAAAGCATAGCAAAACTAAGAAGTTTGAGCTTACCACCAGCAGAGAACAGCAGCCCCATTCCTGCATGCTCAGGCTATGTTTAAGTGTCATGTTGTGTATGTGTATGCACAGTCTGATTTAAATTAAACTGTAGACATATCTGCAAATGTAATTTTGCATTTAATTATTTACACTAATTCCATCTTACTTTCAGAGTACCTAAACGTATTTCCAAATGAATGACACATATAATTACTTCACTGTTTCCTACTCATATTGGAGAGAAGCTGGTCCCTAACAGCCTGCACAGGCAACATTAAAATATGATCACAGTGCCTTGTTGAAGTTGCATTACTCCACCATCCAAGTACACAATGGCATTCAAGGTCTTGGGAAGATATTACGACTTCAGCACTGTGTAGTGGCAATAATCTCACATAAAAATAAATGCTTAACATTCAGTGATCATTTTACATGTAAGGTTAAATATCTGTTTCATAGCTCAGTTTTGCAGACACCCAAAATTAATGGCATCCCCCCAGCAAGGTCTAATAATTAACTGTTTTAACATAACTGTAATGGTAATTGTTTTAATGGCTGTCAGCTACTGACATTAAAGGGATTGACTTTTGAACTAGAAGCAGACATTCTTGACAACACTTTGCAAAGCCACTGAAATATATTTACGAGTTTCCTTGAAAGACCCTTTGGGAGTAAAGCATGATGAACTCTCCAGTAAGAGCTTCAGTAATATGAATACCAATAAATTAATAAAAGGAATCTGAACACACCATGGGGAATGGTCAGTGGTTCTACAAACTGGAAGGTTACACTGAAAATCATAACAGGCTGCCTAGGCAGTAAAAAAAAAAAAAAAAATTAAACAAAATTAAGACTGTCTTCACACCCACAACACTTCAGTACAGACAGTTTCTCTCTGATGCAGTGCACTACAGCCCCCACGTAAGATAAGCTGTAATGCTAAAGGACTTTCTGCCATGATAAGTGTTTCTATGAGAGAGCCTGTTCTAACACAACTGTGTCAGAAAAAGCCACACCCTTAACTGAAAAAGCCACGGCTGGAAAATGTAAGTGCACAGAAAAAAAAGCTTATGCCAGAAGCAGTTATTGTCAAATATAGACAGACAGAGCAAACAGCATCTATTACTATGGGGAGCTAAGAAAAATAAACAGCTGTGATAAAATTCAAACAGCACCTTACAGTACCAGAAACAATGACATCCATTCTTTTAACATCCATATACACAAACACTGTGGTGGCCAATGGACCAGCACACCAAACTAGAGGCAGCAGCCAACTCACAGCACAACCTATTTATCACAGGGCATGTGGATGTGTGAGCAACTGCTGTAAACAGGTTGTTTATGAAATGCTTTAAGGAAACCATGTTTATAAAATTTATAGCTCATTGACAGACACTGAGCACTGTTTACAAAAATCATTCTGAAACTGGTATTAGTATTTCAGGTTACTTTTATTATTTAAAATCCCCTTCCTCCCCATTCTTTTCTAACCCAACAGTTTCATTAAAGGATTCATCTAAGAGGAATGTAACAGAGTTTTGCTACAGAGTTTAGTTTAAACAAAAGAATAAAATTCTAGAACAGAAAGACTATAAAATTTTTCACATTAACATCTATGAAGAAGAAAAATCTCAATTTTTAAAATAAACTTGCATTCCTCAGTACTCAGATGATACAAATAGAGTCAAAGAAATTTAAACAGGTAAGACAGTGAATAATAATCAATAACAATTGACAATAAATTAAGGGTACATGAAAACCCCACCCTTAAATCTGAAAAGTTATATAATTGAAAACCCCAGTATTGATTTGGGCTGGGATCTTATTGTAGATAACAAACATATTTAAAACTTCAGTATTAACTCATTTTGGTACATGAAAGTTGGGACAGATGTAAGTACTTATGCCTTTGATAGCATATTGATTCAGTGTTTCTCACCAAACCCTCATAATGAATATTATGTGAACATTGGGAGGATTTAAAATGCCTCACAATATATACACTAACAGAAACCAGCTAACTACATTTCTTTAAAAAAAAAAAAAGTTTTGCAATCATCTAAAGATTGGTTTTGTTTTGCAATAAGTTGTAATGGGTTATTTTTTGCTGCTCCACACCCTGAGGAAATTGTTTTTAACTTGGGCTGCAGTCAATGGAATCTGAGCTAAAGGCTCCCTGCCACCAAAGGATGAGCACAGCTCTCCTCACCAACACAGCTTTAAGTCTGATGAGGCCAAGTCAGAATAAAAATACATTCTGAGAAGCAGGAAGAAGGTTGTGACAAGGTGACAAGGAAACAAAAAAGACTTCTAAAAGAATTCAAAATACACCACCACGTCACAAGACAGCAAATGCAAAAAAACCATACAACAATTTGAGGCTTGTTTTAAGTTTAGGAGAGTTATCTGATCAAAACCTTACAAGAGCAAGTTATTTGAGAAAGAAGAAAAAAAACCAAAACAAAACCCCCAAACCTGCTCACTTCCTGGTAGCATACAGTTTGTTTGTACAAAATGTCATGTGAGCAGAACACCTGTATGGGACCTTGTGCCAAATCTGTAAATTAAACGAGCGGCAAACTTTACAACTGCTGATACATTCCCAGTCACCAGCAACAAAGATCAGGAGAACTCAGTTCCAGAATATGTCACTTTTGAGACCTATTTAGACAATGATATAGTAATTTCCATATATTTCCAATAAAATCTATTTTTTTCTGACAGTTCTTTCAAAAAGTTATCTCCACTCACACCAGAACTATGCCACTAAGTCTAACAGAGGTGAAAACAGATTTGACAAGAAGTTACGGGGAAGGGACAAGGAGGTAGCAAAACAACATAACTCATTTTCTTTCCTGTTGTGCAACCAGCAGTCTTTGAGGAGTAGAAGTTACCTAAAAATCTCATGCAAGTGACAAGTCAGGCAGTATACAGGTAGGGGGAGGGAAGCGAGCTTTGTTTTGGATGCAAACACAACAGGACAGGGAAAATAATGCAAAATAGTAATTTTATGGCCCAGGAAAGACTCAGGGGACTGCAGAAAGCTACACAGCTGAAATTATTTCATGAGGAAGTTATGAAGTGATAGGAGGGAGGAAGAGGAAGGGAAAGAGTCAGGCAGTACTGGTGTGGGGCAGAAGAAACCCAAGAGGTATGTGAGCTACTGCAAATAGAGTGAAAATTAAATTGGTGTGGAGATAACTAAGGAAGTGAGGAAGCAGAACATCTATCTGCAGATAAAAAGGTTTCATTATCACTTGGTGTTTGCAAAAAATTTAAAAGATTGCACTGCTAGCACTTCACTCAATATTCTGATCTCTCCTGTATTTTTTCTGATTTTCCCTTACTTTAGAATAACATTTGCCAAACTTTCTCCTTAAAAAAAATTAATATAACTTTATAATAGGGAAATTATTTATTATTTGCACTACAATTTCCATCATCTTCAGTGACAGCATTTTGGCACCGATGACACTGGATTTGTTCTTGCCATTTCAAATGTTTCCAACTGAACTTTTAAAAGGAAAAGCTGGCTTTATCTTAGGAGGTCAAAGAACAAAGAAAGTAAATCATGACTGTACTACTTACTAGACAACGTACTCTATATAACGAACAATTATATTATTTTTTAGCAAATGTTCTCAAACTTATGCATCTTCAGAATTTCCTATGCTCTTTGTTTTCAAACAGGAAGAGACTATTTCACGAACAAAAACAGTTATTTATCTTATATTGAATGCAGGCACAATCACTTTTTAACAGAGACAAAGCAAGTTAAATATGGGACTCTAAAATTTAGCGAAATCCAACAATAAGTTTATCTGGCCAAAAGTATTGCATTTTATATTTGTAATATCATGCTTTAGTGTCTATGACAATAGTTTAAGAAGCAAATTGTGTTAGAGAACAAGAAAACAAAAATGGACCAATTCTATTTGAAATCCACAGAGTAATTATTCCGATTTTCACCTTCTCTAAAACACTGAAATCAGATGCCTAGCACAGTGGGAAGTGAGTGATCTCAAGGTTACATAAAAACCAGGCTTTCTAAACTGCATGTTAAGGGAACATTTAAGGAGCCCCCATGATAACTATGTCAGGTTGTAAAACAATGTAATTACTGTCTAGCTTTCCCAAAGTGAAATGAAGCAGGTGGCTGGGAAAAGCCACAGCAGTTTCACAGCAGACAAATCATTCCAGACCAATCCCATCACCTGCAACAAAGTAACAGCTTCTGTCCACATAGGGAGAGCAGCAGATACTGTTTAACAAACTTCAGCAAACCATTTGACACTGTTTCCCACAGCCTACTCCTGGACAAACCAGCAAGATATTGGATGGTGGCCTCCAAAATGGGCAGCAAACTGGCCCACAGGGTGCACTGCGCTTGTCAATGGCTTTAACTCAGGCTGACAGCCTGTCACAAGGAAAAGGGCCCCCAAAAATGATGATGGGACCCACACTTTTCAGCATCACCACAAAAAACCTGGATGAGAGGTCTGAGAGCACCATGACCAGGTTTGCTGATGACACCACACTGGGTGTGAGGTGGATGTGCCAGAAGGGAAAGCCATCTCACAGACCAGGACAGGCTGGAAGAGTGAGCTGGCAAGAAGAGCGTGGAGTTTGACAGAGACAAGCACAAGGTTCTGCAGCAGTGAGGACACCAAAGAGCCTGGCACAGGCTGGGATCCCTCGCTGAGGGGGACCTGGGGGTCCTGGTGCCCAACAGGCTGAACTGGAGTGAGCAGAGAAGCTGCTGCAGCAATGAAGGCAAATCAGATGCTGGGATGCTCCCACAGAGGCATCAGCAGCAGAGATGAGAGATGTGACCATCCCAAACTAGCAAGAGCTTGTCAGGCCACACCTGGAGTGCTCCTGTGTCCAGTTGTGGTCCCCAGAGTTCAAGAATACGAACAGACGGACTGAAGAGGGTCAAAACAAAAGCCATGAAGATGATCAAAGATTGTAGAACCTACTCTATGAGGAAAGGCTAAAGGAGTTAGGTACTTTCTCCCTGAAGAAGAAAATGCCTGGGAGGGCTTCGTCACACTTTTCCAGTATTTAAAGGCTGGCTACAAAATGGATGGAGGCTCTCTCTTCACAAGGAGCCACATGGAGAGGACACCAGGCAACGAGTGCAGTTTGCACCAGAAAAGGTTTCATCTTGATAATAGAAAAGACATCTTTTAAACTGAGAACAATCACTAGAATGACCTCCCTGGGAAAATGGTGGAATCCCCATCAACTGGAGGTATTCAAGAAAACAACTGGGCAGCGTATTGGATAATCCCATCTAGGCTCCATTTTCCACAACAGGTTGGTTCAGATGACCTTTTGAGATTCCTTTTAACCTGGGCTGTTGTATGCTTTATGATTCTACCTAGCATAAGCCCACCTAAGACTTACACCAGAATTTAGGTGGGTAGATTCAGCTGGGATATTTGTTAAAGATAGCTGTCTAAATTCTGCAGAAGTTTCAGTATATATGGGTCAGAATTCTTAATTCAGTCCTTGCAAACAAAAGAGGAGAAAAGCCAGCATTAAAATCAATAATAAAGCTAAAATACAGAGAGATTATTTCCCTCCTCTTAATAAAGGATTTAAAAGGCCAAAAGTATCAAACTTTTAGGAACAGTAATCATTCAACTCTCCTCCCTGACCTGGAAAAGCATTGTATCCCTGAGATCGGACACTGCAGGAAGCTGAGAATGACGCACGAGGAGGAACAAGGCAGCACACTGTGCAATTCCTCCCCTCACTGGAAAGTGCAGTGGCAGCCCATGCTCACCATTGATACAATTTTCATGTTAAACCCTAACATGATTTATTAATTAATGATGGAAAGATCAAATTTCCAACTAACAGCTCATTCCAATTAAAAATAGCTAATTAAAATTACATTAAATTAAAATAGCTAATTAAAAATTAAAAATTGGTAAGGTAACCAAATCTACAAAAAAACTAAGATTAAAAACAAACAATTGAAAAAAAAAAATCCTCTTTAAACTATTAACTTATATCTTCTATTGACAAGGCCCCTGGTTTCTTCCCAGCCTTTTAACTTCTCTTCCCCTCTTCCAATCCTTTCTCCAATTTTCCTGTGAAGCAGTTTACACAACAAAAAACTGAACTGCCATTTCTAGCCTCAAAAGATTTTGCGAAAAACTAATGGTTTCAAACCTACTTATTAACTCAACAGCAAAATTACCTTGCTTTCACTTCTTTGACTCAGTGACTTAATCTGCTAGTTCCATACACTTCTCATACAGCATTTCTGGAAGTGTTCAGTACATAAATTCATGAAGGATTAGGGGAAGTGATAATAGAAAACATAACAAAATGTCACACAGTTCATAAAACACAAAAACTCTCTACATAAACATCTTAAAACACAGACACCTTAAGCTTTTCTGCCGAAACTCTAAGAGCTTCACAAATATATCACAAAATTTGCATGTAAATGACAAAAAAGAAATTTCACCAGTGTATTTTGCATTTCTTCAGGCACAGTGTCCAAGTATGAATTCTGCCAACTCATCATATACTTTGCCATTGTTTCTTATCACAGGAGCACCAATGGTGATTACAGCAGGGGAGACACATTTCCTTTCCACTACTTCAGTGTCTATTAGCCCCAGAAATAATTTCTTTAGAGTTCAGTGAAAAAGAGGGGCTTCAGTGTTATGGTTCAGAGCAGTATCATGGTGTCAATTTATTTTCTGAAGCTATTCCAACACTGAGATTAAAACCTGCACACTGAACCTCAACTTAAAGAGCCCTCCAAATGGGCCCTCATAATTACACCACCAGATACCACTGAAGCTGATTTGCCTGCAATTTTATTTCAGAAGTATGATTCCCAATTCAAATCAGTTTCATGATACTGTGGTTTTTACTTAATAATAGCACAATATCACAAAACTCAATTTAACACAGCTAATGCAAAGGAGTACAAATGGAGACAAAAATTATGCCAGAATTCTGCTCAATGCTGAAAAGGGAAAATTAGAAGCAAATTCAAGAGCTGTCATAGATCACTACATAGGAATTGCAAAGATTATGCTATGACCAAGTTTTCTAGTGTAATAGTAAAATAAAAGAAAAACACAAGTAGAAAAATAACCTTCCCTAGCTTTAAAAATACCCCACTACTAGAATATTATTTCTGGTTTTCATTCAATAATATTCAATTTCATTCAATAATAGACATGAAATACCACAGTTCATGGAAGGGCTACAAAACGGATCTGGAGAGTAGAAGTGTAACTTGTAGGATCAGCAGCTTGACATACTCAGTGAACCAGAAAGATTATCTGTTCACAGAGGTGACAGGGCCTTTCAGTCCTGCTAACGAAAGTATGGAGACATTTAACACTAGGGAGTGAATAACATACACACTTGCCCTTGAATAGAGAGGGAAATTTCCTAACCAAGTATATACAATATTGAGTCAACAACGTTGCTTTAAAAATCTTCATAAAACACAAGTTTTAACACAACTTCCAGAATACCTTCTACTATCTGTCTGCAGTGAGATCAGAGTCTGCTCTGCCCTGCCCTTCCTTTTTAGGCTTTGGGAAAAATAAGTTCCACAAGCACAATATGTTCATGTTATTTGCAGCTTCCAATGCATTTCCAGTTTTCCAACACCTTTTTTTTTTATAGCACCTTCCTCTGCTGGTAGGTTGGTGACAGCTGGAGACTGAATTTCAGACTCAGAGACAGAACCAAAAATCCTCTTTAATCCTTCTCCTACGCTCAGGTCAAACTGATCAGACTTGCTATCAGAACAAATTTTCTGTCACAACAGGTAGAATATCTCCTACTATTTTTTAAACAATCTTCAGCAGCACAAAATGCAAAATTCTGAATCATTTAGGCATACCTTACCTGAGAAATTTCAGCTACAAAACTTACAAAATTTCTAAAATATCTTCGTGGGTCTCACTGGCTTCTTTGATGCATTTAGCAGTTCACTCCATGGAAACTGGCTTGCTCAGGTTAGTGTTTTTTAAACATAAGTTTAACAACCTGTAGAATAAAAAGGGTTGCACTGGAGATGCCCTCACTCTATGCCTTATTGTCAATTTGTTGAACAGTAAACATTGGTGCCAAGTATTTTTCCAGCCTGCTTTACAGGCAGGCTGGAATTAACAATAAAATTGTTAACAATTTTTAAATGGTGACAATAAAATTCACCATTGATGTCACAGAGGCTCAGCTACACACTGAACAGCACTGCACAAGAGTGAGTCACATCACTAATTTACACTTTTATCCTCTACTTGTGTGGAAATTAGCTGAGACCAAGACAACACAAATTTTCACACTATTACAATTCATGGATGGTGGCAGCAGTACCAGAAAATAAGTGGATATTTATTTTTGCCATTAGGGTCACAAGTCCATACAAATAAAGAGGTTTAACCCAAATACTGCTTATTTTTAGTTTTCTGTGAACCCAGATGCACTTCCCAAGCCTCACACCAAACACATCAATAAGCCACTGCCCTGAGATTTTTGAATACAGGTCAAACCAGATCACCAGCTTTCCAAGGACAGGGCCCCAGCTTTATCCAAGAAGTAAAGCTTGATCAGCATGTCTGACCCAAAAATGAACACTGGCCTTAAACTGAAGTTACAAAAGCTGCTAGACTTCTAATTCCAAGACTGGATTTATAAAAAACATGAAAGTACACGCAAGTTTCTCAAAGAAAGAGTCACCAATGTACTGAAGCAAAATTAGATGTCTAATTTTCCAGTGTAATTAATCAAGTAAGAAGTTGTCCATAATTTCCATATACACACATATGAAATCAGATTTTCCCAGGAAACAACACACTTAAAACCATGAAAGCCCCCAAATTCCATAACAGTACTCCACAGAGCCCCCAGAAGGAAAGCCATCTGCACTTACCAGAGAACAGTCAACTGCTGCTTCACAGAACAGCAGCTTCAGAGAGATGTGCAGTGGTTGCACTGGTGGCTTTAGCCAGAAATGAGAACTAGGTCAGGACCTGTGCATGAGGATAAGGTTTTACCTTGTCCACTGTAAACTTGGAGGCACTTGTGACACAGCAATTCAAGAGCAAGAGGACACAGCACAGGCTCTTCCCCACAGCAATGGGGAGGCTGCAGCACTGCATGAGAACTGTGGAGTTCATAAGCAGCTTTAGCAAAGGCAGAAGACTCCAGAGCTCCTTTGAACACAGCACACAGCAGTATCAGTTTCAAGGTGTCTAAAACATGCACTGTAGGTGCAGTCACAAAAAGCATTTTGCTTCCCTCAATATTTTCTTTTGACCTCAAGGCTCAGCAAAATAAGCAAAATGAACAAGGGCCCCCTCCACTATGAAATATGACCACAGTAGCATTGTTTCACTTTACCCACAATGTTTTACTTGTAAATTTTTCTGATGGTATTACCTATCCAGCACTCCCCTTCTTTTAAATAAAGGAGACTGGGCATTCTAAAATAAGACATGAAAGTCTAATTTTATTTAAATGTTTGTTGGATTTTTCAAAAAGGTTTTACTAGATCAGTGTCTGGGGAAAAAAGAGATCCCACACATATACCCCATGCTATTACAGATAGAAAAAACCTGAAAAACTTAAAGTTTAAAATGTAAAATAACTTTAGTGCTCACCACTCTCCAATATTTCAAAAACTGCTGTGACTAACAAAAGGTCCTACAAATGACAGAAGAACTTAAAACTAATTTTTCAACAGGAACAGATACTTCCCTGATACTTTAAAAACGCAAGAAATTTCAGTAATTTTAAGTACTCACATCTAAAATACCAGTATTATGATGTATAAAGGATCAACTGAATACAGCAGTGTATAGGCAAAGTGGCCCCATTTTGGCTAGGATCCAGTTATTTTCATGGAGACTGAATAGCAAGGGATGAGATTTCTGAAGCGTGTTGGCAACAAACAGAACAATGTCATTTAACCCTTTGAACTATTCTGCAACAATAACTTCTTCCAGAACAGCTGGATGACATTTGGTATCTTTATTTAAAGGGCAGAGAAAAGCAGCTAGACTCTTCCCCTCAGTTACATAGAAACAGTAAAAACACCATGCTAAATTTGTTAAAGCTACGATTTCACTTTATGCAAGCATGAGAGCTATTTTATGGGTTTGGATGGGGTTTTTTAAATGTTAATTTAGGTTAAACACTGAAAAAATTTCTGAATCTGGAATGAAGAATCTGTTGACTTATTTATTTGGGTACTATCCTCTGGAACAGAAGATGTCCTGGGACAAACTCATAAACTGATCAGACACAAAAACCTCAAACCAGGTCATTTTAGTTTTAAATACAATTGCACTGACAATGTTAGAGTAAATTTAAAAGTACTGTGTTCCAAAGGTTCAAGTCAGCCATAGAATTTATGACATCCTGTAAAGGACAACCCCACACATGACAGTCTGAGTATACAAACCCCACAGACCAGTTACAGTGAAGGTGGCTTGCCCAGAATCCCTCTGAACTGCCTATGGACACATAGGAACAAAGACACCAAGACCCAGCTTGTTTATCTCACCTCTAATATGGAAAATACCACACCCAAATAAAAAATTTTCCATTTATAATTATTGTTGGGCAGCTGAAGCTGGAATGTTTAAAAAAGGTGAGTAGGAAAAGATTCTGTATGGGGTTTTATCCACAAGACATCTAAAACCGAGTCTATATCTACTGGAGTTAAATAAAGAGTGAAGTTTTTGGTTTGGGTTTTCTTTTTTAAATCAAGAAAGTCTACTAAAAAAACCTGAAATTCTAGAATTCAAGCACATGGATTGTCAGATTCTGCTTTTCAGTTTACTTTGACCGTGGGTTTTATGGAAGAGTTCTGAGAAAAAGGCTGCTAAATTTAAATATTCTAGTTCAATTTCTTCATTCACCAGAAATTATTAAACCTTAATAGCTCTTACACAACCTGATTTGGAAACAAGACATTCTTATTCAAGCAAAGGCAAACTAGAAGCGCATAAGCAAATGAGTTTTGCTTTCCAGGGTAAAAAGTATTAGTATATTCCTTACATGTTTCTATAAGGAACAATGTCACTAATGTTAGATTGTACTAAATGATAGCTAATTTTGTTATGGTAAGGCATCACAATTATTAACTCTGCTTGTGTTGTTCTCTGTTCCTGCTCTGAGATATATAATCTTGGAAAAAAAGTAACTTGCCTATCCATCAACAGCGATAATTAGTTTTTAGGGAATTTGACTTACACCCCCACCTTTTATTTTTAAAGATCTTATACTTCATGAAGCGATTTTTACTTGAATCAGAGGTAGACTAAACCTGTCCTTTTTTTATATGATATGCCATTTTGTTGTTTTTGTCAGGCAAGGACATCATAAATTTGTACTCTAGCAGCATTTGTTGCTACTCAGAATTATGTAATAACCCCTCATCATCAAATTTAAGGGTTACAATAATTTCTTTGTCTTTCAGGAGATGTTAATGAAGTTATAAAGAGTTAGTGTAGCTGCTCCAAAATATTAGGAAAGCACACAGTGAAGAATGAAGAGACTAAGTAACAGAATGTGCTGCCACTTGGCACTGCCAAAAAGAAGAAATTCAAGTTTCTTGATGAATTCATGACTGATATACCCGTAACTTTGGAGATCCTAAAGCACATGCCTCACAAGTAAAAACCCTTCGTTATTATGAGACTGGTTAGTTGAGATTTTTGAGATGGAACTAACCTGAATATTCATTACTAGATGCATGAATTCTGCCATTTTTTCTGGCAGAGTACCCAAGCAACTCAGAAATTGCTACATGATTAGAGAGTGTGCAGGGATTATGCTGGAACCAGTGAGTTTGATACATAAGCAGCACAAATGTGGATGGGTGTGTTAGCAGTTCAAGCAAGAAGACAGTGAATCAAAGTACATAAGTAAGGCAGAAGCTTAATACAAAGACCAGAGATTTCAAGCAGGCTTGAATCAGGCAGATGAAGGCAGCAGAGATGTTGAATTTTTCATTACTTTCTCCTTCATGTGCACTTGGGCTTTTCAAAGTGGCACCCCCCAGTTCTTTTATAACACTTCCCAGTTTTGATGGGAAGGGAGAGAAAGATAGAAAATGACACAAATTATGACACAATTCATTCTCTTAACACAGTAGAATTGGACAGTTTAAAAAGCCTGTATGCAGGAGGAAACAAATATCTTTGGAGAATGCAAACCTAAATATTAATCCTGACATAAACCTTCCATGTGAGATTTTATACTGCACTTGCACATAAAAACAGCTTTGAAATGTGAACCTCACATATGTATTGTCATTCCATTTCCAAACAGACAGCTAACAGCCAGGTTTATTCAAATTCAAAAAAAATACATAGTGCTTAACTAGGTATTTCCTAGTTAATAGGTAAATCCTTCAGGGACCTGAAAAATTTTAGGAAGACAGTGGTTTACACCATCTTTTATCCACCTTACACTAAAAATTTCTGGAGAGTGTTTAAAATACATGCCCTATAGAAAGGATATTAACACTATCTTCATAGAAGCCTCAGAAGTGACAGTAAGCCAAAGTTCATGTCATTGCACAGCTCTCAAAGCCAAGAGCATTCTCTTTTCCATCTTGCAGAATGTTCTGATGACTTCAATCTACAGATTAAAATATACCAACGATGAATTAAAGTGTTACTGGATCTCATTCTCCTGCATTAGGTTGTTCTTCTTTCCGCATTAGGAAATAGTATGTCAAGAAACCCCTACGAGCTTCTATTTTAGGAGCAGCTTATCTATGTTTTTCTTATTCACAAGCAAGTGTAAATGTGCTCCCCACCCCAAAATTATGCAGTTTCCTACTTCTGGGTAAACCTCAAGGGTCATGTACACCCACATGGTAACAGATGAAACACCATGAGAAAACCATCTTCCTGACTGTGCCGTCTCCCTTGTCAGGCAAGTATTACCCAACTGAATATGGCTGCATAAATTAACATCATGCAAACCCAGAATTTCTCTGCCAGCTCACATTCTCATTGTTTCCACCTGACAGTGGCAAAAAGATGTTATTTACTCTGCTTGACAGGGTTTCAGAATCATATCTGGGGAGAAAAGCAGCAGTCCAGTTTTTCCAGTCACTGCAAACCATGCAAACACAGTGTTTAATGGCCACTTTAGTAAAGTCACTTTCAGAATCACAAGCAGCTCAAACTCAGGAATCTGAGCCATTCTCACACTTTCCACTAGACCTATTTCTTTATTTTTTTAAACCAGGACCTTCCAAGTCTGCAGAGGGTTACATTATTCAGCTGAAGATTGAACAGAGCAAAGCAGCATGCACAAAACACAATGGACATACACCAACCTTGGCATGGAGATTCAGTTTGTATTGCAGGAGGACAAGGAGCAGAACAGCCGTAGAGCCTCCCACACCACAGCCCAGTTAAATTGACAGAACTTATGCTGTGCTGGTACAAAGTTAGCCCATCTAATAGGCTGCCTTCCCTGAAGAGCCATTTACATTTTGGATGTGTTTTCAGCCATGACTCCAAAACCCTAGGGAATGCTCATTAGCTCTCCCTCCTCTCTTCAACACACGTGGCTTTGAGAGCACCAGTCCCAAGCATGCAAGACCCAATGTTAAAGACATAAAGACAGACACACACACCAAAGTATCTAAAGGTCACAGCAGTTTTAGGTGGCTTTAATGTTCTACAAAACTAATTTAAAACTGTTACTAAACCCAAAAGCACTGAAATCGTGCTTCTGGGCATTGTGCTGAATTCAAGTCCCAGAGTAAAATATGAAAAGTTCCTGTTCTACACATGACCCTACTTCCAGGTTATAGATGGACAGTGTTCATTTTAAAGACTGTCTTTAAGCAGAGATTATTTTAGTTGACGAACATTTGAAGATTAATAGGAAAAAAACGCAGTGTTACTACATATGCCTTGTTATTGGTTGTCTAAAAACAACTCCACTGGCTATAGTATCACATTTATTATTGGTTTTTTTTTCAGATCCCTGTCCAAGCAATAACTCCTCTATCCACAGACACTATGTACTCCCATCCTTCAACCTTACCACCACCAACACTTAGAAAACTTCTAAAAATACAGTAGCAGTACTCCTTTTTGACTAGTAGTGACCAGAGAATTTTCCCCACTGTGTTCTAAAAACCAAACCTAGCCAGCATGGGGCTTATAATTCCAGAAACAGAAATTTAAGACAAGGATCCCAAATAATTCACACAGCACTAAGTACTTTCATTCCTGACTCAAGCTGTAAAATGAACTCTTTCTAGAAACCCAACTGCCACTGTTTTAGTGCCAAAACACGTATGTGCAGTTCTTTCAAGTTCATTGAAAGGCTATTGGCATCAAAAATTGCAAAACACCGTGACATGTATGCAGCATTCAAAGCCAGAATTCTAAACCCAGCTTTCAAAGTGATTTCCCAAATAGTGTGCAGCTGGATACAGGCCAGCAGTTTCTGCCCATGTGAAGCCCAACTTCTCTCAACAAAACCTTAGAAACTGGTAAGCAGCTCTCCAAGGAGATGAGCCAAACAACTGTGTCAAATGGAAACAATAATCACTTGCATTAAAGCTGAACTGTGGTATTTGTTTTTACAACAGTAGTATTTTATATGTAGAAAAATCTACTCTAAGTCTTTCTTCCATATAGTCTAAGTACACCATTCTTTCTCCAGAGCACAGTATTCCTTGTGGGAAGCCATTCCCACACTGTGCTGGCCACAAGGCTGAGTCTACACATCTGTCTGTGTGGCCATGCTGGGAGCTGGCGGACAGAGCAGGGGAGAGAACTTGTAAACAAGCCCCACCGATCCAAACCTGCAATCACATCTGTTCAACACAAGTTCCTGCCCTCAAGGGATTTCAATAGGATCTAACATGTCCACATACTTAAATGCATATTAGGCCTCAAGCAATTCCCACTTTGTCAGAGTCACTCAGTAACAAAGCATCTAACAAAGCTTATGAAATCCAACAGAAATCTTACAAAAATGTATTCTCTAGGGCCCCATGATTAATGACATTTGCTATCCCATTTTTAAGCATATCCAGAAACCAGTATATTCTATGAAATCTGTCCCAGAAGTCCTCACACAAGATATACGTAATTTGCGTTGGCCATTCAACTTCAGCTGCTTTGAAGCTAGAAATTAGTAGATTCAGATTTTAAGGCTGTATTTTTTTTTAAACCAAAACAAGCCTGGCCATTCTAATGTTAAAATATTAAGCCTGATGCTTATTTAGCCACCTGCCCCTCATTTCATCAGGAAGAGATTATGTAGTGTTCTTTTTTGTATACAAAGACTTTCTGTAGCTGTCAGAGTCAAGACCATTTGGAGTTTTATAAGCAAATGTCAAAACTTTGTCTAAAGGGGCAAAAACTGTCAAACTCATACTAGTGGTCTGAACTTTCCAAATAACCTGATGAACTATGGCCTGTGTGCAGTTTTAAGAACAGAATAACACACACACTTGCAGCAACGTATCACCTTATGTTTTACACCATGAGAAAAGTTACATATGTTCCAACATTCCAGGCATAACTGATATAAAATGTATAATCTTATTTTGCACTGCGCTAAACTCTTGACTGTAACAATACCTCACAGCAGAAAGTCCTACAGGCTAAGACAGAATGTGACTTTTTTTAAAGTGTGTTTTAAAAATATGTGTAAAAAAATCTTAGAGAAATCCCCCATGTAATGAAATTCAGATTTTGAAACCTGTTTCTGACCTTACTGTATCAACATATTTTTCTATTTACTTCAGTTTTTCTCATCTGTCCTCCAAATTAAACCAACCTTCACTTTCTCTTGTTCCTCATACTTGCCCATTATTTTATTTTTGATTAGTACCAGACACTACAGAATTTCATGGATCTAACACCTCACAACAAATAGATAATACTTCATTTTCCCCCCTGTCATCTCCTGAACCTCTATCAACATTGATAAAATTCAGATGGTTTTATGAAGATAGTCAATGACACACAATAGCAATATATCTCACTAGCTTCTATTATTCTTACTTATGGGTCTCTTCTCAGCCTTACCCCTGAACTTTCTCTGTCACCCTCAAGTTCCCTGCTTTCCTCCAAGTCTCAAGAAAGCTATAAAAGGTTGTTAAGTTAAATATGACTTGTTTCCATGATCTAGAACTCTGATAGTGCAGGAAGAAATTCGTGGTAACAAAAGCCAAACAACCCATTATCCAGTCGTTGCACTGTGTCTCCTTGTTGCAATTTGTTCTGGGCAGATGCTGCAGACCCTACCGTCCCCACCAGCCACACCTTAACATTTTTTCACAGGGAAACTGATCTAATCCAACAAGTCTTGAAAAGGATATACACACACTCTTCTTTGGGGGCAGAGAAGGAAGTAAGATTTGTCTGATTTATCCTCCAAAGATCAAACTATGTATCAACATGTGCCTTAAAACAGTTAAGATTTTATGTGTTTGTGAAGCACAGTGTCAACATGAAAAATTACTTCTAAGAACAGTTACTTTAAAAAAAAAAGTGGCGCCACAAAACAGGACACAATATTAAAAAAAAAAAAAAAAAGTTGACATGATTCTCATGAAATAAGAGACCAAAAAGCCAGATCTGAACATGCTGCTGAAATACAAGTTATTCCAACACTGACTGTGTCCCTTTCAGAACTAGCTACAGCACAGGCCACATCTGCAGGGTATGATAATCTAGACCACACAATAAATAAAAGAGTACTTCAATTTAAGACAACTGAGCAATACTCAGCTTCAATTTTGAGAGATAAAAGAATTAAAAAGAAAAAAAAAACCCAAACCCTAAAAATTAATATACAGGCAGAAAGGTTTTCCTCCTCTCTGGTGTTTAATAGCATTTTATCAGTTAACAAACATATTACCTGGTTCACCAGATGCAGGAAAATGTTAAGTTTCCAATGTCATGTGCATCAAACAAATTAGAAAAAAATAATTGTTTGACTTTTCATTATTTATTTCCATTTCTCCAAGGCATTAACATTATTTATTTTAATCTGACACCTTTTCACTTACCATGGCAAATCCTAAACAGTCTAACTGAAAAACACACTTTGAGAATAAGAAGTCAAGATAATCACCTTGTATGGTTTTCTTATTACACACACATTGATACATTCTTTCAAAAAGCCAGTATTCATAAACATATTCTCCTCATTAGAAGAGCTTTAAGATGACATCTGCTAAGTCATCCGTGCTCTGGAGACTACTGACTAACAGTTTCAGACTTTGGATTTTTCTCTTTTAATACATGAGACTCTCTCTAGTCCACACCTGTTCCACAGTAAGTGACAAGACGGAACGTCTAAACAATAAAACAGGTTAAATGAAATTTAGTCAATACTCACATAACAATGAACACTTACTCAAGCTTTAAAGTATTAGCTATTATTTATCAGCTTTCAAAAGAATAACTGTCAATCGTTATTCTCCCAAAATTGTATTTTGTGATGTAACTTAGCTAACTCTAACACTTAAACATGTGCAAAGTGCCATTGAAGTCATTGATGCCATACCCATGTAATTATTTACCATTCATATTAATCATTATGTGTGAATACAGCAATTTAAACGAATAAGATCTGGTTCTTAGTCTTCTGCATTAATTTTGAAAACATTAAAATACTGTTAAATTTCTGAATAAAGAAAAATAATTTTAGCACACAGAGAGGGCTAGACACTGCTTTGGCAATTATTTAGACAAAAAAAATCAACAGGAAATTCAACTAACAGCTGAAGGGAAGTCAATAAAACACATTAAGCACAGTCAGGAAGGAACCTTTCAAACATCATTAAATTTCTAACCTGTCCTAACCAAACTACTTTCCATGCTTGAACTTCCTTCCTAAAATGAAGCTTTCTAGATGAACATTTAGAACAAATAAGTAACAGAGATGGAGAAGAGAAAAATACAAAGCAGCTACTGTATTTCTGCACATATAAAAAACATATCCAGTAATACAAGCTATTGATATAGATAAAACAACTGCACAAACAAGTGTTTACAAGTTCCCTCCTGGGTCTGAAATACCTCAGCAGGAATTAAATCATGATTTAACATGTCTTAATTGAATAAACGAGAAAAACATTGCAACCTCAGGCAACATTAATTTCTCAATTTGCCAATTAATGTCTTTCTATCAGGGAGAACACAGTAGAACCTTTTTCTTTGTCAAGTCTCCTTTAAAACCACCAATTTCTATAAGGCAGAGATACAGGACTGTCTCTCAGTGCAATCAAAAGCACAATGCTTCCTCAAAAAATAATATTCCAAGTTTATTAGAGGGACAGTGTCTTAGAACAATACCCAGGAACAACAGGGCAACACAAAGCAACATGGTGTAGAATGTTTTCACCACCTCAACCCTTCAGCTTGCACCAATGGGAGTTTTTTTTTAAGCAGCTCAGAGGAGAATTCTCAGAGAAATATGAAGACAATGACAGAGCTGTGCACGTGCTGTGGGCAGCTGCCTTCAGTCACACAGGATAGAACGAGAAGAAAACAATACAGGACTTATTATGAAATTTGTTGAATTACACTGTGTTGACTTGGGGTTTCCTAAGGCAAAACTCAATATATAGCCTCCAGAAAAAATACAGCATAGCATATTCTATTAAACAATATTTAAAACATCCTACTTGTCTAACATTTATTATCCCCTGATAGAAGTGTTTCTATACCTCAGAATGCAACCAGGGCACTTGTCCAAGAAACAGACCACCCATGTACCCATGGTGTCTGGGCAGTATCTGCTCAAGTTATTGTATCATCTTTGACTAACAAGACAGGAATCATGAGAACAAACAGATATTCTGGGTCAAGCAGTTCAAATCCCAAGGTAGGGTAGAAAACTACATTATATTCCCTCCCCCTTCCCCTTATATAAGCTAACCAGCTCCATCTTAAAGACAGCCTTATTCTACTACTCCTAAGGGAAGGCTGTTGCAGACTCCTATGCCTCCGTTGCTTAGGAACCATCTTTTCTAATTTCCAGATTAGGTTTATTCTTGGATAGTTGATACCCATTTGTTCTTATACCTCAAGCATAAAAAGCTCTTTTTACCCACCTGTGCTGTTTCACTCATTTTCATGAAGTCTCACTCATTTTCACTTCTTCCATACTTTGTTGCCCCAGAACAAACACACTCTCTGAGTTCCAGGAATCAGTCCCTGGACCACTTTCAGTCCAAATGTTCTTTTTCACTTCATTGTGGGTGATAGGAGTTATATGCAGTATTTCAGATAAGCTTTCACTAGTACCAGAAAAAGTCAATACCACTTCTTTAAAGAAAAATATTAGCAGGGCAATAATAGTATATTTGTTATCCTAATACTGATCTCCATTGCTAACTTTGATAGGTTTGTCATCCTGAAGTGTTAAAATTCTTTTAATGCTACTTAATTTAATACAGCTCCTTTTCCTACTGGTCATGTCTTAAGGTCTCAACTTTGTTCTGTGCACAACCTTCTTTTGTATCAATGATGCTTGACACCTGATGAAAATCATGAGAATGGCATGAGAAGTAGGAATGGATAAATGATTTTAATGAAATTACTAAATCTTGAAACTTATCCTTGACAAATTCCACTATGTACATAGTTCCAATACATCATGTTCTGGTCATCAAGTTCTACCCATACTTGACACATCCTGTCACCATTTAAAATCAATTGTCACCAAAACATCACTCTAGCTTTTAGATGGATTCATATTGCACATTATATGACTTGTGAGTGAAAAGAGTCTCTAACCATGTATCCTCTCCAAGAAGTCAGGGATCTTACAAAAAAGAGGTGTTAGATTTCTCTGACAAATCTTCCTCTGTTAAGAGCTGTATCACTTCATAGCCTTTTCATCTTACCTCCACACAGAACAGCTTTTCTTTCTAAATTTAAACAAATCTCTGTATATTAAGGTCACACTAATAATGCAATTACTATCCCAAATCACCTTTTCCTCTTAATGTTGTGAGCACTTTCACTGCTCTCCAGCCATCCAACATCCTTCTGCCTTGCCATTTAATAACAATTCTTGCAACTGAGCCTCTAATTACACAGATCAGCTACTTCAAAACTGCAGAGTAAATGTGGCATAGTTCCACTGACCCACACCCTGCAAGTTCCACTTCATCTTTACAGACATTATTTTAATAACCTCACTTCAGTATGACCTATTTGCCAGTGTGCATGTGTTCAAAATGTCCTCACCGAAAATTAAGGCAAACTTTTCATGTAGTCTTTCACAAGTATCTAAATTATTTTTAGTCTTATTTTATTATGCCCATGCTTCCTGATAAGACACGTGAAGACTCTTATGCAAGTTTTCTGCCTACTCCCAATGCTTCTTTTCAATTTGCTATCAATCCTGCTAGATCTTGTATCTCCACTTTTTTCTATATGGAAAAAAAAAAATCAAAGTTTAGTAAGAGCATAAATATTTTAAACAGTTGCCAGAATTACCTGCATTTTTAGCTGTATCAGAAGTTCAGCCATGCCAGAAGTAGCTGAAAGCACTGCATCAAATAAGCCCTGAACACTGCTGTAAAACTGGAATTGCAAGAACATTTGGATGCTAAACTACTTATGGACTTTGCAGTTTGAATGTTCACTTCTGCAATTACAATTATAAACAGCTTTTCATGATGCTCAGACACATTTGCGTCTTTTTCTGCTTTAGTTGAGCCTTTGTTTTCTTGTTTTTTCCCCTAAATGATGTTTGCCTAAGACATGAATAAAAAAAAAATAAAGCCTCAAAGTCTCTCCAGAGCTAGAAAAAGAAAAGGCAAATTAAAGCTGCTTAATTTCAGCTTCACGTCAAATGATACAGCCAAATGAAAAAAAAAACCAAAGAAAACCCACAAACCCAAGAAAACCTGTATTATCAATATTTTGGCTTGAGAACAGACAGCACAGCTATTACAAAACTTACTTGAAGAGGGAAAAAAAAGGTCTGCAGAAACAAGGTTCAAATTTAGGATTACTATAGCAACAGAGAGGAGGGAGGGAAAAATTACCAGATTACTCTCTCAGATCAAATCCTTGAAAGAATAAATTTAGATTTGAGTTTCAGTCAAATTAACTGAACTCATCCTATTCATTAATGATAAACACATCTAATTAGGACTAAATTAAACGAGCAAAAACTGTAGTACAAGAAACAAAGAAGCAGATGTGAAATTTCAGACTGAATTACTTCACCTTTTCCTTCTACCATAAAATATATATTTAGTATCACAACAGGTCTTCATACCAGTAACCAATTACAGAATTATTTAGGAAGGTGTCTAGTCCTGATTAAAGGTCTGCAAAGAAGAGCCATTTGAAATCTGCCTCATTCTTATTAAGTGACCTGAGTAGCTACACTACTGAAAATGTGCAATAATATGCCCCCATTAGATTTGGGGGTGTAATGAACTTCTGAAAATATAGTTGTTACAGAACTAACATGTTTTAGCAACATATGTGAGCACAGCAATGACTTAACACCCCAAAAATCAAGGAATGTAGAAATAATCTTAAACTCTTTTAAAAGGTGATATTCTGAAAAACAAATCCAGGATACCCTAAGTAATGGATTACTCACATGTTTTTAAATTGTGCAAACATTCATATTTCAAAGTTGTTTTAATAAATGTTTAAATACAAAATGGACACATATACTTATGTTAATGACTGATAAAAAAAGGAAGACAAATAGAAGTCCCAGTCCTTCTGGGACAGCAGCTATCTCAATGCTTTGACCTACTAACATTAGATAGGATCCCAAACCCACTGAACATGCAGTTGAAGTGGCAAATGCAGCTACAAAGGTTTATTTTTGACATTCAGAGCTTTGCTCGAGGTGCAGAGAGCTGTCTCCCCACTTCAGTGGTAAATATTGACCCATAAAGACTCTAAGCCTCAGGCAACTTTTCCACCAGCCAGAACGTTCAATTAATAAGGCTGCTCTCATAATTTGCAAGACTGCCTAAGTCCAGCTTTCCTGGCTGACATTCAGATTTTAAGCATGCTTCCCAGCCTTCTGTTCACCACTTCTGGCTTTCGTTGACCAGCTGCCAAAATGCTCTTTATTTTCTGGTGGCTGTGCAGGCCAGAGGACAGTTGGAGAGACTACCTTCTTCCAAGTTGTGCAGCAAACTGTTCACTGTGTTCCCTGCTCTTGGCTCCTTCCCAAGAGTCTGCAGTGAGGGAACACAGGAGGATACTGGAAGGACTGTCATTCCACTAGTGTGAAGCAACTGCCTAGGCATCTTCACTGGGCTTTCCTTGTCCTTAAACCAACATCTCCATTGACTGTAACCAAGCCAAATAAAGTGCCCCAGATCAAGAATAGACTATGGCAGATGTAGAAGTGGACGTTCCACCTTTCAAAATTGTTACCCAATGCTGCAATCACAAATACTCCTTCCAGGAGAGAGGCAAGAAACACAGTATCAGGTGGCCCACGTAACTCAGCAGTGTCAGGATCCATGCAATTTCCAAAACAGATTGAAAGCAAAGTGGAAAACCACACAGACAGGCAGACACTCAGTTACAAGGAGCAGCAATCAAAGAACAACAGGATGGTCCTCTCTGAGTTCAAGGCATAGAAAGCCAGCCACCAACCTTCCCTGACACATAAGAGGTGAAACAGCTTCCCCTTGGATTAAGGATAGATATCTCTCCACCCAAATCATGTATGATTCACTTGCGTTGGAAAAGCTCTAAAGAATTTACTGACTTTTTACCAAAATCCCTATATAAGCAAATAGGGAAAAAGCCATATATTTATATGTACAGCTGAGATCTAAGCAAACATCTAAGATCATAATTAATATTTTCCCTGCCTATTAATAGATTCAAAGCTATTGTAATACTGTACCATAAACATTCTACATATCCAAATAAATTTTAACAGTATACTTATGGCCACCAACATTCATGAAAAATAATTTACAAAACCAAACACCACTTTATCCTTAATTCACCTATAAAAGACATACATTTATTCTGAAATGCTTTTAAGTTATATCTTATTCTAAGTTATATCTCAGTTATCAGTTCTAACTGAAATTACCAGAATATCTCAAAAAACTCACCAGCTAATAAATTTTACTCTAAGCCCAAGAGAGTGGGGGAAAAAAAAAACCAAAACCAAAAAATCCTACACTTTGCTATGTATACTAGTAGACTTAAAAATAATATCCACAGTAAGGAAAGAAAATTCACTTTGGAATCAAAATAGAATCTTGTGCTTTACACTGAATCTGTTATTCAAATCATATGGAAATTTAAAGTGACATTTAAAAATAAAGTGACACATTAGCTGTGTAGAATTTTACCTGAAAATCATGGAAACCTTTCCAGTAAATGAAAGCAACGAGAAAAGAAGTGACAAAACTGATGAAACATTATTTCCTACTAACTGAAGTTTCATATGCTTCCCTATTTATTCTTTTGAAGTTGTCATGTTTCCCTGTACATCCTGCACGAGTCCACCTGTGCTCCCTCCTCCCCTCCTCTCAGCACTGGCTCCCCAAGCCAGGCCATGCAAGTGCAACAGTGCACTTGGACTGCAGCAGAGCTACCCACACCCTGACTGGCTGGCAAGGGTGACACCTAACAGCCACATGGCCCTGCTTCTCAGAACAAATCAGGAGCCATGTCCCCCTCTCAGTGGGGACACAAGTTTGACCATCAGATTACCTCACTACTGGCAGAAACCTTTTCTATTTGAAGTCACCGCTTTCCTGTTAAATTTAGCTGGATATAGCTTTGGATGGTGCAGAAGTTGAAAAGAAAAATAAAGTTAAGTCCCTTTAATTCTGGAATACTTTAAGCTGTGCTGATTCAAGGTCACCATGCAAAGCTTTGCTAGACAAGATCTTTTGGGGGAAAAAAGCCAAGTGCACTGCTCCTCTCAGTTAATGCACAACAGCAGCGATGACTTCTTTTGATGAATTTTAGATGGAACGGATGCTTCACAAGTACATGCTTTATAGATTTCTATCAATATTTTGCAGTGACAATACCTAAAGAAATTGCTTCATCTATTAAAACACTGAACTCACAGTATGCTTTATCCTTCATCTCTACAGTCACAATGCACTAGCAGTAACTTTATGCTCAGTTATTTCTAACACACACACACAAAACAGCCACAAAAAAACACCACCAACAACAAAACAAACAGCCAAGAGGGAAAACAGAGAAAACAATTTTCATAGGTCAAGGTTTTCTCAACACTTTCTGGCTTAATCTGGCATAAACTATAATAGAACTGAAATGGTGTATCAGACATTTCAAGATTCAAGATCTAAAACAGGACAGAAATAAATAGCATAAAAAGCAATACAAAAACCTAGAAATTTGTACATACAAATCAAAAACAACCCCAAAACCCTCTAAGTTTCTATGGCTCCAAGAAAAATTACAGTTTTTAGTCCAAAACTGCTTTTATATGTTTACTGATTCCAACCAAAAACCTATATTTTTTTAATTATTTTTTATGCTTTCTAGTCTTTGGAGCATAACTGTATCACAACATTCGTCTAGTCATTTGGTTTGAAAGTATCAAAAATACCATAAAGTGTTACTGATTAACTACATTTACTGTTTCCTGACCCTTTTACAGCAATTCAGTTAGGTATATGAAAGAAAAACAAAATCTCAAAACTCTTGAAATATTTTACTCCTTATTTTTTCAGATTTCCTGAGTCTAGATCTGAAAATCATACTTAACATATGGTGCAAAAATCAGTCATTTAAAAAAGACAAAACCCAATATATTAGTCAATTAAAAATGCAAAGGAATATTTGATTAGTCTGAAGAGCACAGACACACCAAATCCCAGTTTAAATGAGTAGCTCATAATATTGAAGGTTTAAAACTGAATCGAGATTTGCTTTCATGTATGCTAATTTGTAATTAATCTGCAGGTAAAACCATTCCAATAAGTGACAGTGAAAAATGCTTTTGATGTTCCACTTGTTAGTGCAGCTGATCTGAGTTTGAAAGGCTGATCTTTCACTGGATAACAACTGTATCCAGCAGAGCAGGCAGAGATCATTCCTCAGAATGCAATCTAATAAGCAAGGTCAAAGGGAGGAAGTTAGGAAGGGACTAAAGTTGTTACTCCTGTTTGGCTACACCTTCAAGGACAACGTTTTCAGTTCCTCTGAAAGGTCACAGAGTCAATGCAGCAACACCAGCATGCACACACTGGTCAGCCAGCCCGACGGGCAGTAGTTATTCAAATCCATCTCCGCACTAAACCTTCACTTGCCCTGAAGTGAAGAACAGTTAGACTTAGGAAATCCCCAAAGTAGCAGCAATACTTAAATTTTATTCAAGACCAGCACCATTGGTTGGGATGTTATACCTGAGTTCTCGTGGCAAATGACATCATCTCGGCTTACAGCTGATTTGAAAAGCAGTAGTTCTGAAAAGGGCATTTCCTGGAGTCTCTTCCCTTACAACATTTGCAGCTATCAACCACTAAACTTTCTGAACTGACAAGACCACAGTAAACAACATCCTCTGAGTAGTGAGGAAAGAAACCAATTACTTGCTTCAATTTAACTGATGATTATCAAGATTATTCTCAATAAACAACAGATGCTTACTGAGATGGTAACGGATGTTATCATACACTACTACAGAAACCTGTTATTGTATACATAATACCTTAAGGTGAGAGAAGAAGCAGCCATAGAAAAGGGTAATTTTAATGTAAAAATTATCACTGATCAAAATCTGTGTCACCAGTACTTTTTAAACCTTACCACCTCCAATGAGAAACTCTCCTCAGGAAATAAACTGGTTTACATCCTTTACATTTTATACCTTTCTCTACTGACAGGTTTGTACAGCTACTGCTCTCAGCCCATGCAAAACCAGAGTATTTTTGAAGAGAAATGCTGAATAAGTAGCAGGACTAGGTAATATTTTCCTACTCCCCTGAGAAGGCTGATTAAATTATATGAATGAAAACTGCCTAACTCACGTAATCTAGGAACTTCTACTATTTTAAAAATATACCTGCTTTTGAAACTATTACTATAGAAGATGCATAACTTAACAGAAGAATTTCAGACAGGTTCCTCAGATGTCAAATGACCTGCACAACGGAACCAGCAGAGTAAACTTACATTCACATCTGCTCACAATCACTTTTCAAATATAAAGCACATACCACCGTAAAACTGCCTAAAATGTATTTACTTGCAGCCTGAATTACTAATACAGTGCTATTTCACAGATCGCCTTCTGTGGTGCAGCATGATCCAAGAGTAAATTCTACATTAGCAGACACCAAAGTCAGACAATCAGCATGGTTTTTTTCTTCATGCCCTCATGCCTCAGGTGTCTCTGCTGCACAACAAAAGCAACACAGATAGGCTCTACTTCATAGAAGTACTGGACAAGTTTTATTACTATGTATTTTTCCTTCAAAGCAGGACTGGCTCATTTGCACAGCAACAGTTTGGGGTTTACAAATTATTTACTATTCACCACTGCTACAGGTCTTTAATAATTAAGAAAACTATTTCTATTTCTCCCAGTCAGAAAAGCATTGGTGCACAATTCACTGCCTAGCCTCTTCAGGAACTACTTGTGACAGAGAAATTGTATGCGTAGTAGCAATCAACACACTAAACAGCCTTCTAGTTTGAAACCTTCAGTTCTATTATTTTATTCTATTTATTAACAAAATTGGCTACTTCAAAATTCAGTTTTTTCCTCCTATGCCAAGTCATGGAATGTTGGATGAGATTTGTTAAAGGCAGTTCATGCCACAAAACTACACTTCAAAAACCTTCAAGACTTGAATGGGGCAGAAGTTTTATCCCTACTTCTGTCACAGTCTCCCAGTGCTCAAAGGGGTTTTCTCTACCTAATTTCATCAGATGATCCAATTCCATACATAGAATCATACCCTGGTTTGGGTTGGAAGGGGCCTTGAAGATCATCTAGTTGCAACGCCCCTGCCATGCACACCTTCCACTAGACCAGGTTATTTAGAGACCCATCCATACATGCAAAATAACATTCAATGTTGACAGTGAATCTCAAAGAATGGGAAGAGTTGAGTCATTTTCTGTTGGATACATCTAAAAAGAACTGTCACAGAAAAACACTGATTCAGTAAATTACCTTCTTCACTCTACAGCATTAGTGAGCCATACTCTAATGAACTTACTGGCACAACATGCCAGCAAAAATACTTCTTCAGATGAAGCACAAATATTCAGATTTCTCACATCAACCACAGAAAGAAAACATTCAGTCAACACAACAGTTTTTGGCTAGAAAGCACTATTCTCAGCATGGAACTTCATACAGAAAACACAACTCCAGTAAAACTACAAGACACTTAAACATGCAAACACAGTAATGCACACATTGTCTTGCTACAGGGGAGATGTAAAACCTTGCAAATGCCTCTTCCTCAAAACTCTCCTCAGAAAACCATCAAGTTTAAATTCTGTGAGGCAAATCATACAGATCATTACATTCACTCAAGATTATTTTTACAAGACGACATAAAATCTGTTTACTGAATATAAAGAAATACCAAAGCCACCTGCTTCAGAAGTCTAGTCCATAGTTGCATTTTTTCCTCACGTATTACACAAGTGCTCTTAAAAGAATATTTCCTAACTGAGAAACAGAATTGTTACACCATTATATTCAATTAATAAGAATGGAAGCCTACCTTATAAATAGCTTGTATTCCTTTATTTTGAAAATAAATTCTTTTGCTCTTAAAAAAAACCCCAAAACGCAACGAATTTGTGACAGTTAAGAGCTGTCAAGAATCCCATTGGCACAAATGGTCACGTTACAAGAACCAGAGCCGTAAACAGCCTGTCTGCAGGGAGATACCTGTAGCTTTCAGCAAAGCATAGAGGAATTATCCAGCAGTAGCTGCAGTTTGAGAATTCATAAGCTGAAGGTAAACATTTTTTGTAAAGCTCTGCATAAAGGCATAAGTCGTAGTGCAAGAAAACTGAATACCTTTGGTATATGATCAGGTTGCGACCAACAGCAACTTTCCAAAAAGCAAAGAATAAAACAAAACCAGCAATGAGCTTACAACACAGAGCTACAGCAGCATCTCATGAAAGACTTAAAAGCAGTGCTACTCCTAGCCCCCATCTCAACACAGCCATGGATATTTTTCCAGCTTGACTGGATTTTCCCCCTCCCTAATTGCTAGTTTTAACTAAAGCCAACACAGATTAAGAATCAACCCGAAAAGCAGCACAGAGAGTGTGCAGCAATTACGTGCAGAAAGGCATGTGACATTTTGTATCAAAAGCAGATTCCGAAAACGCTAAAATGTAGATACCCCCCCAGCAGAGGAAACAAAACAACTGCCCGTCTGCTGCTGGTGCCCCGCCAATCCCCAGCACCGCACACACGCATCCCAAATCCTCCTCCACTCCCACGTCCTCTGCGGACGATGACTCGGACTCTCCGAACCCCGCATCTCGCCCCGCACGGTCCGCAGGTCACCTCTGGGCTGGAGAGGGGCAGGTGAAGCAGACGGGCGGCGGGGGCACAGCCGGCAGACGCAGCGCTCGGTGCAATGGAGATTCCAACGCCGAGCGGCCGCTTCCTGCGGCGGCTGGAGCATCCCGGCGGGCACGGGATGGGCACGGCATCTCCTGAGGCACGGCTGGCAGCACCCTGTCCCCCAGCTCAGCCCCACCGCCCGTGCCGGCCAGCACCGCAGCCTCCCTCCTGCCCCCCGCCTCCCCGGTGACCCCGAGCCCGCCGCAGCCCCTCACCGCAGGCACCCTGCGCGCAGATGGCTTTTCCGCACACCCCGCCGCGTTCTGCAGGCAGACGCAGCCCCCTCCGCTCCCCTCCGGGCTCAACGAGTCGGTTCAGTGTCTGCGCCCCAGCCTCGCCTCGCCGCCCCCTCCTCCCCTCCCCGCAGCGCCCGGCGCTCCCCCACAGCCCGCCCGCCGCTGCCTGCGCCCCTCAGCTTCCTCCGCACCGCCGCCGCCGCGGCGCTTACCCGAGGGCAGACGAGAACGGGCGGGAGCGAAGGGGCCGCCGCGGCCGGTCCCCTGACGAGGCTGTCGCTGTCTCGGTCCCCGCCTCCCGCCGCCCCCTCAGGCACCGAGCGGCCCCCGCCCGACAGGGTGCGGCTTCACAGCCCGCAAACCCAACAACGGCGCCGCCCATTGGCGGGCGGGCGCGCGCCCGACGAGTAAGCGGCTGTCCCATTGGCGGAGGAGAGCGGGGGGCGCGGGGCGGGGCGGCCGGGCCTCCCTGGCGGATGGCGGGGCTCGGGGAGCGCAGGGGGTCCGGGGCGGCCGGGAACGGGCTGGGAAGAGCCTGCGGACACGGGGAAAGGGTTCTGTGGCGCTGGGTCCCTGCGGAAAGGAGCGGCGCGGCGCCTGGGAAGCTTATCTCAGAGCGAGCCGGGAGATAGGCGCGGGCAGCCATCGCTAATCGGCAGGGGCGCGCTGCGATAAGGGCTCGGTATCGCGCTGCGGTGGCGCGATAGGTGTCTGATCGCTGTCGGCCCAGAGCAAGGCCAGGGCGGTCCGGAGGGCAGGACACGGGCTTGAGAACTGCCTTGGCGAGCGCTAGAGACACCTGTCAGAACCGAAGGTGTTTAATCAGTGGAATATCCACCGGGTGTTAAATGCCAGGCTAACGAGAAGCCGTGCGTGTGATTCAGGAAGTGTGCAGATACATCGTAAAGCGTCGATATCAGAGGCCTGATTAGATCTTTGTAAATCACCTCCTCAGTCTTGTGAGTCCTTCGGAGAGCTGGTGTAACCCCTCGGTTTGTTACAGTCACTGCAAGTCAAGCACCAGCTGTAAAGTTAACGTCCTTTGTTACCTATTTTGTGCCCATTTTTACTACTGTTTCTGTGTCATTTTAAGACTGCTGCTCTATACTTCGTGTTGTATAGAATGCTGCCTGCCATGGGACGAATGAAGACCTGGAGGTCTCGGAACACACTCTCAGAAACACTAAACCCTTCTCCTCTGCTCTCCATAACCCTCACTCCCAAGTTATCCATATGTAGGGAAGACTCTAGCGAGCAGAACCTGATGGGTTTCAGGATCCACAAATGCTCCTGTGCAATATGGGAGGAATCTAGCCTGCTCCAACCACCTCCACTGAGGAAATACACTCCACTTACCTTGAATAGGCCATAGAGAGATACCTAAACTTATCTGTGAATTCAGCCACCAAAAATGGTGGTTTAGGTGTCAAGTGACAACACAGAATGATTACAGCACATCTGACAAGAAGGCCCTGCTGGACAGAGATCTGCCCAATCAAAACTATCCCACAACTGGACACATTAGTGTAATTACTAACGATTAGTAAATTGTGTCTGAACAATATTTTGCTGTAAGCCTAAAAGATTAAAGTCACTTCACCTGCCTGGTGCTGAAAACCCTGTAAACCCAGTGGCTGTGTGTACAAACACAGCAGCATATTCTTGTCCCTGCTCTGCACCTGCAGGCTCCAGCCACCTGCCCCATGCAGTGTCTTCTCTTTGATTACCTGTCAAAATAGTCTTTCATCTTGGCATCTCTCTTTCTTCCTTTCTTTCTTTCCTTTTCTCACCAAGGCATTTAACTCATAGAGATCTCTTCTTGTCTGGAAAAGTAAATGGGTGAATGAATTCATGTTAGAACTAACTCAGCAAAAAAATACCGTATTGTTTTAAACTGAATGGGTTTCCTCTCCAGCTCAGTGTGTGGCTCTAAGACCAGCAGTGGCAGGAAGGATGGGGATGTTGAGGGCAGCAGCAGTGCCCAGGGGCTGGGGAGGGCAGGATCATTTCTTTCTCTGGCAGTGCTGGCTCAAAGTGGTTTTGTAACTGCTGGGTGCAGTGGCACAAGCAGCTTGGGCTGATCAAAAGATGCCTTTTATCAGCCCCTGTTGGCTCTCATGCTGCAGGAGTGTGCTGTTCCTTTACCCTTCTGCTGTCCTACTTTGTGACCTGCTTAAGGGCACAGGTTCCTACTGTCCCTTCCAGCCTTCCCCCTGCCCCTTGCATCATCTCTCATAACCGTGGGGCCAGAGAAGGCACTATTTCACCTAGCTAATCTGAGGGGAAAATTGGGGGCAGGGGGGTGGTGAGGCCAGCTTTCTGCTGAATCAACCAGCTCACTCCATAGGCTGAGACTGTGACAGCTGATGCATGACTGTGTTTATTTTCCCTGTTCTGTTTGTGGCCTTACCAGGTTCCTGACGTGCCTCTACCCAGCTGCAGGAAGGGCAGTGCTGGTGCCAGGCAAAGGTAGGGTTACATGGGCAGAAACTCAAGGGAGGGCTCATAAATACTGACAGGCACTAAAGCTGTGTGCTCTGCTGCAGAAAAAAAGGCAAGACAATCTGAAAAAGCACTTCTGCATTATTTAAGACACCAAGAACTTGTCTTTGTTAACTCTTGCCAGCTGGGTTTGCAGCATTGCAGCTACAACAAAAGGCACAACATGAACTACAGTGTTTTCAACCTGTAGTATTTGATTCCCTCAAGATTTTGGACTGCTGGTGAGGGTTCTGGGAAAATGACCAAGGCAAGCTTGTTGCCAATAAGCTTCCACTTGTCATATGCACACCTGCACATGCCCTGGAGAATGGTTACTGGCTTTCAAATAATAGTGGTTGTTCCCAGCAGGCTCCAGCAGCAGCAGCAGCACTGGATGCAGTTTACATCAGAGTCTCAAATAAGAATCAATGTGGATGTACTATTTTACAAATTATTTTTGTGTGGCTTTACTAGATATCAGAAAAATAGTGCTGTACAATTATTTCTATGCAGCTGGCCTGGCATTAGCCCTTCTTGGTGCTCAAATGCTTCCAGCTACCTGAGAGAAGCACAGCACTAGGTTGATGCCACACATCTGGCCTTAGGACATTTATCTTTTCCTTTATTTGGGGTGCATTCATTCCACATAAGCAGTTCCAGGTCAGTTTTCTTACCTATAAACTGGGACTGATACTAAGGCAGCAGTAAGGTAGATCTTTCTCTTTTGACCTGCCAGAACTGTTCTGTCCTGACAGTCTTCTGACTGGGCAGGACTTGTTTCCCTACTGCCATCATTTCTGTCCATCTCACACAGACCAGCTCCATTTCCCAGAAGTTCTGGTTCCTCCAGATAAAACAATGCCAGTGTGTGAATTCTCTGTTGCTTTTCCCATGGCACTTCAAAAGGAGACTCTTAGCAGTGAAACTCCCTTGTGCCAGCAAAGTAAAAGTCATTTGCTGACGGGTCACACCAGTGCTGGGGTGTTGGGAGGGGGTGTGGGAACAAACACAAGTTGTACAAAATACTCCAAGAGCAGCCCTCTGAGCCAGCTGTGTCTCTCACTGGCACCCAGGACTGTACTGGTATTGGGACAAGGGAGCTTACACACACGCAGAATTACTATTGAAAAGCTTGTGAGGGATTTGTCTTTGAAATAATTGAATTTAATTTCCTTTGTCAAAGTTAGGTAATGGGTTATCTTAATTTTAGCTGTGTATAACAACAGTAATAATATCTCACGGCTTATTTGCAGTATTAGTAAAGTTGGTCCTTGTATGTAAGGTTATGTTTAAATTGACATAACCTTATGAATATGAATTCTTATTCTTCAGGGAGAGCTCTTTTTTGAATATTTCTGATTTATGCAAGGAAGGAAAATGTTCCCAATGGACTGAAAATGGCATGTAGAAACAATTTCTAATGTAGGTTCAATAGAAAAACTACACAGAGTAAAAAAGTGTATTCTGGTCTACTTTCATCTCTCCCCACAACCAAACAAAAACACATCTGAGGTTTGTTTGAGCTGGAAAAAAAAATTAAGAGAACCAAAACAGCAGGTGGAGGAAAGGGCAAAGCAGATGGAACAGGCCGATACTAAATGTTGCCAAATTTTATACAATCTTAATCTGAGAGGCCACTTTGGCTTTAAGTGTGAAAAATATTGACTTGATACTCAGGGGACATAGGGAAATTTTTATACATGATTGAGATGAAATGTAAATGGAGCTACGTGGTTCAAGCTGATTAACAACAGTTTCAGTTCAACACAAGCAAAGGTGCAATGATTGCTTTACACAAAGGAACTCCAGCAACCAACAGTCTCTTAACATTACAATATTTTTTTGGTGAATGTTAGGGCTTGTGTTTCCAAAATGCTTTTCCAAGTAAAGCAAATTCTTTTAATTGCAACATCTATGGCTTCCTAAGTATCATTTGCCTACTAGTAGTATGCTCTCTGCAAGTTGCTTCAATGTTAATTTCAGTGTGACTAAAGCACCTGAAATTGGTTTTAGCTGTTCTGTAATGACATCTTCATCCTTAATAGTAGGAGAAGGAAAAATGTCATTAAAAGAAGTTAGAACTTTTGAACTTACTTTAGAACTACAAGCAGATTCAAGAGAGTAAAACAGAGAAAGGAAAAAGACATCAGGGCGAGTTCAAAGTGATGAGGAAGGCTGAGAAGCCTAAGAAAAATATTTAAAGGTATTTACTATTTTAATTATTATAGACAGGAGAAAATTAATTAATCTTAAGAGAAGCTTTGTAATATTAGAATATCAAAATTTTAATTCCCTAAAGTCACATTTAATTTTTAAATGGCACATTTTCAGCAGTTAGGTTTTGGCTGTCCTTTTCTTGGAAAAATAAATCAGCATGAATGTTAGCACAGTGTAAATTAAAGCACAACATAATCAGTGAAGCCTGAAACAGACAGCTTGTGAAGCCACACCTGGTACATCTTTCCATATTTGCCCTGTAATAAAACCATTTAATAAATTTCCACAGAACAGATTCTTCTGTTTTCTGTGCAGCTGTGATGGCACTTTCACATCACTGGCCTTCAGTACAGGTGCAAAACTCCAGTCATGCCAAAGGGCTTTCCAGGTCAGAATCTCAGTGTGCATCAGCCAGTCCAAGAACCAGCTGTGCCAGGATTGTACAAGCTCCCTCTGGGTACAAAGTGGTTGTTAAAAGGCAGAGAAGGTGGTAACTCAAAGAATGGTTAAAATGCTTTTCCTTTGGTTTATATATCCAGTCATCTAATCCTGCAAATGGTTTTTATCACTGCCAGTTCTGTGCAAACCAACTCCAGCAGAGCTATGGGTGAGTAAAATGACATTAAAAATCATTCTTTGAGATCTCCAAGATTACACGCCTATCAGGACCACGTCATGAATCTGAGAGGTTGAATTACCCACTTCCTGGGAGCTAGATACTCCAAGGAGGAAGGTACAAGTGAGGGATAGTAATGATGATCCTGTAATTAAGATACAGGAATGGAAGCCCTGAAGGAATAGATTTGGAGTTGGCTGTGGTACAAGGCTGCTACTACATACCTGGAGCCTACTGAACATAATCATTTCAGCCCATCCAGTTTTAAAGTGAGCTCAAATGCTCTCTCTCTAGAAGTTTTAGTAGTTTTTGATATTTTGGTACTCTGAGAATAGTAAAAGAACTATAAGCTCTCTCACTTGGGGGATGTAATCATGGGCATCTCAAGCACTCCCACTATTAGGAAAAAACTCTGTCCTCGACTTCAAGGAGGTGAGTATTTCATAAGATAGAAACTATTGCAACATCATGCAATGTGCTTGCTGCTAGGTGAAGTATTTAATGTTCAGAACAACTGCTTAATGCTTCACAATGTGGATAAATTTAGGTGGTGCTCAGATGTCCATTATGTAAATTCTGCCTCAAAGTATATTTTAAAAATAATTTCAACACAGAAAAATAAATTAATCTCTTTGTTCTTTAGGTTAGAAGACATTCAGATGAGCAATTTTGCTAAACAATATTGCTACTTATATGAGATAGATGAGTCAAAATAGTCTTAAATTTCAAAGACCAGGCCTATTAAGTTTCCACTTGAAGTTAGCTTTGATCTCTAGCTTCTATCGGAAGTCACTTAAGATTGATTTGTCCCAAATGACTTCCACACACATGCTCAGCTGCTGGATTCCTGTTGTGTGGATCCCTGCATGGAACTGGCTAACCAGCAGATGTCCCCAGATTCTACATAATCACACTTACAGCTTCCAAAAATCTTCAGTGCCTTTCATTCCAAAGGATGCAGCCACTTGAGGCCACAAATACTCTTGCTGCTTATTCACATTCTTGTAAAAACTGAAGTTCTGAAGTGGGGAACACTTGACTGCTGACACCTTTATTGTCATAGAAAAATTGTCTGGATATCAGCTCACTTTTAATGTCATACTGCCCATTAATTGATTGTCCTTTGTTTTATTTTCAAAAGCACTCTTAATATTATTTTCCTAGAACAGCAATCCCCATCCAAATATGACCTCTAGTACTTTTGTCTGGAGGTTCAGTCACAAGAGGCAAGACTTTTTTCCAAACTAGTATCCATGATTTTGACTTGGATATTACAAAACTCATGAACTGCATTCTTTCTGTCCATCAAATGCTGCTTTTACAATTCCCCACAAACTATTTTAAAGCTAAGGAGTAGGTTGTAGATACAAAGGCTGCTTTGTGGTGAAGGACTGAGGAGAGGCAGGTTAGTGAGAAATATAGGAGACAGACTGAGCCATGTGTTCTAGTTGTGCCTTTCCTCCCTACAAACACCAGAAACGTACCTGATTTGTTATAAAACAGACTAGACTAGTATGTAGGAGCAAGAGGACTTGAGAGAAAAGAGCGTGATTGCAGATTTGTTTGGAACATGAAAATTTGCTTCTTAGGTGGGCTGAAAATTAATTCCTCTAACTTCACTATTAGAAGAAAACAACTACAAACAAAAGCATTAAAACACATCCCCATGAAATGAAAGAGAACTGCACAAATTGAGGTGAACTGGCATTGAAAGTTTATCCATTTCAGAAATCTATACATTTAGATACAAAAGGGAATCAACACAAAAATGTACATATTTGCAACTCTTGTATTACACAGGTAAAGAATGTGTTATGTTTTAAATGGATGTTTACAATTTAAAAATCTTCTGAGTGTCAGGTTGAAAAAAACCCAAAACAATCAAATAACTGAACAGGGCCCCAGAGAGACCATACTTTGACTGGCAAGACACAATGAAGTCAATTATTCCCAGACAGAGAAAATCTTACTCTGTAGACAGTATGGATGAATATTGCAAGGAACTTGAACTCTGATTGATATGCATATAAGTATTTGCCAAAAATATTGTTTAAATGCTGTCTTGGCTGAGCCTTCTTTAGAGAGGATCATGTCAGGGTAGTGAACCACAGGGATACTAATTTAAAATAAAAGGAATTAGACTTAAAATATCCAATATTCAGCCGAATCTGAATTTTAAGTTCTTCACATTTTTTACACACAAGCTCTATTACAGGGATAATAGGGAGATCAAAAGACTGATATTCTGTATGTCTGTGTCTCTTGAAAAAGATGGAGGCAGAGTTTCCTGCCTCAGTTCCTGTGTATGATCCTCATATTCCATCTGGTAAGTAAGGAAAATTCCCTAGCAATTAAATCCTCCTTTATTCTTTTCATAAAAAGCAAATTCTTATTCTATAATGGTTTTGTTATGATTTTAAAGTTGTGACCATCTAATGGTAACAAGATTAAAATGGGCATGTATAAACTTTGAAAGTAACAGAAAATAAAAAAGTTTATGGATACGGATTCAGACTGATAAAAGCTAGACACCTTCTCCTGTTTCAGGAGGGGCAGAATTTTTTTTCACTATTATTACAAGTCTTGTATACATTATTAGAGTATGAGACCATTATGATACTATTTTTGGATCAACAATTACTTAAAAGATTATTAAAATAAATTTCTCCTCCATATTAAAATTTAGGAATAGAGCAATTTTGGTGTAAATATCAAGCCCTTGGATTTAGGATACCTGTCCCTAAAATATTTAGGAACAAATGTTAAGATCACCTTGGTAATATCTATCACTGATAGTATATTAAAGCCAGATTTTGTTTTGCATGCAACTACAAACTGAGTAGAAATTTTAATATTGGAGAAATTCTTGGTAGCAGACTAGGGTAGTGTGTTTTGCCCTAGAACAAAAAAGAATGCCATGGGCAGACAATCTACTCCTAAAAGTCTGACCACAAGGATTTATGGAGTGATACTAGCACCACAATCATGGTTTAATGGGGCTTTTTTGTGCTTTGTTTTAAAAAACATTTGACAAACCTTTGACAACGTGAGAGAAAACTGCTAGTTGGAATTTGGAATATTCAAATGGTTCCCTTGCCTTCCCCCTAAATCTCAAGTAGCCTTCTCTTTTTTCTCATACCCTTTAAAAATACCAATGGCATGAACTCTTCCAGTTCAGAACTAGGTAATGGGGCTCCCATGAAAGCCAAATCAATATTGTTCCACACTTATCTGAAGTGCATGGCATTAAGGAGTATGTGGGATGCCAAAACCATATCAGCCAGATAGTACCTGATAGTGATTACTGTACTCAGAAGCTACAAGTACATATGAGGTGGCTTAAAAAAAAGCCACATTTCCTGATCCTCTTTACCTATAGTAAATCAAATAATTTGCACAGAAATCTTCATTATGTACACATTAACTATACAAGTAATACAAAATATCTCACTTGAGCACCAATGCTGACTTTAGGAGTAGTACCTCCAAGTCAGAGTTTTAGTATTCCCTGTCACAAATAAATTCTGACATACTTTTGTAAGTGTCCATTTTCTGGATCAGTTGTATTCAGATCACTTCTTTAGTCGTGTTCATCTTCGACATTCCAAGGAGATTAGTAATAGCAGCAGTTTTATAAAAGGTGTGGGTATCCTGGGCAGCTTTCACAGCATAATCAGTTCAGACCTTTGTAAAAGAAAAGACCATAAAGTCCACTGATCTGGACTGTAAGGTTTTACCGAGAGTTCATTAAATGGCATTTATACAACAATTCATGTGAGAATAAATGGTGGAAACAGATTGAGTTTGTGTGTGCAAGCAATGGGATGTCCACCAGCAGCAGGACTCCTGTCCTCAAGGGCAGTAGGGTGTCAGTGAACTGTGGCTGCTGTGTCACCTTGGCTTGGAGTAACCATAAGGACACCGAAGCATCAGGCTGTCATGACTGGGCAAGATGTGAGTGCTGTAGTATTCCACCAAACTTCCCATGTTCAAAAACATGATGTCTGAATCCAGGTAAAACTTGCCATCCTGTTGAAGAACAAAAAACATATGTAATCATTGGCAGTAACATTTCCAGCTCAAAGTCTAAAGAAAAAAAGCCCAAACATCATCATCAGAACTAAGAAGTTCTTTCAAACACACTATTGCTTTGTTAACTAGTCAATCACACAAATAAGTCCAAATTAAACTCAGGAATTTAATAGGCTTTGACTGAGCTGAAATTTATGATGATACATGATACAGCAGCTAGAAAGCCCACATCTCAGTACACAAACTCTCGTCCTAGACCAGATATTTGTAAATCAGCTGATTTTTACTCTCCAATGTGAGAACAAGTTTAGACTAACTTGTTAGTTCTGATATATACCTATATGCACACCCATTTTATACACACAGACATATATAATGTAAAGATGCATACACACTGCAGCTACTGACCTTTTCAAAGATTCTGTAGTTTCTCACTTTTCCTACAAGTTCATCCCATACAACCAATACCTTGAAGAAGAAAAATGCAACATATTCAGTCTATGCTACAAAGCTCTTCTAAGTCAAGGTATTATTAAGGAATTAATTAAAATTCAGCCTAAAAAGTTTTAAAAATCACTGACATTATGATAGAGGTTCTCTCATATTTTCTTTTTTTAAGTAAAGACCATATCTAAATTGTTAAGCACTTTGTCATATATAAGATGCAGTATGTCTCAATCAAGAAGTTTTTTCGGGGGACAGATTCAGTAATTGCAATTTACCTTTCCAGGCTTAGTAGATGAGTTCCTAATACAGTACAATCCATTTTGTGGTTGTCCTTGTGGGCTACTAGCTTTAAATATCCTAAAAAGAATAAACAATGACATATGTTAAAGTTATTCATCTGCATGACATATTACTAGAACTCAGATAAATCAAATGCCTACAGTCTTAAAATTCTTATTAGAAATCTCTGTTTTGGTTGTAATAGTTCATTGTAGATCATAGCTGAAAGTCCCTGTTCTAGCACCAGAACCAACAGTGCAGTACTGATCATCTGGCTTTCTGGTCCCATCCAGCATCCTGGCAAAACAACCTCCTCCAGGTGGAACCAAATCACACTGCATTCTCATCTATCAATTGATATGTGAGCACTGAAATAACTTTCCTAGGAAGTGATTTCCATATTAAACACTTCAGGTGTGTTTATTACACAAGCTGTGCCTATCAAAATGATCTTTGGACTACGGCTCAGTACAGGTTTCTATGGAACTTCTAAGGAACTATTTTAAAATCACATTTTACCTTTCAACTTCGAAAGATTCAGAAGTATTAAGAAATATTGAAACAGGCAGCCCAACCTGTAAAAAATATGAAGAAAATAAATCACTGTATAAGTGATTATACACAACTCAAAACACTAACAACTTGTTATGAAAATAAACCACAATCATCTGTATCGGAAATTATTAATGGTGATTTTATCTTTACTTTATGTTTCTTTCTCCTTTATATCCAGTCTTAAACTCCTTAACTTACCAAGGGATTCACTAAAGCTCAAAAAGGAATGAAAAAAAAAATTACATAGCACTGTGTTTTTGGAAAGTTACTCTTTTCCTGAAATAATGCACTTAAAATGTTCCCAAAAGTATGCACAAGCAAGGAAAGAGATATTCTTTTAGAATGCATCATCTGCTTGAACTTACTTTTTCATAATCATCATCAGAGTCATCATCAGGTTGGCTTGGCTTGGAGGGTAGTGCTGGTTTTTCAAATGAAAAGCTTCTAAAACTCTGTCCATCTGGTGGTGATCTCCTGGCAGAAACAGAATGAAAACTGAAGAATATCTCATCGAGAAAATAGAACAAATATCCAAAACACTGAAGGAATAGTAAAACTAGAACTGAAGTTTCAGTTTCGACCCCTAGTCATGGAATCCTAGAATGGTTTGGAGTGGAAGGGACCTAAAAGATCATCTTGTTCCCACTGCCTTGTCATGTGCAGGGACACCTTTCACTAGACCAGGTTGATTGGAACTCCTTCCAACCTGGCCCTTCCAAGGATGGAGCATCCACACTTGATGTGGTCAATCTGTGCCAGTGCCTCACCCTCCCAATAAATAATTGATTACCAATATCTAATCTGAACCCACACCTCCCTTCTTTCAGTTTAAAGCCAATCCCCTTGTCCTGTCACTCCATGCCCACGCCAAAAGTCCCTCCCCAGTTCTTTTGTAGCCCCTTTAGGTACTAGAAGGTGTTCTAACCCAGAGCCCTCTCTTCTCCAGGCTGAACAATCTCAACTCTCTCAGCCTGTCCTCATAGCAGAGGTGCTCCAGCCCTCAGATCAACTCAGTGGCCACCTCTGGACCAGTTTAAACAGGTCAACAACTTTCTTGTGTTGGGGGCCCCAGAGCTGGAGGCAGTATTTGCAGATTAATTTAGGTAAGGAGAGACCTCTAGAGATGATTTAGTCCAAGCTCCTGCACTAAACAGGTCCAACCAGATCAGTTAGCTCAGGAAAGCATGTCCAGTCACACTTCATGTATCTCCAAGGATGGAGATTCCACAGCAACCTGCTCCTGTGTTTCACTGTGCACATGATAAAAAGTTTATCCCAACACCTGACTGTAATTTCTCAAGTTGTGACTTCTGCCTGCTGCCTCCTATCCCAACACTGCAGATCTCTGAGGTCTTGAAATACACATCCACTAAGTAGCAGGTAGCAGTGATTCTCCTATTGGCCTTCCTGAAAGTTGGATGTATGCAGCTCTCTCTACGTGCTACAGCCCAAACATGGTGGTGGCCTGCCACTAGACACACTCCAGTCTATCTGTGCTCTCCTTGTACTGTCTCTAAAGAGTGTGTTATTTGTTCCTCAGAGCTGCTGAATGATACAACACACAAAAATACTTTCATCTCATTCGCCACCATAACTAGTTCCACATCCCTTACTAAAGCTGATCTTAATATAAAATGAAACATTTCCTATCTCCCCAGAAGCCTCAAATCGGTTTTGCAGTTTGCTGAGGTTCTGACATAAAGGCTTCTTACTCACTATGATCAAAGGCTATTAAGGCTTCAATACATACCTGAAAACAAATGAAACACAAAATTTTGGTGTCACTTTTTTCAAAGTTTGGCTTATCTACTTACCAATTTCAAAAGCTAAATTCATTGCAAATTTTTAAATAACAGGCAAGAAAAGCACAACACTGAGAAAGAGAGGGATGGTACAGGGAAGAGACACAGATGTTGATGTGAATCTGAGTATGTCAACTTGTTAACTAATACATAATTGAAAAACAATAGTGTGTTGTGTTTTCATACTTACTGTAACTGTGGACATGAAGATTTTTCTGTTCTAGGCTTGACTGCAGGGGGTTGGTGGCTTGGCACAGGTGGCTTTGGGAGCAGTAGTGGCACAAACAGTCCAGGTTTACCATGTTCTCTTGGCACTTTGGGCTCTGCTGGCTTTTCAGCAAGCTGTGACAGCTTGGGTTTATTGCCTGGCAGAGGAGGAGGAGTCCGCGGGGAAAGATTTAAGTTGTTTAGCTTCTCACATGCTTCTGGAGGAGCAAGGACTTGGGCTGGAGGCAGAGGCTCTGGAGGCAATGGGTGAGAATCTTTTCCAGTGGCAGGCTTTTTGAACACAGGTAAAGGGGGCACAGGGGGTGGCTGCTCAGACAGTCTCCGGCTCGGGGATTGAATCTTCAGATTAGGTTCAGCTCGGCCCTGTGGCTGGGGTTCTCTCACGTTCCCAAGATCCTCTAGTTTGATATCAGGCAAGCTCCTTTTAGGAGGTGGTGGTGGTACTGGTGCAGTTGGTTTGCCAGCATAGGAATGTGCCCTTGCTTCTGAGTAGGGAGATTTCCTGACGTGAGGAACGGGTGGAGGTGGGTATGCAGGGGGCAGGACCATATCTATGGAAAGAAAACCCAAAAACATGACTCACTGAGGGGGAATACAGTATGTCATCAAACAAGACTTCTCAAATTAATTTTCTGCGTGATCTGAGATATTTCACTTGTGTTGGGTCTCATAGTAGTCAACATGCTGGATAAGTATTTAACTTTCAGCACAATTCTCAAAGTTATAGGCAATAAACTCCTGCTCTTTTTATTCAGGTGTGGTTTATGATGACTTAGCAAAGACTCCTCACTTTGCTAAAAGTCATGTAATCTCTTTTTTCCTTAAAAAAGAGCTGCTTAGTGCTGCTCCAGACCGATGACCAGATACAGGTCATCCCAGGCAGGAGGCCTGCAAGAAAACATGCCCCTAAAGGCATGTAATGCTTTCTGTAAGTGGTTACTGCTGTTATTATAAACTTCTGACCCTAAATACCTCTCAAGATTAGATACCTCTGGATTACTTTAGTTATTTTATGTCAGTTGGAATAGTTATGACCAATACAAAATAATAACTTGGCATTCCACATGAATATTGCCTTCACTGGGGGCCTTTTGTGAGGGGAATCACAGAAATCACATACCGTCTTTCACTATGTCAGTAGTATCTGGCTGCAAATAAGACTCATCCTCTTCCTCCTGGTCGTAATCTGCAGATAAAAATCAGTGTGTCAGACTCTGATAAATATTCCTAGAACCAAGAAAGGGTATTGAGTACTTAGGGCTCTTTAATAACAAATATGTTTCAGGTATTTCTTCTGATGAGGTCAAAAAAATTAATAATTTTGATCCACCTCTCTGCTGTGTAGAATAGGTATTTCCTTGAATTTTTGTGTTAATTAAGAAAGCTACCACTTAAAACAGGGGCAGATTAAGTACACTGCACATGAAATTTTTTTTCAATTTACAAGTTAAAAAATTTACTTTTTGGTGACACTTTCTAGTGTTCCAGCCTGCCTGAGAAGAGTTCAAATCAGTTGCAGAGACACAATTATGTGGATGCATTGGTAAAACCACTTGGAAAAAACAGAATCCCCAGAATTTAGCCATACCACAGAAACATTTATGATTTTGCAGTATGGAAACTTAACCAAGCTTAGTGATCTACAAAATTTTAATTCTTTTGCTTTGCTCTGGCAACAAAAAAAATGCACCACAACAAATGGCTTAAGTGACTTCAGTGTTGCCTTTAACTGTAAATCAGAATAACCAAGCCATAAAAAAAAACATGTTACTTCTATGCAGTAATTTCTCATCATTGATTATAAGAGGAGCCTGAAGGACAAGATGCAGAGGGGTATGCCCTAAAAAAAAGGTAAGAATATCTGATAAAAATCAGTTATTCTAATTTTCCTAATTTAAACTCCTACTAGGCCTCTTATCATTCACCTTGCATGCAACCCTTCCCTCCCATAAACACAGAAGGACTAAACTGCAACCCCACATGAAATGCTGATGAGTCCATTCTCTATTTGCAGCAATGGAACAGGATTTCCTAACAAGACTCATTCCTGCCTTTTGTCCTAGTCAGGAAGTATAGTCAGGAATTTCCTTTCAGGAAATGAGAGTTCTTGCTCCCATCAACACTGCCCTTAGAAATCTGAAAGGGCAGATGGGGAAAGGCCTAGTAAAGGATCTCTGTTGAACCTTGAGGCAAGGCTTCTCATGTTGGTTTTCACAAACATATTTCTTGACCTGGGAACTCAGTTGCTGAAATATGCTGTGAATGCCTACCAGGCTTTCTGTCATGTCCTCACTTTTAATTAACCTCCTTGAAGGATCTGAAATTCTTTAGTTTATTTGTACCAACAGTTAATGGCACAGCATATCTGTTTCTGATTTAAAACTACAATAGAGATACATACACTTCATAAAAAACATCAGTTGCAAATTGGATCAGTTCACTTAAGCTATGGTAATAATTCCTGCCGAATTCAGAAGAAATAAATAAGCAAATTAGGAAGCCTTATTTATCAGTGTCTTAATTTGTCACCTTCATTATCTGCTGAATGATGGGAGTACTTGATGTCAATGGGACGTTCCACTGAGCCATAGAAACTGTCTGCATCAGAACCAGAGTCACTGCAAAAGGAAAGGCAGAGTTACTTCTGTTGAGCAGGACTGCAGCACTGGAAAGGAATGCTGGAAAAGCAGAAGCAATCTCTTCCTATTTCCCAATTAACAGTCAAATACGTTGCTACTGTCTTTTAAAAGATTTAAGTTGTTTTACACAAAGCTGACATTTAAAGTGCTCCTTATTTAAAGATTTGGGTTTTTTCTTCATATTCTTTAAAGTATAAATTAGGAAGGGCTTTTCTTCGTGGGTCTTACTGCGCCTGTTCTTATTTAACAGGAAGTTACTTGCAGGTGCAAAAAGCCTAAAACACCACTAGTTGACCACTGTCAAGAGCTAGTGCAAAAGTGATAAAAAGCCAGGAAAGAATAAGGGTTTATACCTGAATTCTGTTATTGTTTCTTTCTTCTCATGGTAGTGATCAATTTCCCTCCTTAAGGATAGCATCCAATTCTAAACAAAAATAAAAATACAACACATCATTCTTTAAATTATTAAACGCAGATGTATCTGTTCTCTGTCAGAACAGAGTAACTGTGCAGGAAACATCCACTGAAATAGTATTTATTCATACCTTTTTATTGAAAAGACTCATCAGTCAAATGTTTTGACTATCTAAAATGCCCTAGGAATATACTGAAATATTAAATTTTCAATTTGCAAATTTCAGGCTGTTATTCCTAAAGCCAGGTACATATTTGTAGTGCTTATGGGTGAGAGATTTTACTGAACAGTTCTCATACTTTATCAAAGGCTTAACACACCATTACTTTTTCCTTAGTGAAAAATAAATACAGAATATTTATGAAATACAGAGAAACCCATACCATCTAGTATGTCGTAGCCATTTCCTAAATTAAAAGTTGAATTAACACTAACTTAAAACTTCAGACATGATTTTCAGAGGAGCCCAAAGAACTAGGTATATAAATTTCAATGACAGCTGTGTTTCCAGTTCGTTTAGATTTTAGGGAAGTCCGAGATTCGCTTTTTGCTTCAAGGAAAATTCTACTGCAAAAGAAGAAAGTTACCTTTCTTTCATCTTCAGAAGAAGCTGAAAAAAACCACGTCCTGTGCTTCTTGCTTATGTGAACTAACTTGAAAGGAAACACATTGCTTGATGTTGTCTCCTCAGCTGCCCGCATAACCCTGAGAAACAGAACAACCAATACAGAAATGCCTTCATCTATAAAGTTAATGCTCCTGTGCAACTCATAAAGAATGACAGAAAGCAGTTTTACTGACCAGTTTTGCCTGATGAAAAATCACCCCCAAGCCCAGGAAAACACCACAGAAATCCCCCTATGTGCATTTGCAGTACTTCTCCATTATCGTGGTAGAAAGGACGATGTAAAAGGAAGAACACTTGTTAATCCACCAGCCAGACTTCTATAAACAGCTGCTCTGAGCTGTTCAGGTTGTAATGAACCACATTAATTCACAAGTGTCACACATTGTAAGTAGTACTCAGAGAGCTGGTGGTCATTGTTTCAAGTAGGGACTATTTCACAATCACAACACATTTTACCATGAAAATAAGGAAAAACTAATAATAAACTTAATTTTTACAAATTTGTCTTAAACACCTTCTTGCATGCATTTTATTATTTTAAACCAAGTATAACTTAACCTTTTTCTTTTTTGTGTGTGTAAGAAATTTCCGCATTTGGGACTCCTAGGGGCAAAAAAACAATTTAAAACTCCTTATGCAACCACACAGTCTAACAACTCTTTCAGTTAAAGTTCTTTTCCAGTAATGTTTGTCTGTGCATTATACTAATGAAAACCTGGCCCCTATTCCAAACAAGGTCAACAAGGCTGCTAGAATGAAGATACACGAAAAAGAATGAACAGTCCCTAGCATTTACAAATTCACATTGTTCACATTCATGTGGATTGCAGAAGCTGGCATCATGAGCAAATTACAGTGTGGGTTCCTTCTACAAAATAATCTTGAATTTTTAACTAGCTACAATGTTTACAAGTGCATTCCCCTAACATATGCCTTTATGGTGCTCAGTTAAAAATGCTCTCACAGTTCAAGAAAAGGTAATTCCTTATTCCACAAGTCTGAGAACATTACACAGTACAAGATATACATATAAAAATACAATAAAATTGCAATAGTTAGGATCAATACAGTGGTATTTCTCTACATTCTCTCATTGTCATTAAACCTTTCTTAGCATAAATTTCAACAGCAATTCCCTAAAGTTAGGTTGGACTTGCACTAGTAGGCCTGGTACTTATGCTGCACTCAGATTCTCAGATTCTGCACTCAGTATCGGCTAACTTGAAAGTCACATATTTTTGTCTTCAACTTGCAAAGTAAATATTAAGATTAAAAATGTGTGGTGAAATGAGTCAGGCATTTTGCACATGTATTCTCTCATTTATCACTCTGTAGCTGATATGGTTTTGACACTAACTAGAGTTGCTGCACCAGTAACTCTGTACATTTTCTCTTCTGATTCCTTTCTGGTCACTACAGAACAAAGATAATTTGTCTGAAGGAATCTACATCTATCTGCACTTGCAGTCTGCATTAATCAGTAACAAGACTAAACCCATTGCAATTCAAACAGCTTTACTGGTAAATTACAGAAGAGGAAGGCTATTCCTTTGCCAAGCACAGGAAATGTCATATATACAATTTGAAAGGAATACATCTCTTGGAATCTGAGATCAATGCTTAGCCCATGAAACAGATGTAGCTGTGTTTAACTTCTTTAGAAATGAAACCCATAGCCCCTTGCACTAAGTAAAAGGAGATTGGATGTTAAACAAGTTCACTGGCACTTACCTGTTGTAACCTTTCAAAGAAAATGCACCCTGGGGAGATGCAGATGTGCTGCTCTTAAAATAGTAGATGCATCCCTCATGGATAATCACAAATCTCAATGGCCCTGAAAAGATAAAAAGTGAGCAAAATATAAATCCAAGGGCAGTACAACAACTGGGACCTCTTAACTTGGCTTAATTGTTGAATTAGTGTTTAAGATTGTTTATGATTCCTAAAACCTTATAAATCATTATAAATGAGCACAAACTAGTTAAGTGACTATTGACAATCAGTCACACAGTGAAGCTGTCCATTTGCAGTTCAGGACTTAGGGTAAGTGATTCCCTCACTTGAGAGGCAGCTGATCTGAAAACCTCAAAAGAAGCCTCAGAAACTTCAGGGCTGACCTCCACCTGTGCTCCTTTACTCATGGGATAAGCAGGAGGAAGAAGGCAGCCACAGGCTACAAATACATATTTACATCCATCCCAAAAACCATTATCTCCTTCTCTTCTTTCACCACAAGCACACAATGCTGCCAATAAAAGGTCTTATTTTCTATTTTAGAAAGAGGCCAAGAGTCCTTCCTTTACCAAAGGGAGTAATCTTTGTCCTTAACTATATGAGTATAGTTTCATTATAAACAGCAAATGAATAGCATATAAATAAATCCAAAATCTGAACTTTCCCCCATGTAAATAAACCCTGATTTCAGAAGAAATTACTGGTATTAAGTACAGTCCCATGTTGGCAGTGAAAAAATTTCCACTTCACAACAGCAGTAGGAGGTGGGGATATTTTTCCAGTACAGAATAACCAACTGGAAAAAAAACTGAGTACTAATTTCTTTCAGAAAAGAGTATTTGAAATTGATACATATCCTGGGAATCTGTTTGTCTTGAAAATCTTACTTGTGAAGGACTTGACAAGGGATCTAAACAAGCAAAATAAAATCAACCACAACATTTATTATCTAAGATTTACAGTTGCAAAACAATTAAAGAAAAATCTTTCAATATGAGTCTTTCATACATATATTCCAGTAAAATTGTATTCCAGTACAAAGTGGAAGAACAGCTTCAACAGTCTGCTAACATGAAGTGTGTTATTGGCCCCAGAGGCAAGCATTTAAAACATTTAATTTAGTTAATACCTCATTCAACTTACACTTCAGGATCTGCAGCTGGGTGCCTCCTTTTTTATGAAGATACCCTGATTTGGTGACTCCTCCAGGCATTGTCAGAAGGTTTTGTGCTCCAATTGCCTTCATTGGGACTGGCCAGACCTGCTCCTGTGAGGCCATCATTCTGCAATTTAGAATAATTAAAAACAGTTTAAAACTCAGATTTTACTTTAAGGAATGAGTGCTGAGAAGCAAAGCTTGTTTCCTTAAACAAGCTTTCCAAACAACTAATGTGGTTCAGCACTCAAGAATGTAACACAGACAGGGTGTTCAAAGATTCCAGGAACTTTGTAATGAATAAAAGAACTTGGTGCAAAAAGCCCCGATTTATTTTTATACAGCTCTCAAAAGTGATTGACAGTTGTTGAAACAAAGGAAAAGTGCTTAGTAAATGTTACTTAAATATTTATGTTTTAAAAATACTCCAGATAACACTGTGAGGCTTAATCAGGTAGGTGGCTAGAAAGAAAACTGGCTTCTTCTCCCAAGTGCTACATGACACACATATATACAATGTCATTTTTCGTGCAATGAGGGAATCACCTCAAAGTTTAGGAACTGCAATATCCAACACTACTTGCTCCTAACATTTACATGTCTTATTCCCTAACTCTTAATTCTTTAATTTAAGGATTAGTATATTATCTCACACTGGATGTTATGGGTGACAGCATCCTGTGCAAATGAAGTTCCTCTCAGATTGCTGCAGGCTTCCATTTAATTTATATATCAATTATTAATGTCATGCTCCACCAGGCATCTCTGCAGTTGCCACTGTTTCTGCTGTCTTCTTAAACCAAACATATTCTTTTCTTAAGTAGGAAATTTTTCTGATATATTATGAGCCCTTTCTTTCTTCAACTGGTAACAGAACCAGGCTAAAAATCCTACTGTATCATGGAGAAAAGAAATCATGCATGGCTGGAATGGGAATTTTGACCTAGACATTACAGGGTCTGTTATCCTCAGGTGTAGGGCTCGAGACCTTTGCTGGTAAAAGGCAAACTAATGAAGTTCCAGTGAATTAATTTCTGATAAAGGAATGATGGTTTAGAACAGATAATCTTTCTGTGGAGGACTGAAATGGAATGGATTTTGTTTGTTTCTCCCTTAACCAAAAGGGGCAGGAAGGGAGGTCAATAGTGAGGCTCAGCACAGAACCCAAGAACCTTAGAATAACACCATACCCAAGAACTACTCCCTCCAGGCAAGATAGCTTTTCCCACACTGAAAAGGAGAAAGTGTTTCAGTTTTATTGAGGTGCAACAGCAAAATATATATCCATTGTACGGTTTAGGAAAAACAGAAATGCAAGTCAATGTATCCTTCAGTGCATCAGTTTAGGACTCAGAGCTAATTGTTTGCCTTTTGCTGATGATGCACATGTGGCAAAGGGTGAAAATTCCTAGCAATTTCTACCAGGAGAGTTTAAACTAAATTAAATACTCTAGACAGCCTAGAAGACTTAATCACAAAAATTAGGTTTTGGTCCCCAGTGTTATGGAGCAGGCAGAGCCAGAGAGGATGAGATCCAAGGCCCTAAAAAGCCTCTCACAGCAGACATATCAAGGCACTATAGTTCCTCAATTTTCCCCCAGAACCTCCCTGCTCCCCAAAAGGTAAGTTGCTTTTGTTCTACTCAGCTATAACCTTCCTTCTGTTGTTTCCTCCCTTTTCTTATAAAATGACTGAGATATTTTTCCAAGCTGAGCTGTTCTTTGCTGCTCCTCCTCCTCCACAACAAAATGTCTAGCAACAGCAATGTGTTAAGAGGTCCAAAAAGGGGCTACTCACATATTTTAGGCCTTTAGTAATAATAAAAAAAAAATAGTAGCAGAAGGTAACATCCCCCCACCCCCCTAAATCCTTCAAATTATTTCCTCCACATCTTGCAGAAAAGTTGAAATGAGGGAAACGGAGAGGGTTACCCAGCTGGCTGCTGACGCCAAACCACACTAATACTGCTAAGAGTGATTTCCTTGAAATAAGGATTGCAAAGGCAAGTCCTGGGCTAAATCCTTCTTTTAAGGCCATGCACACCAACATGCAAACTTTAGAAATTAAGTTACTTCAGTCTGTTTCTAGTTATATTCAGAAAAAAAGACTAAGTAAAAATGAAACTTTCTTATTCAGATGAATATACTCTGATTCTACTTTTCTAACTTTAGTCTCAATGCCATCCCATCCAACAGTTTCAAGTTCATCTTGGGTCTTCAAATCCTCTGTACCTTTACTCCAAAGAACAGAAGAGAGGACTTCAGCACCCAGTGTGTGGTGTGAAACTGTTTCAGTGTTCTGCACCTAGGTTGAAAACCTATCAGAAGAGGCAGAGCTAAGTGTCTTGGAGAGGTTATCCAAAACAACCAGTAAGCTGAAATTTCTAGGAAGCCAAAGTCAAACACTGGTAACAAGTACATGCTACCCTAGGTAAATACAGAATGCAGAAATATTTGTCTCAGTCATGTTGGCCTCCTCTGAGGGAGTACACCAGTCAGACTACTCACTAAAGCATGTCTGGATGGATTTTCTGGAGGCATTGTCTCTCTACCTGAAAAGCCAGAATTTAAGGCAAACAGGAAAAAAGAAAATTATGAAAGCAGAGGAGCAATTGGGAGGTGGGGGGGAAAAGAATCCAGTTCTACAGTCTGACAACTACAGGATTTAACTGACAGGAAAGGACAGCAGAGTAGGAGGTTCTGCTTCCTCTTTTCACAAGCATTTCTTACTTTTGGCTACTTACTATAAAACAGTCCCGAAAATGGAGACCAAAACTTAGAACTTCCCCAGCCCAGCTAAGTGAATAAAAGAAGTGAGTAAAAGGAGACACAGCTGAACTCCATTCCACCAAGTACACATTACTTGAACTAAAGAGCCCACCTAATGCACCAGGCTTTTCAACAGATTTAGAGGTAGCTAAGCCTATTATCTGGATTTCAATGCCTTATAACACTCCCCATCACATCTGTAAACTCCTCAAGCCCTTTCATTTGCAGGCACATTGCAGACCCTTGGGAAGACTTTGGTATTTTGAGTTGAAATCTTTGAGTTAGGCTGGTAAAATCCATTTTAGTACTTTGAACCTAGTCCCAGGCAGATTTTTCTTCTTTTCTTGACCGTAGAAAACAGCTCTGTAAGGACAGATGTTGCTATTTTGCATCACACTGCGGGGAGAAAGCTGTCAAAACAAATCTAACTGCACAATCTTTATTGTAGGGGTTTGAGAAAAGAAGGAAAAAAATGGAAGCTCCAAGATTTTTGTGGTCTTAGCATCTACAATATGGTTGCCTTTAGCTCACTGAGTGGTTCCTTCAGCTCTTGACATTCCTGTTGTAACTTCTTTAATGCATTACACCAAGAACAGATGGATGCTGCATTACCAGGTACACACCACAGCAGTCCCTGCAGAGCTTGTTACCTTCGGCTTGGCTGAGACCAGAAGGATATTCCCCAACTGTTTCTCATGCAGTTACATTCTTACACTACAAGCCAAAGGCCCTGTTACACATTCTCACCTCTGATGTGTAGGAGAGTTTCTTCCATAGGGTTGACAACCAAGTTAACAGAAAGGACTTGCTCAGTGCAGCCAAAGCTCCTTCTGACTCTGATCCCCTGTGACCAACAGAATGCAACAACTCCCATGCAGAGTCTGGGGAAAGCTTCTACTAACAGCTACTCAGTTTATTCCCACTCACCAAGCAACTAAATGTATATTTTTTAAATCAGTTTTCCACCCAAGCCCCAAACCCATTGCACGTGGCTATTGAATTAATCTTCTCCCCCACTGAATGGAACCCTCTGAACCAGAAGAGGATAGCAGCAGACAGGAAAAGGCCTTGCATCACTTTGTTTCTCAGGTGATCCTCATGGCAATCCTATGCCTGTGAGGGAGCTGAAAGACCTTGGAGTACAGTAGGAGAAACAGTAGAACAGCAGTTTCTAGGATGTGCTTCATCATTCAAGGATGTACTTTTGGAAAGACAGAACAGTGCAATCAGTGCTCTGGAGCATGATACAAAGATTTATACAATACTATTGTAACTACTTCATACATGCAAACTGATCTGTCAGACTGAAAACCAAAACCAAATACAATTTGCAGTGTATTGCTAAAGTATCAGTAACATCAGTCCAAGTCTGTCATATATACTTTGCTCAAAAACTATCTCAATGAGCCATTTTTTATTTCAAGGTACCCTGAAAGGTAAACAGCATGGAAAAAAGTGAAATTACACACTTCATCCTGGAACCAGGATATGGCCAGTCAGATGCAGAAGTATTTTCTGAATCATAGTACTGCTATCAAGCTCAAACTCTGAATGGATAGCAGACTTTTGTTATTGTGTAGCAGGCAAACATATACCTCTGTGAAGCAATTTTAACCTAACCCATCACTCAGTGTATAGGGAATGGCTTGACTGGAGGCTAGGGCATAATTTGACAGACTAAAAGTCCCTCCATGAGTAAAAGTAAAATTCTGCTACATTAAAAATCTGGATTACATTATACAAAACCACTTACCCCTCTTGGCCTTTAAGAGCTATTGGAATTCAGCCCAATTAAAGCAAATACAAGTTGATTCAATTAAGGATTGCATCCTGGAAGAGTCCTCCTTTCTTGCTTAACTTCAGCAGAATATATGGCAGATGTGATTATCTGCCATGATTGCAATATATAGGTGTAAAAAACATTACCCTCATCTCAGACTACAGCTGCCAAAACTTGTTTCAAAAATTCTCACTTGTTATAATAATATTTATGGTCTGTCCTGGAGCCCAGTTTGGTCATGCTGGAAAAAAGCAAGAAAACAGCCTCCAAAGCTGCAGAATAAAAAGTAAACCTGATCTGAATTTGTAATACAGCACTCTATGCCAATTAAGTGTGAGAACATTTAAAACTGTAATCTCATAACCTCTAGTCTTTAAATTTTATCTTGAAAGTAATGGAAGATGCTAGTTAACTTCTGATTATATAATTTACAAATAACATGACATATGTAACACATAACTTAGAGAAATTAATGTATTCCTCATTTAGAGGGAGACTGAAGTATCAGTCTCTGCAAAAGGCTTTACCAAAAATGAGGCAGCAATACACACTGCAGAACAGGAAAAGTTTCTGCTACATGTTCTCAGCAATTCTGAGCAAGAACGACTTCTCTGATTCAACTATCTAAACATTTACCATCTGCTCGTAAAACTGCTTTCTGCAGAATTATCAGGTCTCTTGTCCACTTAGTAACAATTCTCCAGAACTTTTGAAATACTTTTCCATATCACTCCCACTTTGTTGGTTACACATTCCATTTCTTAATACTTCTAACAGCCTCTTTCACAATACTCTCTCAGAAAGCTTAACAGCACAGTACAAACACTGAAGGCAAATAAGCCTTACCAGACAAAGGGAAGAGAGAAATAAGTCCGACTGAGATACACTGCTATAACTAAGTTCACTCTCCTTAACTTGCTTCAACTTGCTTTTCTTTTCTGGCAGAATTTTCAACCAACCCCCAACTCATCTCTTTCCCCTCCAATTCCTTATCCTTTAATTTTCTGCATGAGTTAAAAGCATTTTAGTCCAGATACCATATCCTACTCTTATTTGTAGTCTGCTCTCTACCTGAAGGAGAAAAGATGACAGAAATACCAGCCACAAAAAGCACTAACCTGGTGACCTTTTCTGATCGACACATAGTTTTCCTGCTGACAGTTTCACCGAATGATTGTTTCCTTTGTGATGACAAAGCCATTAACAACTTATGACCCCTCTCAGGCATGGCAGGAACATCTCTGCACTCCTTCCCGGTTTGGGTATTCCCAGGTTGAAAGCCACAGCTGTAGCTGCTGTCTGCTCGACACACAAAAGGAAAAGAAACTCTGCCCCAACTGCTTGTGCATCTGCACTGCGCTGTGGCCAAAAGTGACGCCGAGGCAATGACTTGTTTCCTTTCATACTTCCTGTTTCCCCCACTGTCAGTGGGCAGCACTGTCTTGGTCAGATTTCCCAGCTTCCCAGAGAGGTTATAAATCAATTCCCATAACTCAAACCTTTGCCAGACATCGAGCTAAAGAGCAGAGGGGATTTTCCAGTGCTCACTTTCTTCCTTCTCACCTTTCAATCAACCACTTTCCTACGGGAGAAAAAGAAAGTCGTCCTGTTTTCTCTCAGTGTGCTCCAGCTCTCACACGGGCAGGGGCAGAGCTCAGAAATGCTGCCTGTGCTCCTGACGAGCCTGTGCCTCAAGTATTTGCACTGCACCACAGAAGTGTAAGTAATTAATCTATTTTCTCACCCATAGCTGGAGCTTGCCCTTCCCTCTTCAACCCAAACCATTCAAAATAGTCACTCTGAAAAATTCTGCAGCATAGATATGCTTTAGAGCAAGTCTTGCCTGTACATTTGATGCTACACAAACCACAAAAGACAGTAAAATTCGAATTCAAGAGGCTTTCAGTGCACAGTTCTACATAACAAGTATCACCAATTGATGATGAATAAATGCCTTTGTCTTACACTTATTTTCAGCCAGAGTTCTTAAAAGGATTCAAGTGTTTCACTGACTTGTCTAGATTTAAACAACATTCCAGGCTCAAAAGTTTGAACAAGACAAAACCCACTAGCAAGTTTCAGAATGATGGAAAAACATATATAAATATGTCAAGCAAAATTTACTTCACATATTTTTGGGGAAATGGACATGAATCTGTACCCCAAAATAGAAGGGAGAAGTCTCCATCCAACATCTCCTTTTGTAAACCACCCAACAGTCAAAGCACAAAAGAAAGTAACATTTCAGGTACTGCTCATGGCTGTATGGGCTAGAAAAACAGTTCTCTCACCATAGGGCACCCACCAAGAGGGTGGGTGAAATAGGAGGGGAAATTAAACCATAAATACCACACACCTGTTAGCCAAAAGGATCAGCATATCAACACAAGATCCCAGTGCTCTTCAATAAGGATCAATACCCAGTTGTCTCAGTGGCTTAACAGATTTTTCACACTGAAGATATGTACAAAGGACTCAGCTCAGAGGTTTGTGAATTAAATTCACTTGCTTTATTTGCTACAGTATCAGTAACCCATTTAAGGCACACTGCTCTAGAGCAATCTTTTCTCTCTGAGTTCTCTGCATATTCTTCTACACCTGCATCTTTTGCATCTTTGCAAGCTTTACCTCCAACTTAGTGAAAAAAAAACTAGAATCAGAACGACAGCCCTTTAGTATATGTAACACTGGAAAAAACGCTTCAGTTCCTCTTTCCCTTTTCTGATGTGACACGCCAAATTCTTGGTTTTCCCCTCCAAACTCCACAATTTATATTACCACACTCTTTGGCATCAGCAGCCTCGTTAAACCACACCTCCTTTATCCAACCCATGTTCCTGAGGTGCTGCTTTTCCTCTCTAACCTTTCTGATGCTGTCCTCTCTGTGTCTTCACTTTAGCACTCAGAAATGCAGCAGGAATTTTCATTTCAAGTTCCAAGATCCCATTTTGACTTCTCTGGTGATTTCCAGCACTATCAAGATGGTCCAAGAATCAGAACAGAAGCCACTTCACAAACACAAGCTAGTGTTCCACCAAGGAACAGCTCAAGTTTAGATGTTTCACAGTTTTGGCAGACTGAAAATTCAGTTTAGCTTTCTAGACCAAATCCTCATCAGAAGGATTGTGTTTCAAAATTGCAAATAAGAAAACTGAAAAGACATGAAAGCTGTATGGATTTGATTGACATATTGGCCATAGAAGTGAAAAAGTATTAATTATATCCTTCTTCACAAAGCAAAATTCTATTATGCATGGACCTTTAGTATAAGGTTTTCAGACCACTAACCTTCCTTTATCCCCACAAAATCAGTGGTGAGAAGCAGCCTTGTACCAAGCTAGACTAGGCAGAATTTCACTCCAAAGGAGATACTTAACTTCTTTAATGTTATAAGATATTACTCAGATGGTCTTAAAAGGAAGAATCAAAGCATCTGGAACCAACACTTGGATTTCATTCCAGCAGGGCCACTGTCTGAGAAAGTCAGCCAATCATCTCTGCCATTGTTAGGAACAGCTCTTACTGGCAGTCAGAAGCAATCCAAACTATCATTCATTAATGGGATTTAAGGGCACAAACACATCTTGCAGAAAGCTGTCCTTGCTGGTATAAATTCACTTGTCTCACCGCAGGGCTGAGCTGTGACTGCAGCAGGAGCACTTCCTCTTGCTGACAAGTTTACAGGAAACTGCAAGAATGGACTGCAAATAAAAGCAGCACAAGAAGACCACAACAACAGGCAAGGCAGAAAAATAAAAAAAGCACTAAAAAAATGAAGATAGCATGAAACTCACTTTCTTTCAGCTGCAGCAAGTCAGCTCAGTAGTTAAGTTCCACTCAGAATAATGTAAGAATTCATATATTATATATTTCCATAAAAGCCTGCAGTATAGTAAGGCATTAAGGAAGGACATTCTGTTAATCCCTTACTGACTTTAATAAGCTTGAATAAGGAGTAGATTATTAGAAGTCTTATTTTATTAATTATACCAAACTAGTTTAATCCCAAGTTTCCAGATCACAGTGGAAACACATCCATTATATTGAGGGCTAATATATTTGCTACCTGCATGCTTCACAATGGTAGATTTTAAAAGAGCAAGTGTAAATTACTTTCCTGAATCCTTCATCTATTAAGTAAGGCAATCTTGGGAAAATACAAATAAATAACTGTGTATCAGAGTTACTTCTGCCGGGTGAACTGCAGCGTTATCATTAAAAAAAAAAAAATTCTACTTATACTACAGTGGTTCTTAGGTTCTGAACATCTACAGATGCATTGTTGGCTGGGAACTTCAAAAAAAGCCAGACAGCACTGGTCTGCAATAAATAAGCCACACCTCAGAGAAAGCGCCTATCAATTTTAAAACAAAGTTGTAACTTTTCATGACTGTTTCATCAAACAGTTTGGCACACATCGTGGAAGATGATAGAATGACTTTGGTTTTGGGATACAGTTAATGTCATATATTGCTCGAACGTCTGTAAAATAAAGCAAGCCTTTATATTAATATATTGCAGGGCCCCTCACTACTAGAATGAAAATGAGGTGCTGGAGTGTGTCCAGACTAGGGCAATGAAGCTGGTGAAGGGCCTAGAGGATAAATCCCATGAGGAGCAGCTGAGGGAGTTTAGCCTGGAGAAAAGGAGGCTCAGGGGAGACCTTCTCACTGTCTCCAGCTCCCTGCCAGGAGGCTGTAGCCAGGTGAGGGTCAGTCTCTTCTCCCAGCTAACAAGTGACAGGATGAGAGGCAACAGTCCCAAGCTGAGCCAGCTTGGGATATTTTAATGGGATATTAGATTTTAATAGGACATTAGGAGAAATTTCTTCCCAGAAAGGGCTGTCAAGCACTGGGATGGGCTGCCCAGAGAAGTGGTGGAGCCCCCATCCCCAGAGATATTTATAGAATGTGGATGTGGAACTTGGGGCATGGTTTGGTGGTGAACTGCGTGTTGGTGCTAGGCTGAAAGTTAAGACTCAATGATCTTAGAGGTCTTCTCCAACCTGAGTGGTTCTGGGAAATAAGGATTAAATTAAGATCAGTTCACCTGTTCCAGCATAATTTTCTATGTTGGCAATTTATGCGTAGCTTTTCCAGTTTAATGGATTTCTATTAAAGCAAAAGGCCCCTCAAAATTGTATAGGAGAATTCACCCAGGGAGCTAACTGGGTCAAGGCTATGCCAGTCAGACCACACCAGTAACATCTGCTTTAAACTACCCCTAAAGCAGAAGACAAGTACTGAAGATAATTTGCTGGGTTTTTTCCTCTTTTTTTTTTTTAATATAAAAATCAGACACTACCAATATTCAATTTTGATTTACTATTGAAAATTACTGTTGTTCCTTTTAATTGTTACTTATATACAAAGTCCTTGTTCAAAAGACTATAAATGCCACCATGGCTATGATTAACTGCTCTTTCATCAGTGCTTGGAGAACAATTTAAACTAGAACATAGGTTAAAAAAATCGTGTAACTGAGCAGAAGTACAAATGTGATTGCCAAGATCCTATTCTTGCAGACAGCTGCAAAGGGAGTTTCCCCAAATACACATAGATACTGAAAGTGGGAGTTTCCACATATGATTTATTTCCTTGGCAGAAGTTTTCAATTCCAATATATTACTGTTAAAACAATTTTGCTGCTAGGATGATTTGTGATTAACTGCACACAATTATATCACTAAGGTACGAAAAACTGATAAATTAGGAAGCACTGTTGGATGCCAAAATAATTTCTGTTTAGATGTCAAAACAACTTTAAGCATTTATACTGATTGTCTGTTGAACTTCAGTAAAAGCAACACCTAAACAAAAGCTTTTAGAAATGTCTAGGAAGGGGTCAAATATCCATTAGTGATTTTAAAGCATATCTGACAGACACATTTAACCAACAGACCTCTTGCCATACGAAATTAATTTTGTTGTTAGGAAACACGTTTCCTGCTTTCTTAGAATTTTACTTAAATTGATTTAAAGTACATCAAGAATCCAAGTGAAAGAAAGAAGAAAAGCAAAAAAACCAACTTTTAGCAGCCTATACTTATGTTCCCCATTTTTTCTGATACTAAGGCATTTTGGCAAGATATACAACATCCATGAGTTCATTGTGTACTGTGTTTGTACAAAACTAATGCAACTGAGGTCCAAGTCTATTGCTAGTTGGGGTATTTTGTCTGAAGGAATACGCAAATCACCAAAAAACTTACTGAATATAAGCAATTTTAAAACATTCTTGCAGTTGGATATTAAAACCAACAAAACCACATAAAACCTAAAAAGTCCTTTTGAATGTCTATCGACAAAAAACCACAATGAGTAAATTCACAAACTCGCTGACCCAAATAACAAGCTACTAATTGAATCCCAAAGAAATGCAGAAAGCCCTGGTTTAGAGGAAGCATTTGGTCATGCCATCCACGAGTCCTTCAAGCCTGTGTTTCCCTCACCTGGTGACTGCAGGAACCTAATAGTTAAGCAAATACACCTCTGTAGGCAAATGGCTGCAGCCAGCACCAAAGAGGAAGCTCAACTTCTGCTAGACCCTGGAAAAGCAAAACAAAACAAAGTTTCTATTTTGATTTTGCCTGTACAAGCAAAATAAAACTATTGATACAATTTAAGGGCACAGCATAACTGCAAAGACTCTCTCTGCACTATGCTGTTGTACAGCACTGTAGGTGGTGCTGGGTTTTAAATAATCATGCAGTGAAGCATCTCAGAGTGTGCTGTTCTCAGACTTGGAAACTCTGACTATGAACTGGAATATCCAAATAAGCTAATAACAATGCAAGTGTGATTTATAGAATTAGAAGGTCCAGCTGGGCTGTATTGCTAATGGCCTTCCCCAGCCCCAGCAGCTTTGAAGCACCTTGAGCTCAAAGCCTCATGCAAGTAAGTAGATGTACCAGAAACATGGATTCTTTATTCCACTTCCAGTTACTGTTCCCTTTTAAATCATCATACAATCTTATCCAAAGGATGTGGTAAAGCATAAGTCTTTTACCACTCCCACCACACAAAACACTGGATCAAAGGACTGAAACAGGTAGGAGCATGGTTTACAATAACCAGGATTTAAGGCTACCCTGTATTTCATCACTTAGGTAAATATTACCTTTGGGTTTTGGTGTTTTTTTGCTTTGGTTTGTTTTTTCTAATGAGCAGGAGAAAGAACAATCTCTGTAAGCTCATGCTTACTTTCTACAAAAGCTGAATTCAATTATAAACACCACATCACATGTAGTTGGGATTTTAAGTGAAGATTTTAAAATTAAAACAAATGTACACTGCAAAGCTGCTCCAGAAAGACAGCAGTAAACAAACAGTTTTAATTTGGAGGACATGAGAGGGAACAGTCAATTCATATCACTTAACCATAAAAATGTATAACCACATGCAAAGGGCTTCTTCTACAAGACAATTTGGACAATGGCCTTTTATAAGATCATTTCTTTGTGGAAATCACTAATTCCTTCAGAAGTATGACTACAAGGAAAAAAAATTCATTCTCCCTAAATCTTGTTTAAATGAACTCCAACAGCAAGGATTAGCCTGACATTGACTTAAGCCTCCAAAGCTGTAGAGCTGCATTCAAAAGTGAGTTCACACAGGGCTACTTGCAAGCACAGAAGACATTAATATGCAATACTTCATAAGACATTAACAACAGTCACATTTTACACCACAGAGCAGTTTGCCTGTCGTGGTGCCAGCTGTTTGCAGCAAGGTTTCCAAACAGGTACAAACCCCATGCAGAATATTATGAAAGTAATGAACACCTGACAGTAAGATAGACCCAAGGCAAGGAGCTAACACACAAATTCTAGATTCTTGCTTTCCATCTGACCTTGATGTCAAATTAGCTCCTTTTCTGACTTGCTCTGTATGTCAAGATGCAACCCTTTTATAAAAGTGTTTATAAGAGTATAACTCGTTCACTCTGGGAAAAGGGCTTCAGAACACTACAGATAATGGGAATGAATGCAATAGTATTGCACATGTGAATCAAAACTCTTCCTAGACTGGTGACCATTAACATATCAGAGGAAGAAAACAAAGAAAAAAAAACCCCACACCAAAAAACCCCCAACCCCCCCACCCCAAACAAAACAGAAACAAAACAAACAACCACCACCAACAAAAACCAGAACCAAAAAAACCACCCAAAAACCACCACAAAAACCAACCAAACAAATTAAAAAAAAAAAAGCTGTAACACATCTCACTTAGTGCACAGTGATTGAAAAACTGGAAATACAGAAATCCATCTCAGATTCCAAGATCTCCATGTCTGGCACTTCAAAATTACTCCAATAAACCCCTGAGCTGTAAATTCTTAAGCTGGAAGAGTATTCTATATCTGTGCCAAGCTCTTACACTCTTCTGTGAGCTTTCCCTGGATCTGACTCCATACAGCTATTCCTATTGTCCCATTACATGAGCAAAAAAAGAGTATGTAAGTGGGAACACTCATTTTAAAATATACTTTCACTTCCTTCCCATCAGCTCTTTGAAATTAAGACACAAGGACTTAGTGCACACAAAGTTTGAATCTAGCAGGAGCCTGGAATCTTTTACATCCACTCTACAGTCTAGTTGAACTATTCCCTCTCCTTTTTTAATTTGAAGATGCTTCTGGACATCACATTAGTCTATTCTAGCCTAGAGAACTTCCTTATTTCTAAATCCTTTCTCAAACATCTAATAGCACTGCCTATTCTTTCCATTCTCATGGTCACATCATAGACAGTCCAAAGTCATTTGGCTGATTCCTGACCTCATTGACTTTTCACCACCAAAACAAACTTTTCTGTATTACAGACTAAAAAGAAACATACACACACATATAGGAATACATATATATACAGTTCTTAAAGAAATTATGTATGTTATAAATGTTAGCATCCCCTCTTCTATTCTTGGCAGGATGAGCTACAAAGAACACATTGCCTTTGTGCACCATTCTTTTTTATAGTTTCCTTGGAAAGCTCTTTTAAGATGGTGCAGCCAAACTCTTTACAGAGATGACCTGGTTAGGAAGGGCTCCCTTCTCCATGACCTCCAAAATCTTACATTTATGCACTGCCTGGAACGAGCATCCATTATGCCCAAGGAGTCTGTACAGCATTCTTTCATTTCCAGGTTTTGGTTCCACACAGAATTTATATGGAGCATGTAACATTTCCAGCAAAACCTTTTACAAGATTTACAGAATCTCTTCCTGCTATACACATCCTAGATATTCTTCAGGCATTCTAAATATGAATCACTTCTTGTACACAATGAAGAGCTAAAGCTGGACTTCACTTGCACAAAGGAAATTCAGAAATTTACGTCAATGGGATTAGTCCTGTTTCAACCTAAGTAATCAAACCTGACATCTTTGTATAGTAAACACAGCAACAGTTCATCCAGACCCAAGCCAAACAACATCACAGATGCATTGATTCAGCTGTGGGCGTTACTGCCACCACAAAATAAAAGGTCTACAAAAGCTGAACTTTACAGAAGGAAAGTACTCTTCCTGCATGCTTTAAAAATATTTAATATTATTTGTGATATTTTATTTGGTATTTGAAATCATACAGACTGATCCACCTAACATCCTCTAAAAATTTAACTCTAATAATAACTCTATCAAGGTGGAGCTGCACCTCATTAATTGTTTCTCTCTACAGCCATAAAAAGAACTCTCAGCTTTGGAGGTGTACTAAAAAGCATTAAAAGTACATTACACTCTGTCCAAAAAGCCCATCTTCTTTCAGAAAGTATGTGATAATCTTTCATGCATTCTAGTCACTTATTTTTAAATAGTAAGCCGCTATATTAATGAAAGACATTTCCAAGACACAACAGAGCTAATTTCCAGTTTCTGTCAAGTACTTCTCCAATAAAACCTAACAAGCCCAACACTTCAAACCACAGTTATCCCATTACATACTTCAAAAAATTGTGTCTACAGAATTTTACGAAAAGTTTCTAAATTTGGCATCGTCACAGATTAGAAAAGATTGATAAATTCACAAAATCATTGTGGGTCACATCCATTGCTCCACTTCCTCTCCTCTGCAGCCTACCAGAGAACCAGCAGCTGGCATGGTACGATCAAGTGCAAAGACTGCACTAGTTATAGTTTAACTGGATGTGAAAAAATAAACCTTTAGTCAGCAAGGACAGCAGAATTGTTGAAGAGTTCTTTCTATGCCCTGTATACCTTGGAATTTTAAAGCTCGTGGTTTTTCTCCTTTGGAATGCTGTTTAGTTTTTCTTTGTATTTTTTCATTCCACTTTGTTGGATATTAAATTGTTCAGTTAGAAATCACATGGAATCTATTCCCCAAGACTCACTGTTCATTTGACATTTTGGCTGCTCCACAGAACACAATCATTAACCCTTTTCATTCTAATACAATCTCCCTCTTCTTTTTCTAGAAAATTTTGCTGAAATATGCAACATAAACCCATTGGACCTTAGGTCACTAGGGTTAAGTAGTGAATAGTGATACAGTTTATCTTCTTAGCACAGGATTATTAGTCACACATCAGGTTTATACTTGCTTTTTATGTGGACTAATGCCCAAGTGTCAGGTCAAGTTCATATTTGGTCTTTACCTGTGAGTTGCTCAAAAACCTAAAAACCCCACCATAAGAAGCTAGAAAAAAAAAAGAAAAGGAAGTCTGCCCAGTATCACTGCTACAGCTGGTGAGGACTGTGGGGAGACAGAGCTTTCTCACAACTTTTGTTTCTGTAAGAATGACACTTCAAACTCCTGATTCATGTGTCAGGTTTTCTTTCACATACCTTCTCAATTAACACAGACCAACAAGTGCATTTAGAGCAAAATTCCACCAGGCCATGCACTTTATTTCCTTAAGGCTATAAAAATTACAGGGCATTAGTAACATGTGGCAGGCAAATTACTCACGATGTTGACTAGAAAGGTAGAAATGGTACAGGCATAGAAACAAGGATTAATTAGAAGCATCTAACTAATATGTTTCCTATCTAAAATGGAAGAGAACACTCTAGGAAGGAAGGGAATTGTGTAAAGTTGCCAAACTAGGAGATTCAATCAAAAAGACTTCTGTTTACTAGATTGCATAGCAAAGACACTGCTGCAAAACCCTTCTGCTTGGCTTTCTCCCAATAAACAAAGCTTATCAATCAAGTGACACATTGCTTGGAAAAAGACCTCCAACTCAGAAGAAGAGACCCAACTCCCAGTTCAACTGCCCAGCAGAGAGCTTCCTGCTACCAAGTAATTATTAAATACCACGACATTGTTGCAGCCCATTAGATCAGCATTTAGTACATCTCTAGTAATTAACAGATTTGCCACTAAGCCCTTGCCACCTGCCAAGCCAACTGGGGAGCCAAATCCCTGAGTGCAAACACACAGGTGGCATCAGCAGCACCGTGACATCCTTCCCTCCCACTGCCATGTCCTTCCACCCCCAGCAGTCCTCTCATCCCTCCAGGACTGAAGAGCTAAGCAGAGGAGCCACCAGCCAGAAGAGAGGAGAAACACAACTGCTCTCCACTGGAGGAGTGGGGATGCCATGCAGAAACAGCCTGGCAGCAGAGGCACAGCAGGCACAGTGCCAACGTGACAGAGAGTTTCCAGACTTAATCACTTCAGTGTCATCTAGTACTTTGTACTTTTGGAAACATGGTATTCCATCTTATTAGCATTGTTTCCATCGTTATGAGAAAGCTTATCTGCACCTCGAAGCAAAAGATGTGACTCAACAGATCCACACATCCCTCTGATAATGCTTCAATTGGCCTCTTCAGACACTTGGATCAGTGGCATTCTGAACTACAGCCCTCCTCACAACAGCTGTGGTAATTGCCAAGGGACAGAAATAAGGGCTTTTTCTTTTTTTTCCCCTCTCTTTTGGAGGAGGGGAGAAGAAGGCAGGAGGCAGATGAGTCACCGAGGCTCTGAGTTTTGAAGGAAAAAAGAATTTCACTGTGAGTTCTTCCCAAAACAGCTCCCCACAAATACAGTAATTTCCTCTATGTGGCTAGAGAATAGTTTGGCTATCTAACTCTGTTCTCCTAGTTTAAACACGAAGAGTACATTTAAAATATTCCTCTTTCCCTTCCAAATTTCCCATCCTCCCCCACTGCACAGTCACACATCCAGTATTTATCCAGCATAATCCTAGCAGTCTGCCATGCTTAATTTACTCCTGAGTAAGAGTACCCACACAAGCTTATGGATGGTGGGAATGGAATACATTTGTGCCAGACTATGCATCATCATATTATTTGTTTGGGTTCTCCTAAACCCAGGATGACAACTCTGTTGCATATAAACTCATTATTTTTTTTCAAGGTGGTTTTCTACATCCAGCTCTTTAGGAGGAAGAAAACTACTAATCTTACAGCAAGATTTGTGTGTCCCTCCTGAAATGGGTGTTTTGTCTTCTCAGAAAAATCTTTCTGGTTAGCATTTTGATGAGTATATTCACCTATTCACCTGGTCCTAATGCAAGTCTCCAGTTAAATACTGAAGGTAAGGACTCTTTCCGAGACACCAAACAGAGACTGCAGAAGGTTGAATGTCCCACGCTCCTTTATGTGGTACACCCACTTTGACAGCAGAAATTGTATTTCCCCACCCAACATAAGTCTGTATACACAAATCCCACTTCACTCACTTCAAATGCACAGTGCTTTGGAAACATGCCTACCTGGCATCACACTGGAGTCTGATTAACTGACTGAAAAATTACAGTGGAAAGCTTGAATGTTTAAGCTTGACTGATTAAAGGCAATTAACAGCTGCAGATGCTCAGCAGCTGTGCAAGTCAGGCCACTTTTTTGCCCAAACATAGCTCAAAGTGCCTTATCTTGATTAGTCAAGCTTACAGATCAGTTTTGATTAGCTAATTACAAGCCTTTAATCTGCCACTAGAACCTGTAGGCTCATAGTCCAGGTTTCTTTGTGCTAAATTTCTCTTTACATTATTATCAGGAAAAAAAAAAAAGTAGGAAAAAAAGCTAATCCTTCCAGGAATACAGGACAGTACCAAACAGAATAAAAAGATGGGTAGCTCTTACACAAGCCTGTGTGTCTAAAGTGTTCAGTTTTATTGGTATAAGGAAATACCAGAAGCTGAATTCAGTACATATGCTTGGTGAAAACAGTGTGACTACCAGGTCTGGGTAAAAGGTTTAGGAAACATTACATTTGATGCAATGCAAACCCAGTGTTCAGTCATACCACAGTGCTCTGAGATAAGAGATGCTCCCACCTGAGGAAATAACTGTCCTGCAGTCATAACACATTGAACTGAAGTCTCTTCAGAGCTCCAGCTTGGTCTAGGAGAAACAGACAATTATGTGATATGTCGTAATACAATTACTGTTAAGCAACATCAAGGTAATGATTTACTCTTTTTAGTAGGGTTGTCACAAGATTAGAGACTAATAATTTAAGCCTCTGCTGCTTGGTTGCAGGAACTAGCTCTGAGGGTTAACTATGGTCTGGTTTGAGCACCAGCACTGGGATGCACACAACTTCTGATGAAGTTAAGGGGAACTAGGGAGACTTCGAGGTGGAATTTGTAAGGGTGTGGCATTTAAACCAAAACATGTTACTTTAGAGTAGAGTTTTAACAAGTTTTAAAAATACACCAATAGAGAGACTGTCCCTCACCCAAGCTGAGGTTAAGAAGTGTGGTAAGTCTTGCAGAATCATGTAAGAGGTAATAAAACATGAGATGAAGGACCATTTCAAAGAGATTTTGACTTGGAATAAGATCTGCATGAAGATATTGAAAGAAATCACAAAAAAATCTAGTTGCTAATTCTATGAGTATTTTAAAAAATTATATTTATAAAAATGACTGTTTCCAGAATGATGATTAATGTCTACCACTACAGTAGCTGAAGTTAAAATTAGAACAAGGAAACAAAGCTTCCTACAAAACCACTTTTTTTTGATCTTACAAGACATATTTCACCAGACAAGACCAAGGTATTCACGACACTCTACTTCCACCTCTCCTTCCTTTTTTGTCACTAAGCAGTTATTACATAAAAAATGAAAATTAGTTAAACATGCTTTTACACTTTTTAAAATCTGTTTCAGGATCTGAGATATTGTCCTGAAGTGCTGAATGAATAAAGACAAAGACAGTGACTGATTTCAGCAGAGTAAAGCTCTACTGGAGAGTAGGAAGCTTATTTGTCTGAAGATCTGAACATGGAAGTGGAAACTGACATGTTAAGTAAGATTTCCCTCCTCCAAGGGTTCCTGTTTTTTATTTTGCATATCTTTAAATGAAAAAACTCGATGATAATAAAAGATGAAGCTGTCATTTCAGCTGAAGAGCATTTAGAATTAAGCCTTGCTTTCGTATAACAATTAATTATTAAGTTGCACAGCACAGGTTCATGGTTTATCTAAACAGGAGTACTGCCAGCTAAACTAGGCCTGACCTTATTTCCCTCTGTTACAGTGGAATAACACCAAAAGATGCAGCTCAGGTGGTAGTTCAAGATTGGCTAACCTGAACAATGAAAAAGTACATTCACACTGAGTAACAATACAGTTCAGGGTGCTGAAGTCCAATCAAAATTCTCATTCCTGTCCTTTAAGAGAAAGGACCCATTCATGCAGACTACATTTCCATCACACAGTATGGCTTTGTTTCATTTTCTTGACCATACAAGTACTAAGCCTAGGGATACTAAATTCTACTTCCTTCTACAATTTGCTCTCCTCTTGTCTACTTGGCTACACCTCAAAATGAGAAATCTTTTGCCTTTAGTCATGTCTGTTATGCACAAATCACCTTTCATGACGAGTCTTGCAGCACACTTCCCATCATCTCCCTCTTGTCAACACTTAGACAAAGAAAGATCTCTGAGGTAGCAACAGCTCCAGACATGCACACTGGTGCCACTGCCTCCCAGCCTTTTCTTTCCAAGCAGTGCCAGAAGCAAGAATGAGGAACCATTCAAACTCCAAAATGCAGCTTGTTTTCCTGCAGCAAGTTGGGACTAATCACTTAATTGGAACTTGGTAACTAGTCTTACACCAGGTGCTGGAAAATGACAAATCAGTTAAGACAGGAGATGAACCAGAACATAAAATACTAACAGCCAACTCTACGAACTGCACATTTAAGTAAATTTTTGGTGTACATATTACTGCTTCTCCTCTGCTTCTTTTAAGGCTCCAGCTACTATGCTAAGGGATTTTAGTTTCTGTTTTTTTAAAGTTGTGTGTTATCCTTCCCATTAGAGGAAAGGCTTAAAACATACAATACAGGCACACAGGAGGAAAGTGAATAATAAATGCTTGCTAAAAATACAGATGTTGTCTTCTTCTTAGGGGTCTCATTCATGACCTTTGCATACTTGTGCAGTGCTTCCACCAGAAAGAACAGAATTCTAAAATTTCAGGGTTTGATACTCCCAAAAAACGGTTAAATATTACTCAGCATGGTCACCAGACTAAAAAAAAAAAAAAATTAAGACTGATACTTCATTCAGTTGTTGCTCCCATATGAGCTCAAACAGAAATTCCATTTTCATATTTAGAGGAAAACATCTGGCATGAAAGATTTCCTGTTTGAAGAGCCCTTACAAGCGAGTTCATGATTAAAGGCATAAATTGAGTTTCTCCTAGCACCCATTTATGGCAAAGCTGAAGGGTAATGAAATAAAAGCCTTGGTTAAATATGTTCAATAATTTTCTTATTTGGAGGTTGCAATACAGTCCCTGCACTGAAATAATCAAAAATATCAAAAAGTGTTTTATGCAAGTCCTTTGTGCATCCATGTGTCAAGATATTGTAAATGTAAACAAAGTTTAGTTGCAATGTCTACTACATCAAACAACAAAAACCATGATCTCTTTACATGGACCACTCTGAAGTTTTCATATAGTGGTTGTAAATATATGTGCAGGTACTAATTTTTCTAAAAGTTTCATGAGAGAGTGGAAGAATCTGTAGGCACCTAAATCCACATGGAATAATCAGGAATTAACAAAGCCACCCTTAACTGGTCACACACTGTCACACACAGTAACACTTCCTACATGAATCAGTCAGTCAAAACATAAAGAACCCCAAACTCCTGTATTCCTGCCCTAAGATATCCAAGGAAGTGGTTTAGCATGAGCAAAACAAATTTCGTGTTTTTCTAAGTTACAGCAGTGTGGTTGCATTTAACTAAGAGAAAAGTGTTTATCTTTAAAAAAAAAATTACAGATACAAAGCTATTTGAATTGGAAAGTTCCCTCTTTGACAAATTAACACTAGAAGAGCAGGGCTGAAATTAAAGACATGCATTTTCTAGAAGACAAAACAGATCTAATGATTCAAATGTACCTACTGTTCCATTAGGATGGAAGTGATTCTGGCCATTCATGATTAATGATGTACAGTTTCCCCGCTGATGTTACAATTTAGCATAAAGAAAACAAAAATCCATAAAGCTATAACTATAACCAGCTGAACAGTGAGAATTTTCAAACATTAAGAGGATGAAAACAAGCATTCCCTGGACTTCTTCAAATATTACCTGTGGCTTTTCCAGAATGAAAAGATTGTAAGGAAACAAAGGTGTACTTTCCCTGTCTCAGGCAACTACAGACATGAAAGTTCATCCAGCAACAAAATTCAGCAAGCAGCTATTCCCAAATTTAGCCAGACATACTTATTTTACACCAGCAATCTAGCTCAGCTGTTTTGGGAGAGAGATCCAGAATGTCCACTTGCCATGAAGCTAAGGTTTGTCAGAAGTACTTCAGGAAGAGTCCTAGCTACAGATTAGGTGTCCCTGACTTAGTCTGGTTAAACTAGCCTGTGACTGTAATAAAAAGACACAGCAGGAATCCTCTCAATGGGTTTGCAAGCTATTCCCTTCTCTGCTCCTAAAAACACAGTCTGCAGGAGCTGAAGCCACAAGTATTGCCAAGGTCTGATTTCAGAGTGATTAAAATTCCTTCTCTGCACTGTACATCATCCTGAAGTATCTTTCTGCCAAAGATATTCAGATATGCATAACTACTGCAGTAACACCACCTTGGAAGAGATAAGAACTTGGTCATTATAGGAAATGAGCTGGCACACAAACAAAACAAATAGATTATTTCAGTTATGCTGGTATGCTGCAATAGGGGGAGAACAACATTTAGGTTTGTTTCCATAGGGATTCATGCCCCTGCATTCTCCTCTAACTATTGCCTTGCTTCAAATTAATCCCTTATCTCAAGAAAAATTGCTTTCAAATTCCTGCATGTGTTAGATGAAATGTAGACTCCTCAACTCCCTTTCTTTTTAAGAAAAAAAGTAAGAAATTCAACATAGGAGTGTATGGAGAAGAAACAAGATTGAAAAAAACTTCAAACAGATTTTGGAGAAATACTGTGTAGGCAGTATATTGCTTTTAAAAAGCACAGTGTACAGAGAATCCAGCTGTGTGCTCTAGTCCAGTCATCTGAAGCAACCAACCCAATGATACATATGCTTGCAATATATAACATCATAAATAATTCCCTGAAGTTTACAACCATACTCAGTGTAGTTATACTGCTCAGAACTTCAGTTCTTTCCTCAACATACCACAAAAGGCATAACTCATTTAATCATTCCAGCACGAAACAAGCAGTGTTGATAGGAAGAGAGGGGTGTTGATTAACAAGAATTAGCAATGGTTCATAAATATTGGAGGAACAGACAGTGACATATGTACATGTGATAACTGTGTAAGAAATGCAGGTTCCAATTAGTACCATATTTACAGAAATGTATTGTCCCATTCAGATTATTCTGAGGCTGCCTTAAGTCCCTCTGATTTCTAGACTATCAAACTCCCTTCCTGACACTGTTCCACTACAGTTCAGGTTCAAAGGCAATTGTGAGGCAATGTTATGAGGAAATGCCTTCATGGAGTAAATTTACGTTTAAAAAAGGCCAGAAGAATGCTTAGTTACACAAGAGAGGAATAACCATCTAGGAGGTTATTTTCTCTCTTCCATTAAAAAATCCCTATTAGAAGACAAAACACATAATGGAAGAATCATTGTATCAACTAATACTTTTGAATCTAAACAAAACCAATTTATTCTGGCTGTTCCCTGGTAGCTGTTAGGAGTCCTCACCATTGCTTACAGAGCTATTCACCAATGCCACTGAGAGTCTGAGCTTCTGTGAACTTTCCTGCAAGGTCCAGTAGAAGTAGCAAGCCAGGATCCTGATCCTACAGCAATACAAACTAATAGTTTACAAACAGTAGAGTTACTTACATCTGCAAGTACTTTTAAGATCAGGGTTTAAGCCAGAAATAATTAATGGACACAATACTTGCCGGGCTGCACATTCCAAGCAACTTAGGAAACTGTTGGATAGTCTGACAAAAGCCTAAGTTACCCATTGTCTAACACCCCATGCCAAACAGACTGCAAGATGCACCAACACAAAGTCAATTAAAACACACACCTCTCTATCACTGCAATCTCGTACCACACTCAACACACCAGCAACCTAAGGGGCAAAGAGAAACACTGCAGGCTCCAGATTTGGCTGTCAGAAGCACTTTACCTACAGGAATAATGACAAATACATATGTGCCTTTTGCTCATCCATGTTTGTGTCTCAGTATTGTAAAGAACAAGCTGACACTTCCTAAGGCATTTCCACTTCTACTTACATTTTCCATTACTTCCTAAGGCATTTCCATTTCTACTTACATTTTCCATTACTTACATTGCCAAAGTGGCTGCCATGCTTGATTTTCTGTCAAAGGAGACTGCTTCACATCCCCTTAAGAAATTGCAGGAGGGTATTTTTCATGCCCCCTGTTTTGCTTTTTTTTATAGGCTAGCTAAATTTTCTAGCAGCGATATTAGATTGGAAATCTGGTCCTCGAAGTACAAGGGGTTTATCTGCCTGCAGGAGTTTACAGATCCACAGTCAGCTGGTCAGATTGGCCCCAAACACAGGAATTCTCACTCAGAGAGCTCTGCCTGAGGTTTCTGCAGGAACTTATCTTGGTCTATTCGTTCTTACTGCTTTGAAAACTTTAAACCTTTTAACCCTTTCCAGGGCTGTCATCTCTGCATCTCCCTCCTTTATAACTTTTTTTAAAAAGCTTTTTATTTTCTGGACCTTTTAGCATTAAGTTTGTCATGCTTTGTGGAGAATTTTATGGAAAGCTGAGAGGTTTTAAAACAAAAAAAAATTACAAACAGGAAACAGCATTTAACCCACCACTAAGCTGACCCAGTACTGACTCCTCAGTAATGGAATATTGGCAAGGGGTATCTATTAATCAGCTCTCCTACAACAGCAAGATGGCTCTACACTACTGCAACAGGAAAGGAAAGAAATGTTATGCCTAAAAGAAAAATGGCAAGTTAATGTTGCTTTTGCCCAAAGCGTGAAAGATGTGCATGAAGGAAATAAACTGCAGAGGTTTAGCTTTATATTTCCTGTACAAATACAGCCAAAAATAAACAGAAGAGGTGTATAATTATTCAGATCTAAATTTATTTCATAACCTGTGGGACACTAACCCTAAAAGCAGAGAAAAAGTGGAAAATTGCTTTTCACAGTAAGAAACATACCAGTTTAATGCAACTAATTTTCCAAGAGGAAACTTCAGTGCACAGCCAGACCAAGAGCACACGTGAGCAGGAAACTCTGTGATGTGCATGAAGGAACTACTGCACCTGTAATGATGAATTCAGACACAGCACGAGGCTGGTCCAGTCCCACTACTGACCTGTACTTTGCCAGCATTAAGACTCCAGGAAAAGGTCTTAGCACACAGGCCTCCCCTGCAGGAGGGGAAACATTTATCCACCATCTCAATTCATTTGGGACAGCACCATCCAATTTGCACTGGTCACTCGGGGATAAAAGCTGACAAATTAAATAAGCACATGCCAGGTGGCCTTGCTCTCTGCTGGTACAGCAGGCACAGTACACAGCTTGGACAGAGCCTACAGATGCAGATGGATGCAAACTTCATGCCTAGACTGAAGTGACAGATGTGACCCAGGTAAAGAGGGGGGCATCCAAGATTAAAGCAGATGGTAACACTAAAGAAAATGCTATCACCAATGCATTTGTACTCTGTTTCAACTCTAAAACATCTTGTTTCATCCTTTAACATATATATTATCACTGGAAACATACTAGGAAATGACTCCTCATGCTCGCAACTCAACACCAAAGTCACAGTTCAACACAAGTGGGCAACACAGCTCCTTCAACTTCCCCTTTCCAAAGGAAAGCACCTACCTTACACCTTTTTTCCGCCCCCAAAAGAGCCTTTCCTTCCCCCACGGGCGGACTCACACCGACAGCTTTACTCCATCCCACCTCCCTCGTGCAGGTGACCAAAGCAGCACCGAACTGAAGGCGTCAGCCCACGGAACAGGAGACACGAGGCGCCTTGCCGCTGCTTCCCTCAGAGCCGCGGGAATCGCACCTTCCCCAGGGACCCGGACCGCTCCCGAGCGCCTCAACGCCGGACAGCCGCTCCGGGGGCTCCGCTCGGCTCCGGGGGCTCCGCTCGGCTCCGGGGGCTCCGCTCGGCTCCGGGCCCCACCCCCGCGGCTCTCCCCGCCGGCACCGGGGCTCTGCGGGGGCCGGCACGGCACGGCACGGCGCTTCACGAGGCTCCCGTGACTCACCCGAGGAGTTTCCCGGCCCCCCCGGCACCGCGGCGGGAAGCGGGCGGGAGGCGCGGACACGCGGGGAACCCTCCCCGCCCCGTGCGCCCGTGAGCGCAGAAAGGGGCGCGGGTGGAGCGGGGCGGCGGCGGGACCGGGCTGAGGGAACGGGCAGCGAGAACTCCCCCACCGCCCCGCCGGGACCGGGGCTCGCCACCGCCGGCACAGGGCGCTCACCTCCGCCGCAGCCCGGCTCAGCTCCGCGGGCAGCCTCCACCGCCGCGCCGGCCGCTCATCCCCGCCGCGGTCAGCGCGCCCCGCGCCCGCCCCTTCCTTCACCTGCCGGGGCGGAGCTGCCGGAGCTGGCCCGCCGCCTCTCCCGCCTCCCGCTCCCGCCCCGCCGCCCCTCCCGGGCTCCGCCGGGCTCTGCCGGGCTCCGGCCCCAGCCAGGCACCGCTCGGCTCTGCCAGGGCTGCTGTGCCGAACCCTCCCGGCCGCCGCTGCCTCGGGTCTGCCTGCACCTGGCACAGCATCAAGGATCCGGATCGTCCCGTCCAACCCATGACCGAGCACCACCGTGTCAGCCAGCCCATGGCATTGAGCGCCACGCTCAGTCTTTCAACACCTCCAGGGACGGTGATTCCACCACCTCCCCGAGCTGCAGCCCCAGAGGACGTGACCTGGGGATCGGGATTTGTCTGACTGGCAGCAGGGTCTGACACAGGTGCCTGCCTGGGAGGCACCGGCGACAGGGAGAGAGCAGGTTGTAGCCTACCTGCAAACGGCGAGGTTCCTTGGCGAGTGTCCTGTGCCCATCAGGAAGCCATGGACACTGCCCGAGGTGTCCTGTGCCCATCGGGAAGCCCATGGAGGCAACTCCCCAGGCCATGGACACGGGCTCTCCGTGTCTCAGTGCCCGATGTCCTGTTCCAGGGCCACTGCAGAGGTACCCTGGGTCCAAAACAGCCAAAGGCCACACGGGCCATGTTGGCTGCAGGCTGGCCACACATAAAGCCTTGCCTTGCCTCTGCACTCTCATTTTATCCAGGTTTTCCCAGCATCAATGGTAGCTAGACCCTGTTACTCTGCAGCTTACCTGTACCCCCAAGAGATGTTACACAGTCGGAAAAGTATGTTTAGGTTCTCTAAAAAGTGACATTCAAAATTTGGTAAGATGAAGTGTTCTTCATTCTTACATGCTAAATGTTAATTTAAGATATGCTTTTATTTCACTCACTGTTTTGAATTTTATTGGGCTTTTGTTTGTTTCTCCATTTGCCTTTAATTACTCTCCAGATGTTTGGGGATGTTTCTTGCAGCTAAAAAAAAAAAAAGGGGGGTTGTTTTTTTAATTTGGTTTGATTTTTAATTATATGTGTCAGGAGAAGTTTAGGTTGGATATTAGAAAAAGCCTCTTCACCCAGAAGGTGGTTGGGCACTGGAAAAGGCTCCCCAGGGCAGTGGTCACAGCACCAAGCCTGACAGAGCTCAAGAAACCTTTGGACAATGTTCTCAGGCACATGGTGTGACTCTTGGTGATAGTCCTGTGCAGGGCTAGGAGTTGGACTTGATGATTCTTGTGGGTCCCTTCCAACTCAGCATACTCTGTGAATCTGGGATATGAGCAGAGGATTGAAAAATCAACATTACATTTAAAATTTAAAAATCAAAATAAGAAAAAATATGAAAATGCTATTTAAAAATGCTCAGCAACTTAAAATGTGGGTTTTGTCTTGTAAGAATTATCTACAAAATGGTGTTACTACTCTGAGAGGTACAAATTGTCAGTTTTAACTCCATTTACTTTTGTAACAAGAATGTAACTGAAAAGACAGAACTTAAGGCAGTATTCCCAAAATATTGATCTTCGTATCATTCTGAGGCTTGTTTGAATAAAAAGCAGGAGATTTTTTTAATGTGATTAGTCAGCTAATACTTTAACCCGGTTTTAAAGCTTTTAACCTTTACAGTGGTATCAGAGTAGTTTCTGTGGTCAGACAATAAGGTGGTGGTGCAATATTTCCTGTCATTGCCATTTATTAGTATTTCTCTTTGTCATTCACAGGACTTAGTAGTATGAAGTAGCAAAGAGAATCCCTTTTCTGAATACAATAGAGAGGGCTCTTGGTCTGTGAAACAAAAATCCCTGTGTTTAAAGTACAGTAGAGACTGACTAAAGCTGGTTGTGGGGTTTGGTGATGGCTTTGATTGATTTGTCACATAAACACAGTGCTGTTAACACCTGCTCTGGATTTATGGGAGTCTCTATGTAAACAGAAAGATCATTTTTGAGAACAAGGAAGGCATTGCACTGGCAGGGCCTAAGGAAAATGAAGTTTCTTGAGCTTTCCCACAGTGTGTACCTCAGTTGCATCCAGCAGCAGCCTCAGGTTTCTGTTGCACAAAGACTGAGATCTGTGGGCAGGCTGGGAAACACAAGTTCCATATGAAGACCACAAGCAGGAAAGCTGTTTGAATGTAGCTCTTCCACTGACTTTAGTGCAACCCCTATGTCAGAACATCCTGACTTTGTTGGTGGAAATTACAGCATTTATTTTCCTGCCTGACTAAACCCAGAACTTTCAGTCTCCAGAGAAGGCAGATTAGTGCATTAAGCTGAAGCAGGTGTGGGGAACCTTCACTTTGCTGGCTGAAATTGCCCTGTGATTTCATTTTATAGGGTACAGCCTGTGATTAAAATTACTGTGTATGTTATTACTGGATAGCAGAGCATGTTAACGGGTGGTCTGCCAAACGTGTTGGAAAGGCACACTTGGTCCTCAGCAAGGAAAACCTTCCCCACCCCAAACCAAGGGCCAAGCCCTGACACAAACTGTCTTACAGGGCAACAGGCCCTTCTCCATCTCTCTTCTGACTTGAATTTCACTTTTGTACAAGCTAAGCTTTCTGTGTGACTTAATTTGCATGCAGTGATCCAGCTGAGAGGACTTGGACATTTGCTCATTCCTCCTGGAAAAGCTGTGCTTGGTACTTTTTAGGAGCACATTTGTGCAACATCAGGAAATCACAGTTATTTTATGAGCTTGCTCATTCTCAGTTTTCTCAAACTAATAAACTCATTACTTGAATCTGAAGCTTTTACCAGCCCACATAATACATACCCTTGAAATTATAGAATCACAGAATATCCTGACTTGGAAGGGACTCACAAGCATCATGGAGTCCAGCTCCTGGCTCTGCACAGGACGATCCCAAAAATCACACCATGTGCTTGAGAGCATTGTCCAAATGCTTCTTGAACTCTGGCAGGCCTGATGGTCATTGAAGCCACTGAATTATTTTGAATTACAATAATCTGCTGTAGTGAGGAAACATTCCATCTTCATTTTATCAGTAAATATAACATTACCTTAATATAAAGACATCTATGCTCTTATCAAAGAAAATGGTCAGGTTAGTCTGATATGGACTACTTCAGGGGAAAAAAATTCTATTCTGTCTCATTTACCTCTACATCCTCATAAATGTTTTTTCTTTAGATTTGCATATAGCAAATCAGATTGAAGGGATGATTGCTCTGATGCTGCTTTCGCCTCCGTTCTTCTAAAATACAGAATTTGCATAACCCTCATTATGAAAAATAGTGTGTAATTTTTAGCTGAACTAGACGCCAAATCTAACAGACTTATGAAAATACTTATTTGTGAGTTCATTAAGCAGCTCACCCAGAATTCTGAGAAAGACACTGTCCCTCAATGTCTTGTGGCTCTGCTTCCTCCTTCTTGGTTCTCTCTCTTTTTTTCTTCATGCTTACAAAGCCTTGGTTTATTTGTTCTAATTGCCTTCCCATGTCTAATTTAGCTGACACTTGGCAAGTCTCATTTCCTGGCCTTGAGACACAGTTTACCTCTGGTCATCAGTCTTTGTTTCTTGCACAATCTCTGCTTGTACCTGATTTCCCATTTGTGATGGATCACTACACACTTTGAGCTCCAGCTGCTCCAGGAAAGTTCCTTTACTTGCTTTTTATGCAGTCATGTGGCACAAGGAGTCATAAGGAGCCCAGGGTAAGCTGTCTGCACCAAACCAGGCACCATCCAAAATGCAAACCTGGGGTGGGAAAAATAGTAGGGTGCCTGCCTTTTTTGGATTTGATTATTTGAATTCTGCCAATTTCCCTGCAAAAAATGTGCAAAACCACACTCAGCCTCAAGGAATGAAAGCATTCGTGTCAAATTTCAGATACTTGCATAGTGGTTGAAAAGCATCAGAGAATTATATAACTACAAAAATACAGAAGTGATATACTAAAAGTTGGTACTGTGATACCAACAGGACTCCTGACTTTGGGATTCAGGACTGGGTTACCTGTTTAAATATGCAACACACCTAATGCTTTAAATGTGCTCAGGTATCTCTCATTCTGTTGTTTACCCCAGAATCACAGTCACTTTTGATTTTGCTTGCTGCTCTTCCTTTTAGCTGCTCTCCCATTGGGAATGCAGACAAGTCTGGCTCCAGAGACACTATCAAGGGGCCCTAATGGGGCCTCTCAGTAACACATCAATAATGGCATGCTTCCTCCTTGCTCCAAGAGGTGAAAGGATTCTGATTGTTCTCCTCAAGAGGCATGCATTAAAATTACAATATATTTAAGTACAAAGAGGGTACTTTCCTTTCTTCATTCACTAGAATTGCCAGAGAACCAGGAAAAACACTTAAATTGAAAAACATTTAAATTCCAAAGATAAAGACATCCAAAGATAAAGTAAAAAAGAGCAAATGTTTTCATTAGAAATAGTCTGTTGTGTTTATAGGACTTTTACCAAACTTTTGGTAAAAATAAAACCTCCTTCTTGGCTTTTTTTGTTGCTGCTTTTAATGCTGACAAATACTGCAATTAATTTGTTACATAACCAATTCCAGGGCCCAACTGTATCCCTGTAGAGACAGAACAATCCATTATGGATGGAGGAAGCATGCCAGAAAAAGCAAGCCTTCGTGAAGGCATTTTGCCGATTTCTGTCACGCTTTCCTGCCGAAGCTTTAAGGAAACAAACTCACTAATACTTCTCCAACATATTTGGCTGACAGCTAGTACATCCCTCCTTGTCCTCAATATTACAGTGTTGCTGATGTGCAGGACAGGAGTAAAGTGATCTGTCTGCAGTCATTACTGTGGCTGGCAACACAGATTATTCCATCTCTTTTTTGCTGCGCTGCATTTGCAAGAAAATTGTATCATTCCTGTCTGCAGAGAACAACACTCTCTCCTGCCTGGCTCTCGTGTGCTTGTGTTGAAGCAGCTATAATTTGGGTTTGGCATCTACACAGCTGAGCTCTGTAATGGGAAACTCAGGGATGTCCATTTGGCTGATGTGTTTTGCAGTTGTATGAAATATCTAGAAAGAACACGAACATTATTTGATAAATAGGGTTTCATAAAAATTCCAAGAAAGTAATCTGTCACCTACCTGGGCTTCAGGAGGAAATAACCACACTGTGGATAGCTGGGATTGTCAATCCTCATGATTACACTTATTAAGTGGGAAAAAGGCCATTATTGAGACAAGAAGAATGTATTTTTCTTAACTTGACTGCTCTTGTCAGCAGAAAGCATCAACTTTCCCCACACAACCTCATCTGCTAACCTGTATTCTGGCAAGACAGGTGAGAAACCTCAGTTTCCATCCTACGTTCTGAAGGAATATTTCCTTAAAATCCAAAATGCTTAGTTCCACACTAAGCTTATAATTAAAATAGCAGTAAACACCAAATTTTTAGTGACAGTGAAATGCATCTGCAGGTAAAGTGCTGTTTTTTTCACTTTTGAAACTAAGTAAACAAAAGATAGCCTCAGCTGCAGGGGCAGAGAATCCCAAATAACTCACCTCTGAGCCTCCAACACACGATTCATGATTTGAGTGCTCTGTGCTGTGATCTCCTCCTACTCCTTCCAGCCTGCTGCAGCAAACTGCATGGTAACGGAAATCATAGAACAATTCCAGTCTGCTGCTAGTGACTAACAACATTTTCATCTTGTCAAAGCGATGTAACTTACATGGCTGTGAAGTTTCCAGAAGGAAATTACTACTCACATAACTACAGCCTTGTTAAGATGGCTCACACCAAGAGTGAAGGGCAAAACACAAAATGCAGCATGGGAATACAGCCTTTCAGAGCTCTTCAGCTCCAGACGTGCTCATGAAGGCATGAACACCAGCAAGCTTGGTGGCTACAGGTTTCAGTACCACGTAGGAGGATTTAGGTATAAAATCATCATTAGATGAATGTGAAAGCAGACATGTCTCAGGAGCAGGTTTTATTTTGGGCACAACAAACGGAGGAGCACCCCAGGACCAAAACCCTTCTTGTGTGAGGAAGTGTGGAGCTCTTGCAGGTGTCTGCCTGGTGGAGGGAGCTGAAGTTGCTGCTGTGGGTGGCAAGTACTGCTAGGGAAACCAGGCAGTTTCCACCTTTGCCCCCTAACAACAGAACACTGAATCACCCCCATCCTGGCCTTTGACCTTGGTGACATTCTCATTCCCTTTCTCAAATCCTTCTTCATGTGTGGGTTATGTTTGCCCTGTTGCTCCCACAGTTACTTTGAAATACTTATTAACATGAAGGCTTTAACTCTCTTTAACACTGCTTTTAGCATCTTTCTGGCAGGTATCCTCACCGCAGTCCTCCTTTTGAAATGAGCAAACCTGAGCACATATTTTACATCCTGCAAGGATGTTGAATCTATTACAGTGTCCTTTAAAACCCAATGCATATGCAAATGCGTATATAATAATAAATTTTAAAAGCTTAAAAGCACAGTAAAATAGGCCAGAACTATTGTTCAAAAGCAACTTGCAAGAAGCATAAAAAATGATAATAATTTCTTTTCCAAATGCATCAAGTGCAGAAAGCAAACCGGGGAATCAGTAGAGTCAATATGTGGTTAAAGTTTAAAGTTACCCTCAGAGAAGATAAGATCATAGGAGAGCATTACAGAGAAGCTGAATAAATATCTTACTTCTCTAAGAGGGTTAGGGAAGTTCCCATGCACGGCCCTTTTGCCTGAACAAGACTGTATTCTCCCAGAAGTTCTAAGTTAATATGGCTCAAATTGTGGTGTATAACCTTTGGCTTAAAAGCAGAATTTTATCTGAGAAGAGAAAGGTCATGATTTTTCTTTAATTGTTCTGAAAGTCAGTGATCTACAGGCGTGGCATCTGGACCAGAATGAATTAATAAAAGGTGTAATAAAACAATTAGGAGAGGCAATAAAGTATTATGAAGGAGCCAGCATAGTTCTAAGGAGGAGGACTTATGCCTCACAAGTAAATCTGCTGGAGTTCCCTGCAGGAGTCACTAGGCATGTGAAAAGGGAGATCAAACACATACAACCTATTCAGATTTCTAAAACACCTGCAGTGGAGTTACTTATCAAAGACTTTTCAAGAAATTGACCAGCCATGTACAAAAAATCTGGGGAAAGACAGGAAAAAGAAGGCAGGATTTAACAGAGAGTTTTCACTGTGAGGAAAGGCATTTTCCTTCCTTTGGATCTGTCATGGCATTAAAGCTGTTCAACATAGTCGTAAAAATTTTATTAGAAGTACTATAATGTAAATCATACTACAAGAAAGGAGACGAAAAAATGTGCTGATATTGAATTACTTGGGGTAGGAAAGATAAATGCTGAGGGTGGGGAAGGACTTAATGATATTGAGCAACAGAGCAAGCTGAAATGCAGAGAACATAATTGCAAAAATCTTCCTAACAGCAAATAAAATGGGCCCTGAGCTGGTTATTACCATGGAGGAATGAGAGCTTGGGTTGTAAGAGTTCCAAAAAGCTGGAGGTTCAATACTCAGCAACAGTAAAACTGCATATGGAACATTAGTGACTTATAAGCAGGAGAACCAAGAACAAATCTGAGAACAGTCTCATGCCATTGAGATGGACTCTCAATCCACCAAGCTTCACAGCCTAGAAAAGGCTGTGCCCCATTGCAAAAAGGGCATAGCCAAATGCCACAAAATGTGGTGATTGTGTGATTAGGCTGTAGATGATCTTGTTCCAGGATGCTGTGGATGTTAGTAGCTCAGTCATGTTTCAAGTGATCCTGAGAAAACCTAAAGCAGGAAAACCTATCATCAATTAAAAAAATATAACACTTTTCCCTCCAGAAAGTTCACCCTGTTGAAGGTTTTGGAGAAAAAATGTGCTGGGCTAGATGGACCTTTTATATGACCAATAGAAACATGCTTACATTGTCATACTTGCTCTTAAATTGTTTTATACAAATTGTTTCCCTGTTATTATGAGAGTGCCTCAGCTGATTTCTCTGTAGTCTCTTGGTGAACTGTAGCTTGGCTCTTAGCACCTGAGTCATTGTGTCATATTTCATCAGGCTCAATCCATTGCCTGGTACACTCACCATGAATTTTGCTGGGACTTCCTGCAAGACCCACGTGAATCTAGTACAAATAGCAAAAACTTGGCAGTGGTAACACCACTGATTTTTTTTTTTTTTTTTTTTTTAACCTGTTCTCCAGTTCTTAAATAAGAAATATCTGTGGATTTGGTATAACTGAATTATTGTGACACAGAAGTGCTGTCAGGATGAGGAAGAAAATTGCTGCACCCTTTGGAAAGGTGGTGGAGAGGACAGCTATTTCTCAGAAGGGCACAGACAATGAAAAGGGAGCTGAAAGCTCCTTAGAAACCAAACCTAACAACCAGAAGACCCAAAACAGTCTTGTGATTGTGACCGCTGTGGACATCTGTCCAACAACTGTGCCAAGAATTCAACTAATGAGCCAAGAACACAGCCAGAACTGAACAAAGGAGTGCTGTCTCCTTGGGGAAGCTGTCTGGTACCCTGCAGTCTAGCTCTGAAGAGCACACACTCTGTGACACACATAATACAGAGGACTCCAGACCCCAACACCCCACTTTAAATTGAAGAACTTATTCAAAATACAGCGTTTTCAAGAGAAGTTTAAACATCAAACTAATTTATCTGTTCTAATGAAAGTACATGAACCTTGAACTGAAAATAAGGAAACAGGAGAGACATGGGTGGCATTGTCTGACTCATCTCTTGACAATTTTACTAATCCATAGATGAACATGAATGTTTACAAGAAACAAAGTTATTAAAACAATAAATTATATCCATGCCCCACATAATCTTAGGGCAGAAATAGATGTAGTGTCGGATGGATCAGTATTAGCAAGCACAAGAGATGCAGTTACAGAACAGAGCTGATGCCAGGACCGTGAGTTGTGAAATGCTGAAGTAGGAATACAGGAGGAATTACACCAATCTGATCTCCGAATTCAGCTCTATTATGATATTTGTCTGCATATCAAGAACAGATAACAATGGTAAGAAAAAATGGTAGCTACAAAGTTAATCACAGTTAATTGAACAGCTGAAAGTCTATAGGAAGTCTTTTAGAAAACATGTGGACTACCCAGCCACCAGCAAAACAAGGTACCAAAAGTTTCAGTGCAGCATAAAATTGCCTTTGCCTGCAAGCTCTCGTTCCTACTGTCAAAAATCTGAAGGGCTTGAGTTGTTCTAATCTCCAGTTTGTAAACAGTCAGTGTTTATTTTGTTTCTCTCTCTATTTTTTTTTTAATATTATGGTTATTTCTGCTCTTGGTGCAATGATAAGGGAGCTCATTTATTTTTCCAAGCCCTATATTTTCCAAAATCAAGCCAACCACATATTTTCAGCATGGCATGAATTTTCCTTTACCTTGCTTTACATCACCAACTGCTCTGAAAGTCATTTTCTTACTGTTTGCAAAGCAATTTCAAATCTTCTCATGACAGATAGAACAAATCCAAATAATTATTCAACTCCATCCACAGCTGAATCTTCTTCAGTGGATCAGGGCAGAGTTATCTGGTGACATGTTGAACAGCTGAGAAAAAGAAGGCATTTCTCTGTTTCTGCTCACACAAAACTCACTGATGCCACAAAATATCTCCAGTGATTTTCTCCTCCAGGAAAGTGGAGGAAATTTTGCCTTGATCAGAACTGATGTGTTTGCAGAAGTAGAGCAACTCTCTGTTTCTGAAGTGAACAGACTGGTGCCTGAGAAAGTCTTTGCAATTTCCTCTTTCTCCTTTCACAAAACATCTCTTCACACTAGGAATGAAGGACAGCAAAACTGAGACGACCGAAGCTCTAATTTTTAAGGGACAATCATACAGTGCTGCAGCTCCTTGCTCACATAATATCAATATGCCTCCTTCACTTCAGGCCATGGTGTACATTGCTAGCTATGCTAATGCTCTTCTCTCCTCTCCCTGTCGTTGCTAATGTGCATAAATTATGTGAAGAGACTGTAGAGATTTCTGAATGACACAAAACTGCTGGTACATTCTGCTTTTACAAATAGAGCATCTGAGCCTCGGACATGTCCTGCATACACTAAAAATAAACCACTCAAAGGTGTGACCATAGCAGCTACATTTTCACCTGCAGTCTAGAAATGTTACCTAAGCACAACATTAGGCTCAGAAATAACAATTATTTTAACATATCTGAGTCCTGCATCGAACACAGCAAGTGGGATTCAGCTCCAGATTAATATACAGAAATTCAAATGTCTCTGCATGAGCTAGCTGGGTAATGTTCATTTGTAGCCAGTGGAGTTCTAGGGCTTGATTTTGGCTTTCCTGTTTCACTAATGTTATTTAAGATGTTGCATCAGCATCACCTGCACAGGGAGGGCAGCTGTGACACTGGCCCTGCACCCCAGGGGCAGCAGCCAGGGGCCAGGTGAGGTACCTGCCCAGCCACAACGTGCCCCTGTTGAGGGAAAAGTGTCCTATGCCTGGCCAATTATTTCAAAAGAGCTACTCAGCTTACACAAACACACCTCCCTATTCTTTATCAAATTACTAGGGTGCACTCCCTAGATTTCCATTGGTTATGAGGGAAGCTTTATTTGCAAATAAGGTATCTCCACTTAGCTTCCTCAATTATGGTGCATTAATCTGACTCCTGCTCAATGGGCTTAATTCAAATACCTAATTTGCATTTTTTTTGCCATTTGAGATGCCCTAAGGTGTCCTGAGCTCTCCCAAGCAGCTGAGAGCTATGAAATAGGAGCTGCATGAGGCACCCATGTCCTTGGAGCTGCAGCTGCAGACATGGCCCCACTGCTCAGAGCACCTCAATGGCACTTGGTACTCACACTGAGGCAGAAATTCCATGTGTCCACACACTCTCTATTTTTTCCCCTCTGCTACAAATCAGTATACTTGATTTATAAGAACCATACAAGCTTGGGTTCTGCCACTGTGCTGAAGGTGGGCTGTCTTAGCCATTTCCTCCCCTTCTTTTTGTCTCTGTGGTCTGTGCAAAAAGCTCCTCCTCTGCATCCTCCTCTGCCACAGTGGTCACAGAGACTGCGGTGAGTGTCACGTTCTCAGGATCTGGCAGGCTCATGCAAACCCACAGCCCAACCTCAAGGCTTTCTGGACATCAGAGACTTGGTAACCTCCTTGCTGAAGACATGTTCAGTTTATCATGGGATCAATCAGTGCATCAGCAGCACCCACAGGCAGCTCACTCCCATGAATATCCCAAACATGGCAAATTCCTTCTCCTCAAACAGGCACTGCTTATCACAGAAATGTTTTTCCAGCACAGCTAAAACCCTCCACACAGCTACAGATGGTCTCAGTGAATAATTACTGAGCCCTTGTGCCTTTTGGGTTGCAGGGAACTCAGGTGCTGCTATGTGTGAGTGACCTTTTTTCCAGGAAGCCCTTCCTGAGGGGATTGTTTAGTAGCTGCCAGAGACAGGTTTTCATAACAGGTTGCCACAGGGTGGGTGACTGCCAGCTTGTGGCAGGAATATGTTAAAAAAAGAAGCTGGGAGGGAAGTTAAGATAGCAAGTAGAAATTTCAAACATGCATTAAGAACAAAATAAACCCTAGCTGTCATAGAAGGCCCATTAGTCAAAGGAAATTATAAATCTGCTGATAACAATGCAGAAAATGCAGAAGTAGGAAAGGGTTTTAGTTTGTATTTGGAGGAAGGAATATGATATTCCCACATCACATGACGATGATGAACTGTGGTCAAGTTACCAAATAAGTCAGATGATGGCAAAAGGCACTCTTGGGATAAATACTGTTACATCAACCAACCTGAATTGATTGCACCCAGGAATGGTAAAAAAGCAGACTGTGGAGTACCTCTGGCCTACTGATACTTCTTGATAGATTTTGGCATTAACAGCATTAAATGCAGGTAGTAAGAAATTCCAAAACATTGGTGTGCCAACATTAAAAACATGCAAACACATTGTGGGGAAATCTGAAAAACAACATAAAAAAAGAATTTAAGTTTGTCTACCTCAGGTAAAATAGTGGCAAAACAGATAAAGAATCTAATGAAAGCACAAGTATGTATTCAGTGTTTCAGTCCTGACATCCTGATACAGACATGGTGGTGCAAAATACAAATAACCCCTAAAGTGCACAGATTCAGGACTAGCTGAAAGATTTCAACAAGTCCTCAGTGAGGCTCATCATGGAATGGTGTGGAAGTAAAAAGAAAATAACCATGGATAAATTTGCAGACAACACAAAGATGGAGTCCTAAATAGAGATGAGCCCAAGATACTTATACCAGTGGTATGGACCACTAACATGTACAGAGTGGAACAAGCTAGCTAAGGAAGCAAATTGTCCTTCTGTTGATATTAGAAGATTAAGACCAGTTGCCATTCTGGTAACAATGCCTCAGGGAAGCACAAAATATGCTACACTTCACTAGCATCAATCATCTTTTAAACAAACACAAGTTTTGCTTACACACCTTTCTGGCTAAGTGCTGACATTTGCATGAATATTTGCACAGCATTACAGCTACGACTGAAAAGCCTGAATAACTTCCCTAGAATATGTTTTCTTTTCCTCCCTCCAATTTTTGTTACCCTTTGTGGGGCACTGGAGGCCTCAAGAATTTCTGTGAGAATTTCCTTGCATAAATCTAAACCTGTTATCACCTCTCAGGCAGTTTGCTACAAATTGTGAGAGATTTCTCTAAACCAGATTAGGTGTCATGGTAACAAGGCTTTGGCACCAGCACATCCTTTTCACCACCACCAGATCTGAGTCTCCTGCTTCCATCTGGTGAGCAGTCTGCTGTCAGCACAGCCATGCAGCATCCTGACTCCTGGGGAGGGTACAGCACCAGTGGCAAATAAACACCCAAACGGACACATCTCCTGTTTCCTGCCAAGGCATTCTTTCTCCCAGATGGCAGATGGACAGCCTCTTCTTTGAGGACTGTTGTACAGAGTTTCTCCACCACTGCTCCTTTAGGCTTCAGGTTTATTATTTATTATGCTTTTTCATAACGATTTCAGCTCAGCTGGATATACTTCATTCTTTTCCCCAGATCTTCCTGTGCATTTTTATTCCAGTGCTCCATAATCTGTTTCTAAATTGTATTTCATGTTTTTAAAGGACAAATAGAAGTCAAAAGAAGGAGAATTATTCATAAGTATTCATCCTTCTTTGAACCTTACATAATTGATCATAGCTGTGATGAGCAGCATCGCAGTTTTTCCCTCTATGTTTTATTTCCATGTGAAGATAACCCACTTAGAAATGTCTTTCTTTAGCCTCCTTTATAGTCTGCTTTTTACACTGCTGTCTATACTGCTTAATCTTTCCACTGGAATATATGTTTGCCAACACTGGCAGCTACATTAGAAGCAATACACAAAATACCTTTTAATGTTGGTATTGCAAAATAAAAGCCATCTCTGAGCAGCATTAAGTAATTTTAACATTAGAAGTCATTAAATACACATGATCTAGATAATCTAGGGTAGGAAATACATACTCTGCCAGTAAATAACATGGGGAAAATTTGGCCCTTTTCACTTGTATATCCTATACAAGAGTCTCCAGGACACACAGCAATCTGGGTTAACAATGGCACATGCATCCAGTGAGGGTGCTATGGACTGATTTGATGTGCAGCATGAAGAATATATTTACACAGACAATGTGCTACTGTGTAGAAACAGCAGAGCTGGCTCCAAAAGCAGATGCAGAGTGACTGCACTAGTATTGCTTTCCATTTGGGCTAATTAGCCCAGATAATACCCTGGCCAAATCAGCTGGCACAGAGCTCTACAACTCTTCACATGGGTTTGTTCCTCAGCTTGCTCTCTGGGAGCCAGCTCTGATTGTGCTGCTTGAAAATCTGTTGTGCCACAAGAGCCTACATTTACTGCTGCACAGCAAGTCCCTGTGAGGTTTATAGAGTGACTACAAACCCTTTTTATTGGAGGGAATGCAGCCTGGAGGCTGCAGGAGGATGGCATGTTTTATATGCAGTGTCATACAATGAAGTGCATGGAGAATCCCATGGAGAGTCCCATGCAATCCGAGTGTCCAGCTCTTCTTCCCAGCTTCTCCTCTCATGAGCATCTATGCAACAAGGTTTTGTATCATTCCAGACACACAAAAAAAGACTTGAGCCTGGATTTCACACAGTGTCACCATGAACACTGCCACCACCACTACTGGAACAGAAAATACTGGGAAAAAAGCTGTCAGATTCATATGGAACATGGAAGAAGCTGTGTCCCAGGAAGAACTGGTGCCCAAGGACAGGTGTGTTTCAGGACATGTTCCTATTGACTGTCATAAGCAATTAATGTACTCCCAGAGCTGTAAATTTATTCCTTGGAATCAGAGCAGTGCTGAGTTTGCCAGTGAAAGCATTTCCCTACAATCTGGCATTGGGTAATGCTTTGCCTCAGGCTGATATTTCCAATCTTGCAATATCACCCAGACTGTCCCTGAAAGCTGAGAACTGCTTCATAGGAGCACCTGAGGTTCAGGTGAGGTTTGTCCTCACCTTGCCACATGCCAGAGAGCTTCCTCATTGCCATTAGCCACTGGGACACGCTGCTGCTTCTGCCAACTTCCACAGCACCAGCTTTCAAACTGGCCTGTGCAGTTCCTGTGGACAGCAGTCTCTTACCCTCTGGGTATTTCAGACCAGCTCAAAACTTGCTTGAGGTGTTCTGGTGTTGAGGATCACCATTTCTTTAAAATTAAAATTAAGATTAGGAAGCTACTTTGAAACCACCCCTGTCTCCAGAGAGATCAGGTAAACATATATACTTAGAAAACTCAAGCCAGACAGCAAAATTTAAAAATGCTGATAAGACATAAAACTTGCCTCAGGTTTATGAATTAGCTTAATCCACTGAAATTTAGATTTTGTGTCTGTGTGTAACTTAAGAAACAATACAAATATATAAATGGAATCAAAGTTGCTAATTATTTGCTTCTTTTTTCCTGACATCAGATAAAATTATTGTCTGCTGTTCTGCAACAACAATGAGTAGAGGAAACCAATTCCCCAGATTTGCCTTTGAGGGGCTTTGCAAGAACTCACTGTGTGCAGAGATGTTTGGTTTCACCCAGAAGAGAATATCACAAATAAAGCACAAAGAAGTGTTTCTATCAAGAAGAAATCAGCCTTTGGAGATTTTCAAAGTATTCTGTCTGTTGAAAATGCCACAGAACAAGATGCAGAACATCAAGTTCAGGACATACCCTCACTTCTGAGATAAGCAATTGTAAATCTGTGTTTTCTTATAGGATGGGAGATAACATGGCTGCTATACCAAGAAAAGAGCATGTCCCCTGCATGGAAGCATCTGCTTTGACTATTAAATTAGAAACTATTAAATCCTTCTCTCAGCACTACCCTTCCTGTCCATTGCAACAGCCAGTGAAATGGCAGGGAGCTGCCACCCTGACCCATGTGTGCTGTCTGGTGACAGCAGTGTGCTGAGGTGTGACACAGCCAGCTCACATCCTGCAGAGCTGGAACCCAGCTGGAACCAAGACCCCTAGAGAATGAAAATCTGAGTAAAAGTGTGAAGAAAAGCTGTAGGAGAGAATTCAGAACTAAATGTTGGTGTCTAGGCATGACTAATCCAGCTGGTGACCAGGTATGAGACATATTTACAGGATGTTAATATACATATATTGACCGCACAATGTTGGTGTCCATATTTACCAGACTGCATGAGAAACAACTTTACCTGAAATTACCAGAATTATGACCACGAGATAGGGGAAATTTACTCAGTCTACTGTCAAATTATCTGAAGGAAAAAGACATTGGGAAATGCTTTAAACAGAGTTAGAAGTGAGGGAAAAAATGTGAAGGTGTCTGCGGACAATCTGATCTTTGTAGCAGATTTAGAGACTGAATTGTCCTGAACTCTTTACAGATGATCCTGTGAAGTTATGCTTTAACAACATCATCTGGGCACTATTTCAATATGTGCTCTGTGGGCAGAGACTTGGGTGTGCACAGTGTCAGTCCAAGGCTTTTCAGAAGGCATTGCTATCATTGCAAAAAATATATTAAGGGAAAAAATCCCACTTTCATAAAACTCCCTCACACAAAAGAATGACAGGAAAACCTAGCTAAAAACACACCTCATAAAATTATTTACAGTAACTGAGGCTGAGGTCAGGGGAGTTATTCCACACTTCCACCATCACAGCTGTGATAGGAGCTCAGCCTTCAGCCTTTGGAGAGTTGAAACACTATCTTGTTTCAAAGGGAAATCACCCAAACTCAAGCTGTAGGGTTTCATATCTTGATGCAGATAGAAAGGCCAAACAAAACAAACATCAGAACAGTTCTTGAGAGTCAGCAGAAGCTACATGATATCCTTCCCTTATTAATTCATGTTTATTTTAACTGTCTTTCCTCCTGACATTTTTGCCTAAACAAAAATGCTTATAACCAGAGACTCAGAACAGCACCTTTTATTCTTACTTCTGTTTCAGATCCAGTTAAGGTCAGTAATAATCCCTGATTATTTGGTGGTCTTGAACTGCTTCCCAGAGAAAACACACACGTCTTCAAAATGGAAAGTCCTGGTTGAAGGACCTTTTCCTAGTATCCAACCTAAATCTCCCCTGACACAACTTCAGGCCATTCCCTCAGGTTCTGTCACTGGTCACTAGGGAAAAGAGATCAGTGTCTGCCCCTCCTTTTCCTCTCATGAAGAAGTTGTAACTGCAATGAGCTCTCCCCTCAGTCTGTTCTTCTCCAGGCTGAACAGACCAAGTGGCCTCAGGCATTCCTCACACAGCTTACCCTCAAGGAGCTTCACCATCTTTGTTGCCCTCCTTTGGACACTCTCTAATGGTTTCATGTCTTTCTTACACTGCAGTGACCAAAAGTGCACACAATATTCAAGGCGAGGCTGCACAAATTCTGTGTGTCTGCAGGCAGACAAATAGCCATAAAAGAGCACACACACACACAAGTGTAGTTGAAAGACCACAAAAACAATCCCACAGCCATACACAGGGAAATGCAATGGGACTGACAGTGGGAAACCCAGACTGAGGGGTCTGAGAGGCTTTAGGGGCAGTGCTGGTAGCAGCAGTCACCCACTCACCCCAACAGCAGCCTCAGCCTCCTGCCAGAAACAGCTGGAGATCACTCCATGCAAGGGCAAAAAAAACCCCATGCCAGAGAGATTCCTGCCAAGGGGCTGTGGAGCAGTGTGGCATCATGGTGCAGGACAGAACTGCTGCAAACAGGGCAAGTCATGTGGGGAGAGCAAGATGGGGACAGAAGGGAGGGAGATGCAGTGACACAGCAGCTTTGCTGGATCTGGGAGGTAGCTCTGGCTACTTCACCCTTCATGCAGTGGTAGAAGTGTCCTCATGGGGAATGAATGCAGGTAATAAGCAGATTGTAATTTCACTCCTTAATTTACCATGTACTAACTGACCATCATAAATAGTCCTTCTTGCCATCTGAAAATACATGCCATGCTAAACCACATTTTAAACAAGTGATTCAGTCAAAAGGACTAGATCCTTCTCTGGCATCTTTTATTAAGCACCCAATCTACTCTCTAAAAATATAAAATGTGGGTGTACAGTAAGTGAGTTTTACTAATATGTTCCATTCAATTGTTATTATGAAAAAGGAAATTATCAACAGCTAAAACACTTTTCATTTGTTTCCCATATCAGTCTTCCTTCTCAAAAGTGACTTGCTGAAATAATCTTCCCAGCCCACACACATCCACTTCTCAAAAAAATTAAGAAGCACCAGCCCAGATCTGACTTGTTGGCCTCACTTCTACTATTTGTAGTGACACTTTTTTATTTTTGGACTGCGGCTTTTAAATTTGAAACTAAGAATGGCAGCCGCCCCCAGAGTGCCATTTGCGTGGGGGGAATGTTTAGTACACAAAACTGTCTGTGACCCTTCCTCCTATCACTCACTCCACCTACACCTCTCATCCTCCCAGTCAGTTTTCTGTGAAGATCAGTGAGACACATAAAGCAGAAGCCCAGCTAGCTCTTGGTTAGCAGAATTAATATGAGGAAGTTCAGTCAAGCATGTTAGCTTGTGACTCCTTGTTTCACACTGCAAACAACAGGATGGTGCTTCACAGCAGGCAGGTCCTGTCCTAGAAATAGGAGTGCAAGTGAACAGCTTATTCATTTCAATAATATTATCTAAATTAAAGGAGTCATACATATATATGGGAATGTCCTGACTAGAGCATATAAATTTTCCACTGAGTTGCCTAGCAGTGCTCAGTGTTAAAAGAATTGTGAGGAAGGCACAACAAAACATCAGATGGAAAATTAAAAAATAACTTCCCCTTAAGTGAGATTTCCTTTGCTAGATACTTCTTACACACCTTGAAATAATTGTGTATCTCTTAAAAAAAAAACACTTATGCCATCTAATATCCTGGGATTTGTTTTCAGCATTGTGGACTCTGAGCACTGACTCCTGCTGCACTTTTGGCCTTAGCCAGGTCCCAAGGCACATATGAGCACAGGAATCTGAGAGCACACCTGCTCCACACTGTGTGCCTGTGCACACCAATCATTTCCATTGCCTGCTTTAGAGCTCTCTTTATGGCTTGGATTCTTTAGACATGAGTATAGCTACAAAGAACATGCCATCCCTTTGTCTGTGGCACTTTATCTTCCAGTTCCTCATGCAGCCAAGGATTTAGGTGGTTTCTCTGGCTGGTGCTCCACACTGAGACAGCATGTTCCATAGTCAATACAGGGAAACATTTGGAGTTAATTAGTAAGCGATGACAAGGAGCACAGGAACTAATGGAATGAAATAATAGTTTAAATTATTTTTTTTACTTGTTATAACCTGAGCATTTCTTTGCTTCTTGCATAGCCCATTCATCCCAAAGAGCTGGATTCCTCCACAGTTCTCCCCAATGCTCAAAATCCTGTTATATGTGAACCACAAGTTTTTCCATTTTATCTAATGTTTCTTTTCCTAAGCTGTCAGAAAAGAGAAGGTTAAAGATCCTGATCAATCTGAGCTTTGCCTAGTGCAACATTGCACCAGGAAGCACCAAGATGATCTTGCCTACTCCTTAATGATCTCCCAGCACACCTGCAATGTAGGAGTGCTCTGCTGGATCCATGGGGAAAGCATCTCCTAACTGACAAGAGACATTAGCTAAGCACCTCAGAAAGTTTCTCCATGAAAGGGGAATCCCAGGATAGCCCTTCTGATCTGGCAGAAAGAAGGAAAGGAGATATTTCAGAAAGAGCTCATTTTTCTGACATGTGTGTTTGATTTTTAGCCATGTCTCTTGTTGATGAAGGATATGGATTACCAGAAGGAACAGAACTGACACATTTCACCCTTGAGAAAAATGCTTCAACTTTACTAATTTTCTAATGAGAGCTTCCATTGTCAGCTCGAAATAAGTGATATTTTGAAAGAGAGCATCTGAGCCGTGTATCAAAACGCCCACGGTTGTCATACACAAACACTGCACTTTCACATTAAACAGAGCTTTTTCTGGCAGTGGAAATAAGACTCACTTTGTTTCTAAAGTTGTTTGTTTTGAATTTTTGAGATGTAAAGGCTCTCAGCTGGTGTTTCAAGAGTTGGGTTGGCAAGAGTCACAGTTAGGAGATTACAGGGGTTTAAGATTCAGGTTGACAAGGGTTACAGTGTAGGGTTAAGGGTGGATGTGGAAGGTTTTACCAAGGTGATGGTTGGGTTTGTGCCAATATGTAATCCCTGCCTAATTTTAGGACTTCACCTTACAGAAGTTTTGATGTCAAGATTAATTCAAAGGTTTTTGTTGTGAAAAAGCTTAGGCCAGCAGGGGCTGATGAAGAAAGATCAGTGCTGGATTGAGAAGAAGCCCTTTCTAAATTTAGGGCTGGTGCCAAGAGAAGCATGAATCCAACACCAGTGCAAATCCTTCCTTAGCTTTAACACAGTGAGGCCTTCCAGCCTCATAAAAACCAAAGAGGCCAAAACTGTGACCAAACCTTGCAGCCCTTGCCAGATCTAGAACTGACTAAAACTCACTGACTTTGCTTGCCTGTGCCCTCTTCCATCACCTAAATCCTACATCCAACTCTTTTCCAACAAACCCAGACACCTTTAGTTATTCCCAGATCCAAACCTAATTCAGTCTGGGTGGCAAATTTAACTTCAGGATATGTTTTTATCCCATCCTGAATCATAGACAAGCTTGTGATCCAAAAAGCAATTTAAGTTAATAAGAAACTTAATCTTACTGCTGTCCCAAGATCCCAATGTTAAGTGGGGTTGCTATGACACAACAAGCCCAGAAATTATGAGTCTGTCTGTTTCTGGTCATGATCATCAAAAGCCTCTTTTGTGGTGTTTGGTATGCACAACTCTATAAATAAAATTCCCTATGAAACAACCTAGGAATAAAATCTAAGTAAGAATACATCTGTTCCCTTTAATAATTACAAGATTATTTTTTAAATTACTTAGAAAAATACAAAGGTGATGAAGTCCAGGTCTCAAAAACTGGGAAACATAAATAAACATAATTAATTAAATTCATGAAGTGCACACATGCAAGTGCATTATAATTCAGCTTTAAATTGCATGACAGTGTAGTGGTTTTGCTTGTGCTATTGAATACATTTGGTGAATATTCCTCCTCAGTGTAAGGAGAAATGTATCAGGGATAGGCAGTTAAAAATGGCATTATTAGTAGGGTTCTTAATATACAAGCTGAAAAAATTGTAAAATGTCTAGTAAATGGGGAAAATGATTCCACAGAGGAGAAATATAGCCATCCCAATTAAAGAAAATAGAGAACCTGAACATACAAAGCACTGTGCTTGCTAAAGTCATCAAACCATTAAAATAATGGTCATCTGACACTTAATATGTCCAGATCACAGACCTGGGCTATAAGTCAAAAATAACAGCACTACCTGAAATCACAAGAGTATTGTGGAGATAATTAATTTCAGCTGGTGAATTTAGATATCATGAAGATGCAAGTACAAGATTGCCTGCAGAGAAATGCATCAATACTGAGTTGGACATATAAAAAATGCGTTTGCAAGAGGCATATTGAAAGAAATACTGACCAAGTACACTCTCTCATCTGATGGGGGAAAATAGCACATAAGAAAAGAATTTAAAACCCCCACCTATGTGGCTTTGTGCAGGTATTTTGATATCTTATTTTTTAAAAAAAGAAGACATAAGACTGTTCCAGGAAACATGTAAAGAATATTAAAAGAAATCTAGATGTCACAGTTAGCAACCAGTCACTCAAGCTCAACCAGGAAAAAAAAAATCAAAACTAAAAATAAAGCATTGAGACTATCTGCATGCTTAAAATAAGACAGGCTCATTTTCTGTGCTGAATTTGGACCTGAATAAGGACTCAGTGGAAATAACAAAATCTGTGGCACATTTTTACACCACAGTGACATCAGCACATTCGCAGATGAGACACTTCAGTGCCCAGCACTCGTAGCTTGATGTGCCTCACTTAATCCCTGGGTCTGGGCCAAGACACTCATGAAACCATGAGAACTCTTGGTCACAGTCCTTTCCAAAGTCATTTTCTTTGCCAAAAGATCAAACAGGATCTTCAGTCATTCATATGACCATGCCACATCAGTAGTACCTATGAGAAGCAACTATGACTGATCTAAATGAGATTTAACTTCTCTGCCTCATTGTGAGGACGAGATGTTCATGGTCCCTACTCTTAAAAGTAGTTGTTGTAAGGTCTAATTAATGTGTGCTATATAATTCTGCTAAGACTGAGAAAATTGCTTAATAAAACTGAATTCCTGGCTGGTTTATGACTATGATTTACTCAGGACTTTCTTTAAATAATAACAAAAAGCTACAGAGTGTGTTGGATATTAAACCAAGCTTTAAGGAAGGACAGGGTGTGGAAAGTATAGCATTGAGCATGGACAGCGTTTGTGAAAAATGTAGAGGTACAGCTTTCTAGCTGGACCCAGAAACTGGAGCAGATGGGAGTGTATTAGGATTTTTTACTTCCTATTACAAAGAAAACAAACTGATAAGTCCATAAATATTAAAAGTATAAATGAGAAAAAAATTATATGTTTGGTTACTGTGATAAAAAATGTTCTAGACATAGACAGCTTCTTCATCCTTCCAAGTGGCTGTAAGGATGAGGGTTGTGTACAGTCCACGGAAAATTCTTTACTATCAACCTCACAGAGGAGGCTCCAGAGCCTCATACACAAAATGCTCTGGCAATTCTGATGTGTGAGAGTATCCTCAGGCAAAAACCAAATGTTTACTATAGGGAAAAAATGGGTAAATCTTGTCACAGGATGGATGGTGGTGATGCCTCCCTCCTGCCCCCAAGCCACTCTGTGATCTGAGAAATGCTCAGAATCTTGTGTGCTTCCTTCCCCTTAAGGGTGGGTTGTCACCCTAATACACACATTTGGTGGCGCTGACTCAAAAAACTGGAAATAACTTTCAGCAGCAATCCCACCCTAATATGTTCAAACATCAGGTTCTTGAACTCAATGCACTCAGTGCAGTGTTTCACAATGCACTGGGTGGACTTTTAATCGAAAAACCAACATGGATAACAAGCAAATCTTTTAATTCTTTAATAGCAGTAATAGCAGTAGTATAGTGAACCCCAAAGAACCTAATTTTTAAACTCAGACATAATTATTCTAGATGCTGTACAATGAAAAATATTGGTTCCTGAGTCGGAGAGTTCATGTGCAAGTGCAACGTGAAACACGCAAGGATAAAGAAAGGAAATATGAGAAAATAAATAGGTAATTGGTGTGACAGCATCAGCAGGCCAGCATATGGACTGGTCTGCGTCTGGGGGGAGGCAGCACAGGAAAGGAATGTTAATGACAAACCAGCAGCAAGATGATGATGAATCTTGGTAAGTAATTACAAGATGGAAAAAGGGGAGACCAGACAAAAGCCACTCAGAAATCTAATGAGAAGGCAAAGGAGGCATCACAGGTCACTTGAAAGCAAGATTCAGTTACTAATTTTTCCCTGCCTTGAACTTGTGTGACTTCAGACAAAGCACACTGGTCAGGATTTCCAGAGGTAGCTTCAGCAACTCATTCCTTAGATGTCTAATCTAAGCCCCTTTAGAAGCACCTGACTTTCAAGGAGCACATAACTCACCTGTTTTGGAAAATCAGCTCTGTGGCCTATGTTGGACACCAACAAACTCAGCTATTCACCCCAAAATCTCAAGTCACTTCTGATATTCTTGGCTCCATATTCTTATCCCTTCAAAGGAAACAAAAATTCTTACCCGAGTGATTGTCTGACTAGTTACCAAATTCATGTGTGATGGATAAAAGGCTACCAAAAAGCAAATGATTATAAATGTGAATTAACCACTGGCTGCCAAAGGCTGGTGTACACCTCAGAACAGCTGCACTGGGAAAGGTAAGGAATGCATGGTAAGGCTACACAACATATATGGATGGATAGGAAAATAAGGTCAATGCCAGCTCGAATATTAAGGACAAATGAAATTGAGCCCAAAGATTACATATATTAAACTTCCTGACTATATCTGAGACTTTGAATCTGTTTATTTCATAAAGTAAAACATACTATATCTCAGGGAATCAGAGAACAATAGAACTGCAATTTTCCAATCACATCAGGATGCCAATACAGGTGAGGAAAGATTCACGTTTTATAGATTGCTCTCTTCCAGGGAGTCAGTGCCACGTGAACATCAAAGAAACTTCCTTCTAAGCTGTTTCTCCGTCCTGCTTTTAAATTAAGCACTGGAGAAGATTGCTGCACATTAGTTATGTTTCTCATATGAGTAATAAAGAAATAATTATACAAATTTACAACATTACCAAAGCAATCAAAGCTAAATTATAAGGGAAGTCTATTTTATTAATGACTGTGACTCAGAACAATTCCATAATCTCTTCTGTTTATAAAGCCCAACAGCTGAGCACCCTGTAGCCTGATCTCATGACACATGGAGGAATGTGTTCAGCTCTGGGGCCCCCAAAATCAGAAGTACACAGAGCCTATAGCTGTTGACAGTTCAACCATGGAGCTCTGTGTGGTGGAGCACATCTGGAGGAGGGCTATGGAAATATTCTGAGGGCTGGAGCACCTCTCCCATGGAAACAGGCTGAGACAGCTGGGGGTGTTCAGCCTGGAGAAGAGAAGGCTTGGGGGAAACCTTGCAGCACCTTCCAGGACTTAAAAGGGACCTATAAGAGAGAGACTTTTGACAAGGACATGTAGTGACAGGGCAAGGGGGAATGTCTTTACACTGAAATAGGGTAGATTTAGATTAAACACAAATTTAGGGGGAAATTCTTCACTGTGAGGGTGGTGAGGCACTGGAAGAGGTTGCTCAGAGGAGTTGTGGCTGATCCTTTTCTGGAAGTGTTCAAGGCCCAGTTTGGATGGGACTTGGAGCAACCTGGTCTAGGGGAAGGTGTCCCTGCCCATGGCAGGGGTTTGGAACCAAATGACCCTTAAACTCCCTTCCAACCTGAATCATTGTAAGATTTTATGATCTTTTTACATAAAAGATCTTATTACTGCCCACAGGTCTCCTGTGATGTGACTTGGTGCCTTTCATTACAATAACAAGTAACTCTTGGGGCTAGAAAAACTGTTTCACTTTGTTGAACTTCACAGGGTATTTTCCTACAATACTTCACAAGATTTATAAAACATGCATTTTCATTTCAGTGAACACTTGCACTTCTTTGCTGGCACAGGTTCTAATATTTCTACAAGCATTGGGGAATTCAGTTTCACAATCAGCAATGCTTGTAGGAAGAGTGGTACAAAGGGGCAAGAAGAACTAAATAGATAATGAACTGTGCTCCATGAACTTGTTGCTCTTCTGTCTCAGGAATTTCCTCAGCTTCCACCTGGGGTGACATTTACTTGAATTGCCTTAAAGAGAGAGAGGAGATGATGCATCAAATAGATGATTGACTCATAGCAACAGTGATTCAGTAAAAGGTCAGCTTTACGCCATACATAGGCAACATAAAGGCTTCATCCTACTGTTAATGAAGACATCAAAAGTCCCATGGACTTCAAAGTGCCAGGGAGGAGGTTCTTACTCCAGGATGTTTAGCAATGTCTCATGAGATATCCAGACAGCAGCTCACCCACTGAAAGCCAACTCTGCCATAGTTGTTAATAACATAGACTGCTTACAATGTAATTTTACTGCAAGCCTGTAGCTGTTGACATTTGGGCCATGGAGCTATATGTGGTGGAACATAACAGGAGGTCCAAAAGGCCCTGGTGTTCTGCAGAAGGAACAATAAAATGCCAAAGCAATAAAATAATTGTATCTACTTGCTCTATTTCATAGCAACACATTTTTAAAAAAGGTACCAAAAGGTTTGGAAAGAACACTGTGTAACATGAATTTTTTATTTCTTTAGCTATTTTTGTCTCTTTCTGATGCTTGTGTAACATATTGCATGAATCTCTGTGCAGATTTCATTTGCATCCCTCAGGCTGAATTGACTTGATCATTATCTACAAGAGGAGACGTCTGTGCAGATTTTTAAGTCTGACTGCAGGGTCTGAAACTGTTAATTAAAATATAGATGAGATAAAGAAAAACACCAGCAATTACATCACCGTCTCTAGGAACGATGGCTTAGTTCTCAGCGCTATGACCTGGGGATTTACTACGCTTTTCAAAGGGTTAGGAAGCACTTAGGATGAAATCAAGATTAGGATAAACCTCTTACCTGTTCTGCCATCCTACCAGCGCTTAGAGGGGAAAGTTTCCGTGACTGTGATTGAACCTCTCCGAGGCATCACTCGACAATTCCCTCGTTTCTCGAGGCAATTGCACCACCTGCAGACTGCGCTCGGAGCTGCGGAGGACAGGGGGTGGAGCTGGGGCCCAGCGAGCTCCTTTAGGCTTCTTGCTTTCCTCCTGTGTCCGTTTAGCCACACCGGACACAACTCCCCCCAGTTCTACTCCTTCCCGGATAATAGTTCCCCCATGTTTTTGGGCTTCTCACTCAGTTGTTTCCCAGCCCTTCCCATCTGGTCCCCCTCCTACTCCATCCTGTTCATCTGGGATGTTATTCATCTGAGATATTATTTCCTTCCTCCTGCCCCAGTTGCTCCCAGCACTATCCCACCAGGCAGCTGGAGGTGGGGGAAAGCACAGGGTGTGAGCAACTCTTTCCCCTGTGCTTTCTTGCACTTTGTCCTTCTCAGGGCCCCAAAAGGGTCAGAACATCCCATTCAGGGAAACACCACTTATCAGTTTAGCTAATTAAAAAAATTAGCATTGTTTGCTGAACCAATAAATAGCAAATTTATTACTGATTAACAGCTGTAAACTGGTGACTGATAATCAGATTTTTAGATTAAATAATTACATTAAATATTCTCAACCTATCAGCTGGGCATGCCCACACTCAGGATAAAGTGTTTCTGTCTACAACATGAAAAATCTATTGTCCATGCTAGGACATTGCAAGAGGACATCAAGCCTTGCTTTACACAACTGGCTCCCATATTCCCAAGCCACCTTTGCCTGCAGTCTTTAAGCATCATTACTATTTTTAAGGAATGCAAATGCCGCTCTTTCTTTCCTTTTGGAAAGGTGTCTACCACAAGCTTTACTGGGATCAGCATGATACATTGTGTTTGATTGTCTGAGGGGAGCGAGCTAAGAGGAACATGTGAACCTGAGTGAAATTTTTCTCCTTTTCCTAGAAGATCTGTCTTTGAGATTTTTTGATGTAGGGAGTAGAAGTGTTACCAGACTAATGTGATATCTTCCCTATACACCACAGTTGCTGTCCTATTTGCTCTTGTCCTGGCCAGAGCAGACCTGGCCTTAGTTCCCCTCTTATTCCTCCAGCTCACAGATATTTCTTCCATTTTTCCTTTGAGAAGAAATGAGCAATGAGTGACACTTCTTGGTTTTCAGTTAATTCCAACACTTCAAGCACCCACACTTTAAATTGAAAGAAGATCTTTCTATATAAAAGTTCTGGAAGAAAAGGGAAGATGTGGTCTAACTGCTTCAGTTGTGTCATTAATGTTAAAATAAAACAGGATGAGATGAAACAGTCACCAGCATCTGGACTTGTTGCCTGAGAAACCATTAAGTTACCAGAAGAAAGGAATTCCTTGGAAACAACAACTTGAGAAGCCAAAAGGAAGTTGCACAACTCTCAGTGGTGGAGGCAGCAGTTCTCATAACACAGCAACAGGCTAAAGACGTGACCTGAGTAATAACAGCTCATCAAGATGTGGCTGAAACCCTTGTTGTTACAGTTCCTGGTGACCAATCAAGCCCTCCAGGCTGCAGACAGTCGAACCACATAGCTACTAGGAATGCCATCACAGAATATTTTTTCTTTTTATAGTGCTAAAAATCCTTAAAAGGGATTAAGAACCCTACGAAGAGGGTAATTACTATTTTCTCTTCTTGGCAAACTAGGAAAATGAGATCTGGAAACTTTAACTGACATATGCAAAATGTTCCATGTTATAATTAAGAGATCAGAGCTCCTACCTTTGGGATCAGGCTGCTGAATTACTTTATGTTTATATATTATGTAAATTGGATTACTTAAAAAGAAGGTTTAGAATGAGTCTTGACTTCTAAATCTCCCTTCTGGTTCTGTCACTTTTCTGTTTAACAAAATTCAAAAGGCATATGTAAACCAAGCCACACCTGTTTCACACTTGCAGCCTTTAATCTGCTGATGACTAGGAAGCTTGCTGATGCCTACAATGAAAATATTTATCAGCAAATATCACTGCCATTATATATACTTTTATATTTATGCAGAAGTATGAACATCAAGAATTGGGAAGTTTACTCAGGAGTGACAAAGCAGAAGGAAATGGGCAAGGGACTTTACAGAGTTTCTCACTCTATTGAGATATGGTAAATGTTGGAGATGTATTTCTGATTTTGCCTGGAAACAAAGCACATCCTACACCTATTGCACGACAAGATTTGAAGCAACATCACTAAACATTCTGTTCTATGAACAGCAAGAGTTTTGGTTACTACATGTGGGGGAAAAGATTTATGCTGCTATAAACCCCATTACACCCACATGATAACATGGAATTTCTGTTCTCTTTTATTCTGTATAAAGTTTAGTATTGCTGTCTCCATGAAAAATGTCAGACCATGAAAAATATCTGCCCTTTTGTAATTTGCTCTTTCATCTTTATTAGAAGAACAAAATGAATTTTAAGCCAACATATTAAAGACAGCTGTGAGATAAATTACTGTCAGATGGTTCTAATTCTGAATGCTTGATCCAAAGATCAACAGCTTCTTCACAGACAGGAACTCTGTAGTAGCTCATTTTTTAAAAAATTCACCATGCAATTAATCAGGTTGATGCAGTCTATCAGCACCTGTACATGTTATCTTTTGATGCAGTGAAAAATGTACAGCCCATACTTTTCACAGTCTAGAGCTCCAGCTTGTCCATGTATCCTGTGACTTGAGAACTTTCAGAAACTCCAGGCTCTGAGCACTTACATCACTGTCAGCCTGGGGAAGATTTGTGAAAGGAAAAGCATTCCTCAGGCAGGCCTAGGAAGTGTTGTGCATCACCAGAGACAAGGAGAAACTTGCTATGACGTGTGCCTGGGATCAGCACAGCATGTGGGCTTGCTGCAAATCTGACATGCAGGATCACATTAGCAGATGCTGACAGGAGTCCCAGGATTTTACAGCATTAGCAAATGATTAGTGTAGAAGTAAATATTGGCTAAGGTGGTGTGCCTGTGAACTTTTGACCTAGGGCAGTGTGGCATTTTAGTGTATCCACAAAGACACACAGAATGACCTGTAAGGAACTGTGTACTCGGGTGATTGCTTCTCACCAGCCTGACACCAAGACAAGGGTAAAGAGACACTGTGTTCTAAGAAGTGGACACCACAAATAACTGCAGCGTTTGTGGTAATGACTCCTGTGGCCACAGCCAGGGTGGGAAGCATTGTACTGATGATTATGACTCATCAGGAATTGATTTTTTTTTAATGTGAGTTGGCTTGATGATAATGTAAAAGTAAATATTCTGAAGACTGAGAAAGGTGACAAAAAGACTCTTGGTGTAAGGTGTGAACCTCTGGCTGTGATGAGCATTTTAAGGAGGAATTCAAGGTGTTACAGAGAAGGAATTCTTCTTAGCAGAATAAAGCATGAAATATTTTTGGTAATTTTTTATTCCTGCCCTGTAGGCAACCTGCAATTAAAATGTAAGGACTGAGGGCCTTCCAATATTTGTGGGCTAATTTCTAATTTTCCACTGAAAGAGCCTCTAAATGCAGTTGTATTCCCCTTCCTCTAGGACTAAAGACATGGGCAGCTTTTGGGTGGCACACATACTGGTGGGACAGAAACACCTGGTGCTGCATGCCTTACTCTTGCCAAAAATTCGACTCTGTCTCATTTAGCAGGTCATCAGCATCATTCACCAGGAGAGTATAGCAGGTCATCGCTTCTCAGCAACAATACAGAATTCTGAATACCTTATCCTGAGACTTCCACTGCCAAGAAGCATAACCTGTGTCCATGCAGGGGCAGAGCTTGAGCTCCTGTCTCTGCCAGAACATGTGGCACAGCTCTCTACCAGGGGAGCATGGCTGTCCATGGGTATATGTGACTTAAAATCCAAAGCTAGGGATGACACAGGAAAATCCAGTGAAAATGAGCCTTCATCGCACAAAATAAAACCAGCAAATAAGCAATAAAAAAATTAAAAAGGCTGCAGAAAAGCTGAAATCAGCTGTGGGCTGGGATGCACTGTGGCTGGAGAGTGCTCTCATGTCCATGGTGTGAGGCTGGGCACAGCTCTGGTGAGGTCTGGACTCTCCATCCCAGCTGCCTGAGGGCATGGATGGCCATGCTGTGGGTTTGCCTGCTCAGAAAAGAACGTGCTGTACTGATATCCACTCCTCTGTGGGTGTTGGCACAGTCCAAACAGAGCAAAGACTCAAACTTCATCTAAACTGGGGCTTGTGATTCGTAAATCACAAAAATCAGCCCTGGGGCTGGTGTAGGTATAGTGGTGTAAAACTGCCGCCTAAACCAGCAGTAATGGTGGATAAATTTCAGAAATTGAGATAGCACTGTATCAGGAACAGCATTTTTGCATCCTTTTGTGACTGTCACTTGCTTCCACCCAGGCTCTTATCAGTGTACTGGGAAAGCTGTATTTGTGAAGCATTCCTAAGGGAGGCAAAAGGATAATGGGGATTTCAATTACACCTGATCTCAACTACTCACCTGCATCAGCCAGCACAACGGTATTCTTAACAGTGAAGCCATAACTGTTCCATTTTTTATTATTTCAGCAAGAATATTGTAAATAGTTAGACATAACAGAGCAGGCTGCCATCCAAACAAAAAAAGGTATCCCTTCTAAAGAGCTAGTAAATTAACGACACTAATAAAAAAGCTTATTAGAAAACATTATTTGGGATGAACACTAAAGAAGTCCAGGGGATGAGTGGTCCATGTTTGTTTAATGATTTTTACTTTTCCATTCCTCGTTGCAGGAGGAGCACCGCCAGGCTCTGTCACCTGCTCCCGGTCTGTCACTAGAGGGCAACGAAAGCTCCAACACCAGCGGCTCACTGCAAAGCCTCTGCTTCCCCGGAACAACTTCTTTTCTCTTTTAGCGTGACTCAGCCCGGACGGTCAGATAATGGTCTCACCCTTAAATCCTGACATTGCGAAATGGGCTCAGCCAGAGCCCCAGGGGAAGAGGCGCTTTGGCAGCGGGAAGTTGTGGGAGCTCAGCATCCTCTCCATCTCCAGCTACACCCTCCGTGCACAGAAAATTACCAACCCCTGTTCACCTTGGCTTCCAGCCCCCAGGTGCACCGCCTTAGCCCTCCCCTGAAGCTCTGGCAATGCTGATGCAAAGCAGGGTGAAAAAAGTGGCTGGCACACGACTACATTTTGCTGTAAGGCAACAGGGAAGTGATATCCCACTGGTAAAGGCTTCTGCTGCTGGGATGTGATACACAGCTGGGAAGGAGTAGCTGGGCTTTGTAAGACCTGGGAAAATGGCACGAATCAGATGTCCCTTTCATTACAAGCCCTGTGCACAGACACTGTGCAGCTGCTGACCTGTGATTGCTGTCAAGGCTTGGCTGAGAGGTGGAGTGGCAGGCGGATGTGGGCGTGTGTTTCCATCCTGAATCAAAACACTGGCAGCCTCACATCCCTCAGGTGCAGCCAGGGCTGCATGTCAGTCTGAAACACATGGAACACTAGGCTGCAGATTTACCTCTTGCTTTCCCTCCTCTTATCCAGCCGCTGTACTGTGGAGAGATTCCCTTCCCTTCCCTTCCCTTCCCTTCCCTTCCCTTCCCTTCCCTTCCCTTCCCTTCCCTTCCCTTCCCTTCCCTTCCCTTCCCTTCCCTTCCCTTCCCTTCCCTTCCCTTCCCTTCCCTTCCCTTCCCTTCCCTTCCCTTCACTTCCCTTCCCTTCCCTTCCCTTCCCTTCCCTTCCCTTCCCTTCCCTTCCCTTCCCTTCCCTTCCCTTCCCTTCCCTTCCCTTCCCTTCCCTTCCCTTCCCTTCCCTTCCCTTCCCTTCCCTTCCCTTCCCTTCCTTTCCCTTCCCTTCCCTTCCCTTCCCTTCCCTTCCCTTCCCTTCCCTTCCCTTCCCTTCCCTTCCCTTCCCTTCCCTCTCCTTCCCGTCTCCTTCCTTCCATCCCACTAAGAAAGTGCCTCCAGGCCAAGCTGACCCATAGATCTCACCCTTGAATTTTGCCAATGAATAAAACCCTAGGAAACAGCAAGATTCTAGCGATTACAACCCCCAGCAAAGAATCACAAGCCAAAGACTGAAAGGTCAGTTATGGATTTAGGCAAGCTCATATCAATGGGGAGGTTTGGTGGAGCCTGCTGTCACCTTCACCTCTCAGCACAGGACCTGCTGTGTGACCTCCCCTCCAGCCACAGCCACTGCTCTTTCCAAGAGATATAAGCAATTGGTATTCATTTATTACTGAGTTATTATAATTTTCTTATGCTGCAGTGAGGTCCCAGGAGAGTGTGGGGCTGGCGAGAAGGAAAGAAAAGATCATTGGTTGGTTATGTAATAAGGCTTTCGATAACAATTGGAGCAGATTAGATTAGAAGCATGGGAAATACTGGTCTTGCCTGTTCTTCTGTGTTGATTTTTCACATGGTTTCTATTTGCTGCTTTTCCCAAAGTCTCATACTGGAAAGTAAAAATGGGAAAATTATGGGTCCAGTCGCTACTTTGTTGTGTGTGTATATATGTATAGAAATATATATAAATGTGGTAAGATAAGAAAAGGCTGCAGGCAGCCTAGACCTAAATAAGCTACAGCTGTGCCCTTAAACAAGCGAGATAAACACCTATGTTAGAGAAGGAAGCAGAGAATGCGGAGTGGAGGACTAATTGGAAAGGCACCTGTGGATAATTTACTGACCAACACTAATGTAATAAGGAGCACCTGTAATGTATGTGAGGAAAGAGTATAAAAAGGGGTACCAAGGAATAATAAATTGCTGATGCCTAAGACCATCTTGTGTGTCAGTGTTTGAGTCCACCATATATAAACACATTTATATACATGTTGTGTACACACATGTGTATACACGAAATATATGTATATAAATATATACACACATTTGTTATCTATACAAATATATGTGTGCATGATGAAGTATGTGTTTACGTTAACTCATAGTTCACAAACTTGGCATTTTTCCCCAGTAATCTTCTGCACAAGTGTGGGAAAATAATGGAGAATTTGTTATCCAAAAGAGGATTATTGTAGAGCAATATGCATAGGTAAATTTAACATATGGGAAGTTTAAGTAGAAAAGAAAGTGTGGGAAAAAATCTGTAAACATACTTTCAATCTTCCTTTGCTTTTATTTCCCCTTTTCTTTATTCAGGGTAACTGAAATATAATTTCATCTGTCTAAACAATACCAGCACAAATACCAAGGCTTTATAACGTTGTAACTTTAGCTACAGAAAATATTAATTTTATATTGTGAATAGCACAAACAGATTTGGATTTATGTAGGAACCCTGCTTGTGACAGGCACGTAGCCCAGCAGGCTGTCCTGGATGTTCCCACCGAGGCACAGAGCAGTGAGGAGCAACTGAGCATGGCAGATGGACTGCAGAGGTGCCAACAGCAACCACTGGCACTCCCAGCATGTGGGAAGAAGCAGAATTACCCAGGAGGTTTGTCTATTAGCAGGGATGAGGGATCCCCAAGCCCCTAAAGAGCAAAACACAGCATTTTATAGCTCTTGAGCATGTGGTGGGTGGATCATCAATACCAGCTGAAAGAGAGTGTTGGCTTGGTGGTTCTCCTGGTAGGATTAAATTGTGAGAGTGTAAAGCATGGAAAGCTCAGTTAGCATTTAGCCACAAACAAGCAAAAGATTGATCTAAAAGGAGTTGTCTGCTCAGGATTTTATGCTTTCGTTCTCCACATTTTTTCAGTTTATTTTTGAAGGAATTTCTGCCTTTCACCTACTGAGTCATGTGGATGAGGTGGTATTTTTGTGTGAAGATGCTGCCCAGGGTCCCTTTGAGCCACAGAGGAACCAGAGCATATGTAAAGGTGATGAGATCAAGCTGCTGTTGAGCAGAAAGTCCAAAAATAGCTGTGCTCTTCCTGGGGATGCAGTTCTCACTAAAAGCAGGAGTTAATAAACTGAGTCCACTGAATACAGATACCTGACAACCTGGACAAAGACTAAAACTCCTCTACAGATCAGGAAGGAAATGAGTGATATAAGGGATCCAGGTTTTCAACACAGAAGAACAGGAAAATTCTGTGAAAAGGGAGTAGAAGAGTAAAATTTTCCACTGTTTCCCTCTGCTACCATCCATTTCCATGACACCAAACTAGGAAAGCAACAAAACTGCTAAAAATATGGAAAAGATCTGATATATCTCTTCAGTGTCAATCCTCTTACTGTACAGGACATTTTATTAAAGGTATCACAGATGCCATTTAGAAATGAAGATGGCCAGTGATTGCCAGTTTCAAAGCACTGCTCCAAGGAAGTGTCCAGTATTGTACTGGAAATGAGAAACAGCAGCTGAGATCCTTTTTAACAGCATCAATTCTCAGCTTCTTCCATCATCTGTTTGACTTCACAGCAGTCAGATGGACTCTTTTTTTTTTCCCATTCTTTTTTAAAATAAATCAATACTAAGTCTGAACACACATCAACATGTTTGGTACTATCATAATAATAGAAGGGAAGTGGCTGAGAACTAAAAATGAAAGAGTTCAGGACAGAAACAGAAACCTGAACATTTGTGAGAAAGGACATCAGACTCATGCTGTCAGTGTAAACTCAGATGAATGATAAACCTAGTTTCAATGGCCTTGCCTTGGTAAGTTTAAGTTAGCTGGCTCTGAAGCAGGGGTCAGGCTTGAAGTGACATGAGAAAAAAATCTGTGAGAGGAAGAACTGAATCTCTGGTATTGAATTTGCCTCCTTCTCTAGAACAAAAGCTGGACTTTTTTTCCTCCACTGGCCACAGTAGGCAGCGTTGCTAAAACCACAGCAGCTTTACTGGTAGCACAGAAGGAAACTGAGAGGCAGCGTGTAAACTGCAGAGTACATGATGGGAAAGCGATGACACAGACGAAACTTGTCAAAGAGCACGTTGTCCTGCTGGTGTGAAAGCGCTTTTTGGCTCTGCGTTTTTTATTCACCTTTATCTTCTTTCTAGAGAAAAGCACACTGCAGTAGCATGGAAAAATAAGTGATGATGTCAGAGCTGGCTTATGAAGCAGAACTGTGTGTCTTTTCAGGGACCAGGTATTAGATCAGATTTCATTTTGTCTCATGCTCTTTCTGACACACCCCCCCACCCATCCCCCCCATCCCCTTAAACTTCTCGGTTTGGACTCCCTTTTATATCAATATATACATCTGTTTTTTCTCTGCTTATATTTTTTGATTGTTCCTTAGTTCTGCTTCATCCAAAGTTTCCTGTCACTAAAAGGGGAATAAGAATATTGACTTATCTCTGTAAATTGTTAGCAAAGCAGATGAAGACTCTAGGCAACATTATTGCTGCTAAGGAATAGCAATTTGCAGTGTAATTTATCTGAGCCGGATAAACGTTCTATATTTTTATTAGATGTAAATCAATAATTTGAGGAAATAATAATGTTTAATAAATATTAAATGACATCTGCTACAGTTTCCTGGTAATTGGACCTGTTGTGATGGATGTTTTGCTTTATTCACCATTTTAGAGAGGGCTTTACTAAATACATTTATTAATTTGGTTACAGGGATTCTTCTTCTTCTTCTTTTTTTTTTTTTAATTGAATTAGAAAGTTCTTGTGAGAGTGTGGCTTCTAAGATGAGGCAAGTCGGTTTACTAGCCTGGGTTGACAAACTTGGTAAACTCACTGCATGCACTTCCTTTTACTTTACTGAAAACCAAACATGTCACAGTCCCCTATTTAGATCACAAAAGAACAGAGAAAAGGAACAATTGGTAATGGGAAAATGTTTACAAATCTTACTGTAAAGTATGATTTGGACCTCTTTGTATTACAGCTTTCATATGGCTGTATTATGATTCAATAAAGATGGAAATAACTTATGTTTTGAGAAAGATGTCAGTTCAACTCAAATCTATACATTACCAGAATTTGCTGCTTTCGTTTCTTGAAGCCCACTGAGAACTTTTCTTCCCTGAGAACCACTACAGAAATGCTCCTGTAAATATCAAAATCCTGTTGACTGAAATGAAATAAGACCCCATGAGGTTTCTTACTTGTGACTGATTTACTTTGAAGATTTTTCACTTGTCATTTTCCTGCTGACCCCTATAGTCACCTTCCTGTGCTAGGTTTGTTTTTCTTGGTTGAGGTTTTTGTTTGTTTGCTTGTTTCGTTTGGGTTTGTTTAATGGAGAAACATAACCAGAAAATGGAACTGAACATGGTGTTACCTTTTTATCTTGGCTTCCAGCCACGTGGGATTAGAACTTTGAGCTATGGTGCTTGAGTAACATGTCAAGAGCATCTGGAGTCCTGATCAGTCAGCAAACGATCTGGGTACTACCTAAATAAAAATTGATAAATAATACATTAACAGGAGGAATGATTTCAGTTTCCATTTTCCTCTGATGCTGTGACACACAGGATTTCTGAAGTAAATGGGTACAATCCATAACCTTTTGGTAAGAAGACTTATAAGATTAGATAATTATCAGCACATTGAAATACACTGCCTCAGGTCAAATTGCGAGGCACACAAAATCAATCCCACACCCCAAGTTCAACAACAAGGATCCAGAGTAACAAAGAAAATCATTAGTGCTCTCAGCAGAGTGAAGGACTCAAGTAAACATAATCTTTCATTTTATAACCTAAATTTCTCCAGTATGTTGTATCAGTTTTTTACTGTATTTGCCAAGGCTGTACAACATTGGCTCTGTGTGTCTACACATGCCCACAAGTGTGAACTAACAATATATAAACAGCTCCTATGTGATATCATTTCTATTTCTGTACAATATAACACCAAAACAAAAGTTTTTATTCCAGAATTTTTATATGAAAAGTTTTTTTTCTTTTAAAAGACTTTTGATTAGTTTTCAGGAAAAATCTGTATTTATATGGAAGTAACACACTGAGGCAATGGGATCTTCTGTGCCTTGCATCAACCCCAGTGGGCATGTTAGCCTATGAAAAAATGTCTCAGATGGACAGATAAAGGGGAATACAAATTAAGAACTTGTTCTCACAAAGATCCCAAGTTACAGAATCATAGGACTGGCATTACCCTGGCAAAGGAATAAGAAATGGATGGTTCCTCCATGACCCAGAAAAATAACTGAACCCACAAAAAGGAATGAGAAAAAAGAAAATGCTGAGAAAAATGCTGGAAAAAACCCCAGAATGCTGAAAACTAACTGGAAATTATCTCCCCATTCTTTTTAATCTTGCTTTCTGTTTGCTGCTGGTTATGGGAAAGAAGCACAAGGTGTTCCAGCTTTACCAGTGGCATTTTTCTGCAGTCATCAGGTGCATCTGAGTAAGCAGAGCTATTTTTACATCCGCAGCCATCTCACCCAGCAAAGCAAGCGCAGAAATGCAGAGTCATGCACAGCACCCAGGGGAATCACTCCTCTCGGTTTGCAGCGTCATACACAGGGGAAAGGCACACAAACCCTGTCCTGCAGATTTTCACGAGTTTGTGACAAAGTCTCAGTTTCAGACTCTGCCCTCACCCATAATAAGATGTTCTCAGAAATTTTCCTATAGTTACACTAAGGTGATTAAGTCCAGACTCAGTCAGATGTCTTTTGATGGCAAGAAAATGTCAGAAAGTCCCAAGTACAGCCATGACAGCCACTTTCCTGGCTGACACATCAAGGAATGAACTGGGGACCTCCAGAGAAAGAAACGTGACAGTCCTGAGCACTGAACCCTGATCACACAAACTGCAGTGTTACAACTTCTGCTTTTTCTTGTTTGGCACACAGACTTGAGTACTCACTGTGCCTTCTTAAATAGATAAAACTAGATACAAAATTCAGAACTATGCAAACAAAAAGAAATCAAATGCCACATTCTACAGCTCTAACATGCCTCCTTTTCCCAGCAGATGTCTAGGAAGCATTGTATTGATTCATTACATTGCCATTAAATGGCCTGACTGTTGTGTGTAAATCAGCATCATACAAGAAGAGATACTCAATTAAACATTACCACCACCCAGAGATGAATATTTGAGTGTATCCAAGCAGAGATGTTCTTCACAGAGGTGTCCTAAGGGGGCCTGGCATCATTTATGCCAAGATCTGCACACAGCAGAATGTCACTGCAAATATTCTGACCTCCCGACATGAGCTCACTGATGTTTGACATCACCTTGTGGAATTTTAAATGGAAACACCCGAAGAGTGACTGTGATAAATGTTGCTGAACCTTTCAGTACGTACAGGCTAACCATTTTCAAGCATATGGCAAAATTTCAACTTTCACTTCTGCCAAGTACACTGCAGCACACAGCCATTAAACAAAGAACAACAGCAGGCACGTGGCAAGTAAAATAACCCAAGCTTTTCTTGGGGAAAATAAAATAGAGCTAATGCCATAAGGTCATTTCTGTTATTCTGTGTTTCTAGCAGCAGCTCAGACACAGTAAAAAGCCAGTTCCTTATAGAGATTTGAGGATTTATTCCGTTATGAAGTTTGTTTGCCCCTGCACTCAGATCTCTGCTATCCAGAGTGTTAATGAGCTCCTGGGTGTCCTTTGGGGACAAAACAACTACATCTCTAAGAGCATAGTTAAGGGACTATTTGCTCAATGGGCAGACAATATGTACAGGACTCAGCTAAGGTTTTTCCTTGTCCAGAAGCCTCACTAGCAGCCTTCTAGGAAGGAGTAGAATGATGAAAGGAGGAGTTATATACCCAAACCCATGTGCCAGGGCATGTGCTATGTGCCTCAGGCTATCAACACAAGAATCTGGAGGATACAAAGCAGTACTTGTGTTATTTTGGATACATTAACAAAACCAGAGGGACAGCACGGCAGGCAGGGGCAGCATCCTTATCCACAAAAGCCACGATCCCACAGAAGTCATTCCAGAAGCACAGAGGAGCTCCCTGGGCAGGAAGCAGGGACAGCCAGCAGCTGGATATTTGCTAAACAAGTCCCTAGTGAGGGAGATGGGGAGCAGGGAGGGAGGGCCAGGGTCAGCAAGATCCATGGCCACTGTGCCAGGATCCCAGCAGTGCTCTGGCATGGACCAAGGCTGTTAGTTTGAGCTAAAAGCAGCAGCAGGGCTGCTTGGTCCACCCATCACAGGTTACATAAGTAATGCTGCTTGAAATACAGAAAGTTAAAAGCTCCTTGCATAAAACCTAGGATGTGAACCCAATACTGGCTGTGCATATGTACAGTTTTCAAGCTGGATGCTGAATCACATAGCCTGGGAAGTGGGATAAACTGCCAGCCTGATTCCACAGGCAAAAGATGTGTGAAGGGGGCCTATTCCAAATCACTTTTGTCATGACCCCCATCACTACAAGCCTCCACAGTGTTGCTGGGTGATTTTCTCTGCTTCAGTGAAGGATGAAAAATATGGAAAAATAATCTTTTATAACAGTTTGCTTCATGTAGGCAGCAGGATGACTTCTGCATGTTAACCAACTACATCACACTTTGGATCACCACCAGCCAAGAGTACATATTTCATAGAACCTTGGAATTGTTTAGGTTGGAAAAGACTAAGATCACTGAGTCCAACTGTTTACCCAGCATTGCCAAGTCCACCACTAAGTCATGTCCCCAAGTGCCACAGATACACGTCTTTTAAATACCTCCAGGGATGCTGATTTCACCACTGCCCTGGGCAGCCTGTTCCAGTGCTTGATAAACCTTCTGGTGAAGAAATTTTTCCTAGTATCCAGCCTAAGCTTCCCCTGCCACAACTTGCAACAAATACACATGGTGCAGGTATTTCCCTGCTTGTTCCCATACCAGTGGCTACATGCACGTGTCTTCCTATCTTCTGCAAGAATCAAGTAGCATCATATTACTTTAAAAATAGTGAGGCACATGCCAGGAAAGTGAAGGACACGTCTCACAAAAAAATGAAATAAAGAACCATAAATAGCAGACATTTGTTCAAATTACTAAGCATCACCCTTCAGAAGGAACAGTAATAATACACTTTTGCCACTCACCATCATATTGAGCATGCCACACTTTGAGAAATGTATCACTTCCCCATTCTATCACATCTCATGTTGCATTTAGCTAAACCTGTCTAGTCTACAGACAAGCCATAGGGGCATAGTCACTGCAAGACTGGCCCTGTCAGAGGGCTGGGGAGAATTATGGACATTATCCATTTCCACACATGGGAAACCCTGTGTGCACAAGGATGGGAGAAGACAGGAGGGGCCTTCTCCATTACCTGCCCTCATGGATACCAAAGACTCCAAGGTCCTTTGTAAGACTAAAGCCACAGCATGACTGATATGGACCAAATCAGTGCCAGGCTGACTCCTCTGACAAGGTATTGAGCATTTGGCCATTAGTGAGGAGCAGCCCATGAAATTCCTTGGAGCACCAACCAGCTCCATACTGAAAGTGCAGCTCAGGGTTCACAAGCTGCACAAAGATCAGGGACAGCAGCTTTCTGCTCCATGCAAAAGCATCTCTTCTTTCCAACAGGGCACAAGGCTCAAATTGCTTCCCATACAGAGCAGCTAGGAAAGCCCTTTTATCACCATAGTTTTCTCACAATGCACAGGAAGGTCAGCTTCTGAATTCCATTCGCCTCAGCCCGAGGGAATCAGATCCCTCTTGGGTAGCAATCCCATGTACAGGCTGCTGCAGGCATAAATACACAGTGATCACCCTGGGGATAACAGCACTTTGAAAGTCATGTGCTCTGTCAGAGCTACAGAAAAGCCATTGACATGACAGGTATCACAGCTCCCTTGTGGCAAAACCATCCTGTAGTTGTTATGGAGATATGCTGGGAAATTTTAGAGGTGCTGCTCTGGCAGAGACTGGTTCCATTTGGCTTTTATTGCTCTGCAGGAAATGTACTTCTGGGAATTTTGCTGAGGTTGGAGACATTATTAATAAAGATAGGAAAAGGAGAGGCTGGAAAATGTCTTTCAAATGCAGTCTTCTAGTGCAGATTGACATTAACCCATGGGTGAACCTGGGAAAGAGACATTTTGTTTTCTGACTATTCTAAACATAATTTTTTTCTATTAGCAGGAGTCAGGAATGAATTCTGATCCTATTATTATCAGACATTACATCTTGAAAATTGCCTATTCTTTTCCAAAGAATAGTTTTCAGTGTTTTTAGCTCAAGAATTTTGTGCTTCTTCATCTCATAATCTTTTGACATGATACACAACTTTGAACAAGCCTCTTGATATCACACTGCTTCATGTCTCTTCATTCCAAAATAGAGGAAAAAATTCCTTGCCTGCTTTCAGTCTGTTAAATGAAGAGCTGTGTAAATGCTACAAAATATCGGTGTCTTCTCCCACCTCTGTTTGGAGTAACACTTACTGTAATGGGTATGGTTGGGATGTAGATAATTTCAGCAACACCAGCCCGAGCAATGGTGTGTTTTGGATCTGAGACCAAAGCAGTGCTGATAACAGAGCAGTGCTTTAGCTATTGCTGAGCAGTGCTTGCACAGCCTCAAGGCTTTCCCTGCTTCTCTCTCTGCCCACAAGGAGGAGGCTGGGGAGGGCAGGAGGGAGAGGGCACAGCCAGGACAGCTGTCCCCAAATGACCAAAGAGATCGTCTGTGCTGCTGAACATCATGCTCAGCAATAAAACTGGGGGTGGGGGTCAAAACAAGCCATTACTCAGAGGTTGTCTGGCCATGGGGCTGCTGGTGGGAGGTGATGAGTGATGGCTTCGCATCAGTTGTTTGGTTTCTTTTTCTTTTCTCTGTTATTAAACTGTCCTTACCTCAGCACACAAGGTTTTCTTGCATTTGCCCCTGTAATTCTCTCCCACACCCTGCTGGGAAGGGGAGTGAATGAGGGGCTGGGAGGTCTCACCTGCCAGCTGGGATCCACACATCACACTCCTCTTGTAGCCCTGGAAATAAATAATGCCCAAAGCACAGCTTTCTTCTCAACAGCCAATTGATCATTTGGCTACTCTCACTATCACGCAAGTGAACTCCTCCACTCCACTTCCTTTAAGTTTACAAGAAACCTATAATTTTGCCTACAGGAAAGAACCATGAACCAAGATTCGGATTCATTATCTGGCAAATTCATAGCTTTTCTTTCATTCTGAGACACTTCCTGCATAGCTCACAGGAAATAAGAGATGGGGTGATTATGTTTCATGTTTCTAAAGCTGTTGGGTCAGCCAATGGCCACACCATCTTGTCAGAAATCTGATTTAAAAAAATACTGCAAGAAGTTGTTTTATCTCAAGGTCACAGTGATTGTGCAAATGTGATATACAGATATAATAGATGCAAAGTTTGTAGGGAGAGACCAGCTAATCTGAGGAAGTAGAGATGATCTCAAAAGGTCTTTGTTCTTTTTCCAGATACAGCAGAGGATCCAACAAAAACACTCATCCTCCCAATCCTCTCTTGTAACAACATCTCTAAGGTTTTTTAAGAGGTGTAATTTCAGTAAATACAAGATTATGACATTATTATCTGCTTTCAGAGAAACAGGAATGTTTTCAAAGTTGGTTATGTGACTTCAGTGGAAATCCTTGAAGTTCAAACCCACTGTTTCTGAAATCAGTCCTTTTAAAAGATGATTTTATCTATATATCTGCACACCCTGAAACGTTGCAACTATACTAAATCTGACTTACTAGCCCCCAAATGAGCCAATTTGTAGAGTATTCTAGTGTAGAGAACATTTCTGCTTTTGTTTATGCAAGGCCTAGCACAACTAACTTTCTCACAGCTGACTTCTAAGCATTTCAGTCATGAACAGATAAGTGTGTCCTTAAATGGTCATAATGGGTCATTCTGTTAAACCAGTCTGCAGTAAAAACTTTGAGATTTTCTCTGAAAATTAGGTAAGGATAACAAAATATTGACATGATCTTCATTCCATGGACCAGATACTTAATATTCTGCAGCCTTGGTTGCCTTTAAGTCATCTACAGCAATGTCACTATTGTCAGTAGTGGAAGATTCAAATGGCAAAGCAAACTAACCTGTGATAAAATTTACTCAAAGTCTAGCAGCAAACACAAGGGAAGACACAGCAGAAATCAGTGTCAATCAATTCTTAAACTCACTTTATTAGATGGTGGCCTATTTGTTCTGTTAAATATATTAGTGGCTCTCATCAGAAACATTAATGAAAACCATACATCTAGAATCCCCTGTAGTATTTCCTCTACAGCTTAGGGCAAGAAGATAGTACAAGTTTTGCCAGCCACCTACCCTAAAATGTGCATTAACCCAGCAGTAATCATACCATATTGCATAAATTTAATATAATTAAATGCAGAAAGCATTTAATTTAGAGCTAAAAGGATTTATTCCTGTAGACACAGGCATATTTCACTATACTATGAGTGTAAGTTCCTGTGCCTCTTGGTAGCTCAGACACACTCAGCTATGAAAAGAGCTGCAGTGGCTTTTTTTTCAGGAATTATCACTTCCAAAAAATACATTATTTTTTCTTATGGTTTCCTGATTTAATCTTCTAGAATCCATACATACCTGCATGTCCACATTTGACTCATTTACTGTGCTAAGGCTGAGCAGGTACTGGCATGCAGGCTCCTCAGAAATACTATTTTTCATGTTCCATTAATTCTGGTTGAGAGCAGACAGTGTCAAAATGCTTTTCTGCTTCAAGCATGACTATGACTGAGAACATTCTTACTCTGGCTTATAACAAAACTACATTTGAACAAGAGCTGAAGTTTTCAGCAGTTGGTATCTACATGGCATCAGTTCTTCACTTCAGGCTGCAAAAGGTACATTAATGACTTGAATGTAAAACTCTGCTGAAAACTGCTTTTCCCTTTCCTGCCAGGATGATTGATGGATTTTCTGCTTTACAGATGGACCTCCAAAGGAACACTACTGTGCTTCTTGCCTCTGAGCTGGACATTAATCAGAATTTGGGGAAATGTTGCTATTTCTATGGAAGAAGAGTGAATGCTGGGGTAAGGACACTTCCTTGTTCTAGTTACTTAATTCCTCTCAACACTTCTCCAATATTCTAGTTCTGAAAACTATTTCACCAGCTAGTAGCAAGGACATTCTAAGAAGCATCCAATATTTCTTTTTCCTGATTTAGAATTCTAATAAATAGAATTTCTACTCAACTATGATTTCTTTTGAGGTTCCCGATTGTCTTAGGAAATCACCTTTCTCCATCATCCTTTAGAAGAAACATCTAAAATAAGACATTTAAATCAGAAATTTATCTAAATAAACTCTATAGGTCTGTTTGTTCCCTAGGCCAGAAAACCTAAAGATTAAAAATGTTTAACAGGTTTTATTCTCATTAGAATGAGTGGTCTGGATCAGAGACATCATGGACACTGCTTTAGAAAGTTTCATTACACATCAATATATCAAACAAATCTGCAAACAATTAGGTTTTCACCTGCAAACTTTTTGTTTCCAGTATTGCAAGTGAATGTCAAGTACTTAGTCATACTTAATAATTTTATTTTTTCCCCCCAGTTTAGTTTTAAAACTGGCTGGCCTTTGAGGAAAGCTGAATAACAGAAACCAGAAAACTCACAGCACTCTATATTAATCAAAGCAGAAAATCCGATTAGTATATATAAAATCCCCCAAAAATCTGGAATATGGATCATATATTAAGAGTTTGGAGAGTGTTTTGTGCAACACACCAAAAAAAAAAAAGTTTGTCTGCAGTATTTCAAATCATCAGATCTAGAGAAAAATGTCCTATGACAACTACAAGCCAACATATCCCACACTGCTCAGCAGGAATAAATAGATGTGGCAAACCCCGAGGTTTTACCCAGTACAAACTCAAAGAAGGAACTTGCTTCTAAGTAGGAGCAGTCACTGAAGTGATCTAAGCCTGTGAGTGTGGAAACAGCCTCTACTTGGTGATCACTTATATTGCACAGAGAGCTTTTTACATTCCTCTAAATAGAATCACAGCTCAAAAATCAGTGATGTCGTGTTAGGGTTTTCTAAAGGACCAAGGAAACTGCTTGAACTTCTCAGATCCAGAGACAGCATCAGCACTGCAATAAATTCCAGTTTGCAAGGTCAGACTCAGTGAACTGGTGCTATTGTGCCATGGGCAAACAGAAGAGAGGCTGCAAAAAGTGAGAATATCCAGGAAAAACTAGCAGGGTCTGATTTGGCTGAACATTTAGGAGGGGAAGTAGACAACACCAGCAAGCACAGGAAGGTGAACTGCACCAAAGATCCAAAGCATGGAGGAATAACAAGGCATAACAGAAACCTGTTGCCTGGGTACGGAAACAAACAGATCAAGGGACTTGTGAGAGACCCATACAAGTGAATATCCAGCTTATCTACTAACACCCATAAGGATGAGACTGAACAACCTTAGTCCATATAAACGTGAAAGAAACATTTCTTAGGGAAAAACCTTGGGATTGCTATGGATCTGACCAATGTCACAGCTTTGTATGGCACATTCTGGTTATTTCAGCCTTACTGTGATCAAGAATATGGGCCCTGGCACTCTGCTCTCTGCATCAAAACACTTCTGGTTTTGACATCCTCTGGAGTTCAAACCACGCAAAAGAAATGCAGGGAAAATCTTACATTAGAAACAAATAAACCACATTCTATTTCCCCTAGCTAAACTAAATAGTCTCATGTGTGTAAACAGAAAACAAGACTGAAAAAGGAATATTGTGTTCCAAGTTAGAGCTTCAATGCAGAGAGATGGCCACACACATACATCATAGCAATGAGTTCATCCAGTTTTGGGAATTCTGGAAGCCCTTGGGCCAAGCTCTCAGTGAGTTTGTCATTCCAGCAGTAAAACATGTAGAACATTACATCATCAGAACATCCAATAGGGTGATGTATGCAAAGGATGTTTAGTCCTGCCCATGGAAGAAGTGTAAACATGCCTGCAGCTCATAATTACTGTTAATCTGTGAGTCACGAAAGCACCAACACTTTAGTTGTTCAGCACAAAAATCAGATTTTTGGATGAACATAGAGCTCTCAGGCAGGTATCTTATGAAGCAGGGATTATTTCAGATTATTTCATTGCAGGGTATTTTTTCCCTTTTTGCACTGCACAATCTACAGCAAAAGAAATGAGAATTTACTGGGTTTTTTTCAGTCTACAGCAGCCAGAGGATCACTTGCTAATTTCTAATCAGTTCTGTTCAGGTAAATCAGCACAAGGAAGTTCTAGCACTTCGTAAATTATGTCACAACTTACCCCCCAGGACAATTAGGGGTGACTTAAGACCATGGGGTTAACCACAGCTTGATTGTCTGAACAACATCTGGAGTTCACAAGTAAAAAATACAATTCCTTACAAATTGAGCAGATGTCATTATTTAGAAAATGACAGAACCCCCACTATGTTGTACAGTCTTGCCCACAGAGAATTACTCTCTTAAATACAAAGACTCATATGATTTTCACTAATGTTACAGAAAGAGAACTACTATATTCAGAGGAATTATTCTTATCCCCTCTACAAATAACTCATGCTTAAAAGTGAAATTTTAAATATATCTGCATCTGTGAACCCTTAATTTAATCTAATCTAACTATACTGTTTATCTTTCTTTCTTTCTTCCTGGTTTCCCAGGAGCAGCTTCACCTCCTTTTTGTTTCTAAGCAGTATCTAATCACTTTTGCTCAAACACTGTATGACACATCTCACAGATTATAATAAATTGTGATGTGCACAAAATTACTTATTCAAAACCACTTTGATAAGAATTCTTCAGCAAAATCTGAGGTTAAATTTTCCCCACATGCATTTAATATCCTGTTAAATCTTATGCTGAGAAAAGTTAAACTGAACTTCACTTTATATTTCATGTTGAAACCAGTACAGTAATGGAAACAATTTTTTTTCTTTATATTAAGTTATGCAGAGCACACCTGATGTTCATACTGTACTTAACAAGCCCTCATGACTGCCCAAATCCAAAAAAGGACAAGTGTGCCACAGCACAAACCCGCTGCTTTGCCAACAAACTGCATAACAGCACATGAGAGACAATCCAGGAAAAGCCAGGTACTACGAAACACATCTTAAGTCGTGACTCATTCTTTGGCACCAGTTCCTTTGACTGAATTCCCAGGAGTTCCTTCGCATTTCAGAACTGACAAAAGCAAACAGTCATCTGAGGGCATTCCCAAGAACATATGGGATCAGTTTCTTACTCAGCACTTACGCAGGTCAAATTTCCCCTAAGGCAGTGGTGTTTTCCTGGGGGAATGCTGGCTCCATCCAAGGCACTGTTAATACCAAGTTTTCGGTAATGTGTAATTTTAATACACTGATATAATACTCCAAATATAACTGCATTATAAAGGTTTCTGCTTGGTAGCTAACTAAATTCCATGATGGTTGGTCTAAGGATGTCACTGCCCCATCTCCAAACATGGGATGGCTCAGTTTCCTTGTAGTTTGCTACTTAAATTGGCAGGAAACCAAATATTTCTCCATTACCAGGGCTTCATCACACATTTCTACAAAATATTTTGACAGTCAGAAAAAGCAATCTTGCTCCAAATTTTTCACTTAGCTCTGACTGTAGCCCAATGATGAAAATATAACATGAAGTCTATGTGCTTTTTTCACTTCTCTTTCTAATGTATACAAAAACTATAAAGTACATATATTTTAAAGCAGGACCTTTACTTTCTTCACAGCAAAATCAGCATCTTAAGGTTGTAGAATATAACTCTTACAAGTAAAAAGTCAAAAATTGTATTCCCTCAACTTCCACACAGATTTTTCATTGTCCTTAATAATTTGATATTTACAATATTTATTAGATGAAATAGCAAATATGCCAGAGACCTGTACCATTGACAAGTGTTTTAACCTTTTCTGTCACACAGGGTCTTTTATGCAATAAAATTCTATAAAATTCAGTTGTATTTTTAGAAATAGCTAAGCTAACAAACAATTTGAATTTATTACTCCTAATAGTTTGGATAATTCTTTCTAGAATAGTTAAAGTGACAAAGTAATGACTTTCCACCTCGAAAAACTTCATTGAATCACAGGCTAATTCATGTCAGGAAGAACCTCAGTAGGTATTTAGCCCTCACTTCCAGTGTTTGATTATCCTTACAGAAAAATAGTTTTCCCTGTCCTTGATTGCAACTTAGGTTGTTAGAATTTGCACCCATTGTCTTCATGAAAGGCTGAAATATTCTATCTTATGTTTCATATGCACCACGAGGCCTCTGATTCATCACCAGCGCAACTGACAGTCTCAGCTTTGAAGTTCACCATCTTTTCCTTTCATCATGTTCCCATTCCTGTCAATTCTTCCGCACAAATCCTTCATTGCTGTGTCTTTTTACCCTGGGACCTGCTAACACAGGAGGCTGCTCTCTATCACAGTGTCTAAAGCTTTTTTTTGCTGCCTCCACCAGTAGCATGCAGTGATTTTCATTTGCTGTATTTTGGGCACTTGGCCCAGAAACATCTCATGTGATTGTGCTGAACCTTGAGCACTAAGGCTGTGTGCACACATGGAGCTCCATGTTGTACACGTTATGATGCACAAGCACACATCTACACACAATAAATACTATTTCAAATAGTAACCAAATGCAACCTGGGCCTTATTTTTGTACTGGTTTAAGGCTTTTTCTTCCCACAGCTGTTCCACCAGAATGGTCACGCAGACATAAATAAATCAATCCAAAATATGCTTTCTCTCAGTTCAGCTTACCATACTCCCCTCTTCCTACGAGAAATACTACACCAGCATTACTCTCTGACAATGATATTCTTGATTAACAAGTTCTGCCTCTATGCTGCCAATAAAAATGATCCCCACTACAGGGGCAGCCGGTGGGCACCACCAGTTTGTTCAGCATCAAGCAGCTGGTTTTGCTCTCATCATCCAATCCTGAGAGTATAAACACTGGTTGGTGATATGAACTTTGACGACCGGCAGATTTTGGTCTGTTGGAGGTCTAAGGAACCTCCTTCTCTACACTTTCGCAGGTACGCGGCTTGTGAGGAGGGATGTGCTGCTGTGCCTGGGTCCGGAGCCATCCCCTCACCACTGCTGCGGACACAACCCCAGCAGAGAATTCCCGGGCGTTTCTCGCCTGCTGCTGCCCCGGAGGTCGGGAAGGCGAGAGCTCCATCCCGGGCGCTCCGGAGCCGCTGGGGCAGGCTGAGCGGGGCTAGCGGAGAGCCCCGGGGTGGCAGCCAGCGGGGAAAGTCCCGCTGCGAGCCGGGAATTCCCGCAGCGGCGCCGGGAGGACGCCGAGCTCCGGGGCTTTCGCAACGCGGAGCCAGCGCCGCCCGCCAGCCTCCCCGAGGGACCCTCGCTCCGCCGGGAGCCTTGTCCCCCTCAGAGCCCCCTGCAGCCGCCTCCCCGCATCCCCCCGCTCAGCCGGGACTTCCCCCGTGCCCTCGGAGCCTCCCGCTCGCCCCCAGGTTTCTCCCCCCGCCCCGGTGCCGGTTCTCCCGCTCGCCCCGCCGGGGTTCCCCGCTCAGCGCTGCCCCAGGGCCGCGTCCCGCGCTGAGGGCGGGGGAAAGCGCTGCCGGCCCGCCCGGGGCTCTCCCGGGGGCGGAGCGCGGCCCGGCCCGGCCCCAGGCGGAGGGAAAGGCCGCGGCACGGGCGGGTCCTGCGAGCCCTTAAAGGGGAGCGGCCGCCGCTTCCCCCGGCGGGAAGGAGGAAGAGCGAACCCACTGCCTCGGCCCTGCTCCGCTCCGGGGTTTATGCACCTGTCCGGGCTCCCGCTCGCCCTGGAGAAGGAAGAGAAGGGACCTGCCCCGGCCATGTGCTCGGTAAGCGAGGCCGGCAGCACAGACCCCTTGGTGACCCGCTTCAGGCAGGTGGAGGAGACGCTGGAGAAGCTGCACCGGGAAAACAAGAGCTTGAAGAACAAAGTACCGCGGTACAACGCGCTCTGCACCTTGTACCACGAGTCCGCGCAGCAGCTGAAGCACCTCCAGCTGCAGCTGGCCGCCAAGGAGGCGACGATCCGGGAGCTGCGGGGCAGCCTGGCCCGGCAGCGGCAGCCCCCGGAGGCGGGCGGGGATGCGGCGGCGGGCACGGAGCCGGCCCGCTCGCTGGTGGAGAGCCTGCTGGAGCAGCTGGGGCAGGCCCGCGAGCAGCTGAGGGACAGCGAGCGGCTCTCGGCGCGCAAAGTGGAGGCGCTGAGCCAGGTAAAGCGGCGGGGGCGCGGCGAGAGGCGCAGCATCACCGCGCCTTGCCGCGCTGCTCCCTAGAAAGCCAGGGAGTCGAGCGCAGCGGGGCTGGCAGCGGTGGTGCGGGGCGGAGGATGCGGGGATTCTGCCTCCAGAGCGATGGCTGGGCGCTGGGAGCAGCCGGGGAGCGCAGGAAGCAGCGGGGCTGAGCGAGGCTCTGAGCCCCGCCGAGCGATGCCGCCGCGTTTGACAGGACTTGCTCCATCCCCGGCTGCCCAAAGCAACTCGCCCGTCTGTACTCAGCAGTAGCTCCCCCTGCGTTCGGTTCGAAAAGGCAAGCTGTAAAATCCTAAACCAAAAACTCAGCGTGGCGCTATAAATCTTCGTGCAGCTGTTTTCATAAGGAGAAAGAAAAACAGTAAAAGAAAAACCCTGAATCTGGAATTCCATATTACTTACTGAAGACAGTACTTACTGCAGATTACTAGTATGAGATGCAACAGTTCTGCTCTCAAAGATAATCAGCTGCCACCAGTTTTTCTATTAAGCGTGTTTTGGTTTTGTTTAAAGTGGTCTTAAAAACAAGTTTTTGTATTGACATGGATGGTAGCAAATTAATATTTGGATAAGTAATTGACAAGTCTGGATTGTGAGGAGATAGATTAAGGGAAATCAGTATCTTTCTTGACAGAAAAGGACTCAAAACTGTGTTGTCGTCACTGTCCCTCCCCCCCATCCAGCAGTAGTGTTGTTTTGGTTACTGTCATTAAGACTTTCCCAGGTTCAGTCTGAAATACTCAAAGATGTTTAAAGCATTTATTTCTAGATGAAGCTATGTGAAGTAATTTCCCAACTGAGCAGGAGTGCCTAAAACTGAAACAAGTATTTTTGTCATAAGTAATCTCTTGACCTAATGCTTATACAAAACATTTTCCATATATGACACTCGCCTAAAATACGTTTTAAAAAGTTAATGTTTGGAAATTTGTTATAAGAGATGATCTCACTGACACTTTGCAGACATATGACAAACCTGTGGTATCTGAACGTATTTTAGAGGCTGATGCTGAATCTCTAAAGGGGAAGTTTAGCATTTAGCATGACGCTAAAGAATTTGAATGTCAGTAATAAGAACAAGTGCTGTTTATCTACGTTGGATGTTAATATTTATTATTTCTTGAAAGAATAAAATGTTATGCCAAATCAGAATGCTGAAGTAATTGGCACTAAATAATAACCAAACAAAAAAGACATTTTTGTGATGCCAGAGGCCAGTGTGCTGGCAAAGAAGAGTGATCCCAGTGATTTGCAGCTGTATTAGCACTGCTGAGAACTGGAACGATAGAGCTGAGATTGTAGCTGTTTCATGGTCTGCATTGGCATCCAGAGATCCTCAGTTCCAGAGGAGTGATGCTGCAGGTTCCTCCTACCAGCATCTGCTACTTCTTGAGGGTGTGGAGCACAACTTGTTTTTGACAAAGTCGGGACTGGTGCCTTTCAGGTGCATGGAGCTACAGGTGGTTTGCCCCAGTCACCAAGCAAACCTCTTCCTTCTCTGAACACCTGCAGAGATGTTAATGCAGTGAGAATGATCCCACAGAGCTTCCAATAGGGCAAGGAGATGCAGGAACAAGGTACACAGGTGTTTGCTAGGGGTGTGTCAGACCCCCTCATGTACCTGGGAGTGAGCTGTGGCCAAGATAGAGCCATTGCTGCCACATGGATTTTATTTTCTGCTTTGTCCTTGTGACAATGCCAGGCAGTGAATATACTTCACTGCATTTGATGACTTTACAGTTCCTTGTTGGTTTTTTTTTTGAGGAAAATCTCTATCAGGTAATTTAGTGTGCAGGACCTGTAAGTATTTTTCAGTCTCCACAGTTATTAAACTACTTTGTTTCTTGGTTTTGTTGCTGTTGTGTAGTCATAAAATCTTCCTGAATTTTTGCTGCTTGTTCTTCCATTCTACTGATTAGAAAGTGCTTGCATGGCTGCTTGAGCAGTTCTTGATTGATTGATCCATCAGTTCCAAGGTCTTGTGATCATACAGAAATGAAATTAATTTAATCAATTTTTTAGGTACTTTGCAATGAGTATAGGAGCAATAAGGAATTACTTCAATATGGAATTCATTCTTCAACATATTTTGGCTTTTGAGTTTGCTTTTAAATAACTTCCCCTCCCCCTTCTGTTTAGGAAGTGCAGAAGTTGAATCAGCAGCTAGAGGAGAAAAATGGAGAGATACAGCAGATGATAAATCAGCCTCCATATGAAAAGGAGAGAGAAATCTTGCGACTGCAGAAGACCTTGGCAGAGAGGGAGAAGGCTCAGGCCACCAGTGATGTTTTGTGCCGTTCACTCACTGATGAAACTCACCAACTTCAACGCAAGTTAGCATCCACAGCAGAAATGTGCCAACATCTGGCAAAATGTCTAGAAGAGAAGCAAAGAAAAGAGAAGGGGAATTCAGATGACCAGATACCTACAGAAAGATCTAATCAGGTATTCTTACAGCTATTATGTGTCTTTAAAGTCTTATTAGCTTCTGAGGCATTAATTACAATAGGATAGCTGTAACTGGGGGATGGTGAGAAACAGCTCTTTAAATAACTTCATGTAGGGTGATAAGACTACCATGGCAATGGTAAATATTTCTGCATGTCTGAAATTTAGGATGGAAGCAGTTGTCTACCACTTCAACTTAGGCCATCTCATCATCAGAGGCTTTTTTTTTTTTGGAGAGGAGAAGAACTTGAAAGGTTCTGTCCAACTTCAGCAATTCCACAATTACGGTTCTTCCCTCCATACACAGAAGACAGTACCTACCTTACACCACCCCTGCTTCTGTGCAGCACTAGATGGTGCTGTGATTTTGAGGCTGATCTCTCCTGATTACTTGTTTAAAGCATCAAGATCACAAAACAAAATAGAGATATTTCAAAGTAGTATTTATATTAAGAACTCTATTACACGTGGTCTTCTCAGATCAGGACTTGGCTTTGCACACGTAGTACAGACCTACAGAAGGTTGGTTAGGGGAATATGAGTCAAGGTGTCTTACCTTTTTTTTTTTTTTTTTTTTTGGCTCTGGGATTCCCCCTGGCCTCTGAGTGCAAGACAATGTTTCTCTTCAGGAGGGATGTTTAAAAAAAATGCTTCATAATAGGACAGTGGCAGAAATGCTGCTGCAGGCACAAGGAAACACCAGGATTTTGGTGTTCTAATGGCTGTTGAGGCTTCAGTTGAAGTTCTCAGCATAGGGTAGAGGTAGATCATTGTTCTGTTGTTCCAGAAGTCCTGATGGCTGAGAGTCATTAGGCACTTCATTAAAACACCATAAGGAAATAACAGTGCTGCCTCTTGTAACAGATCAGAGTATTGAGTGGGGTGCTGCAGACAGTTCTCACAGAAAAGAGTAACAGATCAGAGTATTGAGTGGGGTGCTGCAGACAGTTCTCACAGAAAAGTCATTCTGTCTTTATGCTCTTACTGCTACATAGTGGTAATGCTGTTTTTCACATGACCACTCATCTGTGCTGTTGTGATGAACTAGATACGTGTTCACATCTGCTTTGTAAAACATCCCAGAAGTGTCTCCAGAGAAAACTTACTGGCATTAAAGTTACTTGGAAAAAATAGAGGTTGAGTAGATAGAAGAAAAAAGAACTTTTTAAGGCACTAGAAGCGTATGGCATTATCATATTTAACGTGTAATTGATAGACAGGAAACTTGATTGACTTTGATATATGTAATAAGAAGCTAACCTTGTACAGTGGGGACTTCCCTGTTGAAGAGGAGAAATTTCAGATGCCATTACTAGCTGATTCTAGGGAATTTTGCACAAAAGCGTTCTATATTACTCATGTACACCGGGGCTTTTTTAAGCAGATGTCACAACTGTAAAAAAGAGGTATCATTTTAGTCAATTATTTAGCAAGCAGGGTTTTTTCCCCTCAGTAATTTCTTCCTAGTACTGACCAAAATTGACAGTAATAACAAAGCAAGATGAAGGCATATTTATGCCTTTGTTTTGTATTCTCCCACTCCAGACAAATAGTTTTCCAAGGAGTTTGTGTAAGCTGTTAAACTTTGTTGTCATCAAGTCTATTTAAAAGCAGTACCAAGGTCATAAAAACCTGAGTACATTTTTGCTTTTCTTAATAATAAAATTTGTAGGCTATACTATTAATATTTAGAAATATATTACATAGGAATAAATAGGCCTAGATGTATGTCATTACACATCACTGTAAAAAAAAATTACTTCCAGTTTACCAGCATAGCCAAACAGCATCTGAGATTTTTATGTTAAAGTAACACCTACTTTATCTGAAAATTACAGCTTTTAGACAATGAAACTTCACTTCAAGCTCTTATTTGCAACTTGCAAGAGGAAAACAGGATGTTAAAACAAAAAGTAGCTCATGTGAGTACTTTCATTTTGTTACAGATTAATATTTGATTAAGTATTTTAAATTAGAGTAGATTTGGAATAGATAAGACTTGGTTAATCTAATTAAATGGCAGTTTAATGCAAGACAGTTTTTCTTAGTCCTTTCAACATGGCACATAGTTTTTGTTCCCTTAGCTAAGAACAACTTATTACATAATTTTTAACATACTGAGGTTTTGTTGTTAAAAATACTGTGCAGAAGAAAATTTTCATATTCCTTGCATGGATCAGTATTCCACCCCAGAAGAACAGCACGAGGTCCAAGGTGACCACCAACCCCTCCCTCTCCATGTTATTTAATACATCCCTTTGGACTGGGGGATGGCAAGGCTGCCCATGGAGAGTGCACAATCATCTCCTGCTCTCCTGTACAGTGACTTACCCACACTCAGGGGTCGAGTCAGCATGTTACATTATCCTTTGGAGGATTTTGGTCCAGCACATATAGACAGCCTATGAAACCTTGGGAATTTTTGTCTTCCTCTTCTTCATGCCTCTCCTGGGTAAACTTTCAGGTGGAAGATTTAAATGCAAAATGGCAGAAGTATGATGCGAGTAGGGATGAGTATGTGAAGAGACTCCACTTGCAGCTGAAGGAGATGAAGTCACAGCTGGAGCAGCACCACAATGGAACATCAGCACAGAGGAATTCTGACCTGATGCACAAGGAGATATGCCGGTTAAACAAGCTACTGGAAGAAAAGATGAATGAGTGCATAAAAACCAAGAGAGAACTAGAAGACCTGAAGAAGGCTAGTGAAGGAGATAATGAGCGTATACAAATGCTGGAGCACCAGGTCATTAAGTTTCTTCTTCCTAAAGATGGGAATTCTTAGTTTACTCCCAGACTACTGAACTCCAAGGGGGAAGAATGGATTCATTTTCTGGGCATTTGGCACCTGTCTTTGCCACATTTGGCTATACAGATAGTTAACAGCACAGATTTAAAGGAAACTCACTACTTAAAGAACCCCATGCAGTTTTGGTGGCCTTAATACAGAATGTGAAAGATATGTAGAAGAAAAACAAATACCTTTGAAGTTCAGATATGATAGAGAAGACAATATTGAGATTCTGGGAATAAATAAGAAAGGAGTCATGGCCTCAGCTTTTCAATCTAACCTGCCAGTGCTTTAATTCATAAGATATTAACATAATAATTCTTTTTCAGGTCCTGGTTTATAAAGATGATTTCACATCTGAGAGATCAGACAGAGAACGAGCACAGAGTAAAATACAAGAACTTCAGGCAGAAGTTGCATGTTTGCAACACCAGCTAGCAAGAAGACAGGTAAGAAAGGAGCATGCTCCTTTTTTTGATTTAAACATGTCAGTAGGATTCTAGACTAAAATATACTTTAAAATATGTTTTTGTAAAGCTTGGTATTTCTAAAACAGTTTCAGCTCAGTGCAGCTATCAAAAACTTAGATTATTTCATAGTCAGTTCTGGTGGAGATTCCCAGTTCCCCCTTTCCAGTCCATTTTCCTTCTACTTTTGGATCAGCATAGTAAGGGTGAATTCTTAGAAGGCACAGGACAGCTGTGACTCTTTGCATCTTTCAAGTAGCACACTGTCTGTATTCTGTGTTTTCTACAAACCTTCTTTACAGCCATATTAATTCATCAGCAAAAACTGATGAATAAATTATTCACAAGTCCTCTTATAAATATTTGAGCAGTGTTTCAGATAAAAGTGATAAAATATCACTTGTTAAAGAAAATATTTTTACTGCATCTTTTTCAAGAGCTCTCCTTTCTCTTTCTAGGACTCAAGAGACACAAGTAGTCATTTCAGAGTTCACACTGGTAACCAAAATCACTTGTACGTTCAGACGAATGTGGAACATCTACGAGGCAGCAGCCCAGGCCAGACAGGCACGAGAAGAACAAACTCACAGTCTGAACAAGCTTCTCCTCCTGGGGACAATGGAAACCTGGGATCTGAAGGCAGGGCACAGGGTGAACTCAGATGCCCTCATTGCATGAGGTTTTTCAGTGATGAACTCAGTGATGAATTCCTCAAGCACGTTGCTGAATGCTGTCAGTGACCACAGGATGTGAGGGGTGTAAGTCAATCACTACTTTTATAAACATGAGACTTGCTCTATGCATATCTCCTACAGTCCTTAAACCAGAGTAATTCAAATGGAGAACTCTGGGGAATTAGGAAGATGAACAATATCTACCTCTTGCTTGATTTGGCCTTCTCTTGGACTGTATGAAAGGCTTCAAGAGAAAGCAATGTATTTTTCTGAAGAATTATTTTTGACAGCTACAACGAAGGCAAGCATAATGCAAATTCTACTACAAACTAAACTGAAACCTACAGTGGTAGTTTAGCTGCAGAGTGCAGCCTGATTTTATTGGGATCTAATTCTCTACCACAGTCTGATGGCTTATGAAAAAAACTACTGAACTTGAAATTTTCCTCCTCTTCCAAAAAATGTGGGCTGAAGAACAGGAAGGGACATTGGCAGAAGATAGGAAAAATCTTATTGTGTTTTATCTGGATTAAAAGTGAAAGTATTTTCTTGACTCTTGAGGCTGAACTTTCCGACATCTCATCTGAAAATCCTTCTGTTTAACTGAAATCAGAAGAAGTGAAGAAAACATAAAAGGGCTGGTTATTGACTAAAACTAGCCTGCCTTTTTTGCACAGGAACAAGGTACAGGGATATTTATATTTTCTGTGCCATAGATATCTATATTACAGATTCATAAATGTGTATTTGTGTAATTATTGATTGTATTCCTATTTGAACTAAGGATTATTTTTATAATAAAAGTTATTGTGCAGTTGCTTTACTACATTAGTAAAGGGGTCAAAAAATCTCTTTTAGTGTAAGTATTTAAATGTGAAATAGTCCCAGTACCTATACTCAGGGCTAATTAAATGTCATGGTTTCAGATATGAGTTATTTCATTACTTCAATGATAACCAGCTTGTCAGACTATTTTCAAATATGTTGAAAAAAATCACTCCTCATCTCTGAGTGCAAGATTGACCTTTCAGAGGTACAGGAACACATTTAACCCCCTTCCCAGCCACACACATGTGACTATGCCAATGCTACCTTAAATTTCTTCTTATCCTGTCTGCACTGGGGAGAACTTCAACAAATAGCAGGGCACTCTTTGGAGAAGAAGTATGAGCAATTAAAGTGTACAAATATAAGAATGCCATGGGGTTTTGCAGCCTTAGCTGCAGATATTTCTCACTGTGTCAGAGCAGGGGTTGAGGATGGGATAGAAAGTAAAGGCTGAGTGCAACCATGACACTTCATAATTGAAGAACACTTACTTTGTGTAACAACACTCCTCTCTTCTGCTTTGCTTTGTTCCCTGTTCTACACTTCAGGAGGAATGTGGATATTTTTCTGGATATTTCCTTTGTGGGATCCTGTTGCCCCAAACGAAGATGATGGTTTAAGCCACTGTTGTCTTAGGTGGGATATTACCAAAAGCAATGTCTGGACCATTGCATGCAGCACTGGTTACTCTTAATCTAATCTACAACTGATTGCAGTCTTGTGATTCACTACTAGCTTGTTCTTTCCCACACAACATGCACAAATGTGCACAAAGTACTATTTTTCTTTTTTTTTTTTTTTATGACCATTTTTGACATTGCCTTTTAAGGTCTTAGAGATCAGAGGCAGCCCACAGAATATAAATTGAGAAACATGATTAAACTTCCTGTGGCATAAGGTGATCTTACTTCTTCTGACTGTTCTCATTAGACAAGCCTGGTTTACAGATTTAGTGTGCATCAATATGATAGTGCCAGTAATTGATACAGCAAAATGGGTTTTTGTAGTGAATCACACAAGAAGACACTTGAGACAAACACAACAGTAAAGTAAATTAGGTCTTGGCAGTATGTTTTTAAAATTGCATGGAGGTGACAAGTGCTTTAACACACATCAGAAGCTGAAGTCTGCTATAGGTTTCCATTGATGTTAATCCCTGTGGGTATAGTTGGATAGACTGATCTAAATAAGAAGTAATAATTTCTAATAGGAAATTGATGCAAGAATTAGATAGGAGAATCTGCAGGACACAGAAATTCATAGTACCTGTTCCTGTGGATTTAAATTCTGTGAATTAGTCCCCAGTCAAAGCAGAGGTTAGTTTCACACTAATCCTGGCAAAGGAAAGCATTTCAGTGCTGGGAAACTGGATATACCTACAGCAAGGACAACACTGGACCAACAACAAAAAAAAAAAAACTGGAGAAGTTACAGATCAAGCACAGATTACTTCTACCATGTAAGTGCAATAAATGAGGACTGGAATTTGACCACCTGTGGCATAAATCCAGGACAGATCTGCTGGTTTTCTGTACAAAAATACCTCTCTTCAGAGCTGTTTGACTTTACCTCTACTGATGTTTTGGGGTTTTTTTGTTCCCCAGCTGGTAAAAAGCATAACTCTTTCTGGTTCTGGCTTTACCGAGAAACATTACACCATGAAGAACTACCAGTGTCTTACATGCAAATGTTTGTTTCAGATGATGGGGCACAAACTATTGTTCCTGAGAAAAGTTGTCTGTTATGCAGTGCTTTGACTTTTACACCAAATTCACTGGTAGATCTCTTGATAAAACAGTACAAAATCTTTACCTGCACCCTCCTCACCAGGCAAAACATACACACCAAGGTATCCACAGCCACTGCCACCACCCCCTACCTTCACAAGTCTTATTCCTCAACTTGTAGACCAGAATGCATAAAACCTGTCAGCTCATTATCCCAACACTCAAGTGAAAGTGGCTGTGAGTTTCCAGCATTGTTGAACCCTTTAAATTAAGGAAAGCTCCTTCTGGCCTCACACTGGTACTCTCTGCTGGTTGGATGGTTGTCCAAATAGACTGTCTTGCTTGGTTGACTGGTAACAGCAACCCAGCTCCATTCCTAAAAGAAAGCAATAAAGGCATAATGAGTAAGAAAGCAACAGTGTACAGTGAAAGGAACTTCAGTAGCATAAACTTTGTGAACTTTCATTATCCATTTGTACTACACTCGTTCACTGAAACACTCATCATCTGTAAAACTGCAGAAACATCCTTGGGCAAGAGACTCTTGAAATCATACAGAAAAACTGTGTGACTGTGTGGGGTTCGGTTCCTTATCTGCTGTATTGGTAACAAAAGGCATCCAAGAGAAATGAAGCCTGCTTTCAGGCACAGTTAATGCCTGTTTAAGCTTCTGTAGACCTCTCATTCAGGCGAGCACTGCCTGTACTGCAGAGGCAAACCAATACCAGAAGGCAGACAGAGATATCACTGCAGTTCCACAGAGGCTGAGAGCTGGCAGGATAACTGCCTCTTCCAGGACTTGTAGGAATGTGTCTTACCATATTAACAGCTGCCAAGATGGATTTGCCCCATTAGCTTCATGATCAGTCCCTTCTCCTAAAATTTCTCCTTTACCAAACGACCATCCCTCAGTTTTGCTCTCCAAACCAACCTGAGTCCAAGCCCAGGGCAACTCCTCAGGAGCTGTCTCACCTCACCAGCAATGAGATTTTCAGCCTGCATAATGTCCAGCTGCTGGCAAGCTGGTTCTCATTGCTCCTGGTTCTAATTATAATGCACTTTGCTGGGGATTTTAAAGTATGGGCTATTTACTAATAACCAAGCTGGTTGCCATGCAGAAGTGGGCCCTTAGCACACAATCATGGCAGCAGCTGTAGGCAACACTGACTCACTGCATCTTAGAAAATGCAAATGCAAGAAGGCTCAGAAGTTGGTCCCTACCCCAAAAGCCCCAAAAGAGAAAAGATCAACAATAATGCTGTTTCCTGTAGCATGGGCAGTATAGAGCCTAAAATGTTGCTGAAATAACGTGCAACTTCTAAGGCAATGTCTGCTTCCTCCTCCAATAATTTAGGACATCATATCTTTTAAAATAAGCCTTAATTGATGCCTCAAGATTAGGTGCTCACTAATAATAAAACCAACTACAAGAATAAAATTTGTTCAAGAAGCAGATACCTATGCTCTATGCATTTTTTTTAAACTTCCATTTCCTGTGGCTTTGCTGCATGTGTATATATAGAAAGCAAGGGAAATTCCAAACAAGATGCCACACCATTATACTCAGAACAGCAGTGCTTCTCATTCTAAAAAAGGGAAGTCTCAAATGCTTTTTCTACAAAATCTATGTGAATTCAAAGTATGCTGTAGTAATGTTTCATAGCACCGTGCTCCAGTAGCCATCAGCTGGGGGACAGAGGATGTTTCAGCTAAAATCACGAGCATAAGAAATGCCAATGAAACACTAGGTCAGCCCAGTAGGACCTCAGCAGAGCAAAGTGTTGTCAAGTTAAGCACTCCTGCCTTCTTACTCGATGCCTCAAATCCCTCACTAAGGGCAGAGCACAGCCCAGCACCCTCAGTGAAACATCCCCAGCCTGTCCTGGGGGTCAGGGCTCCAGCAAGGTCAGGGGGGGATTTACAGGGTGCTGCAAGAACAGCTCACACAGGAGGGCCTGGAAGCACCAACCATCCCAACTAGCACAGCACTTGTGTCTCCACTCCCACTGCTGCTCAGTGCTTTTTTCCCATTTCTCATTAGTCCACTTTTTACCCCTCTTTTTACACTTGCTGGTAAGAAGCTGCTGGTGCAGGAACACTTCACAATATGTGAAGGATGTATGGTGTCAAGAGCAGCCAACAGACTCCCTGAGGAGCTTGAGATATTCCATGGCATGTGGGGCTCTGGCACGGAGAGCACTGAATCACAAGGTGGGGTTGAGAGACAGCTGGTTTCAAATGGGTTTTTTTGGGGCCTTCTAGAGGTGTGTACTTAACCACACTCATGCCTCACCACCCTCCCCTGGACCAGCCCTCCAGCACATCTTCTGGAGACCTGGCTAATGGTTGGGCCAGGCAGGGCAGCTGGCTGCTCATGTTGACCCCACCTCCTCAGGGTCACAGGAACTCACCTTGCCTGAGGCTTTCACCCCCTCATTTCTGAAGGAGTGGGAGGGAGGAAAGAGCAGAAGGACCTTCTTCCCCCATCCTGCACTCAGCAAATCTCCTTGTCAAATCTGTCCTCATATAAAAAGCATTTTAATTTTTTTTTTTTTAATCACAGGTAGACACCTTGGTTACACACAAATATCACAGGCTTTTTATACAGGAAAGCCACACAAGTTACTAGGCAGCTCTTTGGCCAGCACTGGCACACCCCATGCTTGCCGAGCTTCTCGGTTCCTGCTGCAGCCAGACATCCTTCAACCACATCCCAAAATTCCCCTGCACAGCCCAAAATGACATATCTGAATGCAACAGTGGGTTTCTCAGCTCCATGTCCTGCTCCACAGCAGTCTGGACTTGGGTGATGCCTGGGGTTAGCTCCTCTGCCAAGACAAGACCCTACACCTTGGGAACAGTGCCTTGATGGCACCAAGGCAAGGTGACAGCCTGTCATCTCCCTCCAGCTGTGCCCCACAGCCTCCCTGGGCTGTGCCAGCTGCCATTTCAATGAGCCACCTGCCCCCACCACCTGGGCCTGGGCTGGGAGCAGAGCCACAGGCACACAGCACAGCTCCGGGAGCAGCCCTGCTGTAACTGCTCCCACTCACAATGCCCTGTTTCTCTCCTGCCCAGACCAAGGGGGTCTCAGACCATGCTACAACAGGCAGGGTCTCCAGCTCTCTTAGGACTCACAAGTGGGGAGGTGAGAGACGCTCAGATCTCCTTGGACTAAGTGATCCCAGCTCATACAAGAAGGAAAAGGGGCAAGGAGAGGAGCTCAGACATCCACAGAAGAGTCAGCCCTCATTCTATCATGACCACATCTCAGGGAAGTTCAGGCCTCCAGAGAGACATGCAAAGGTCCACAGGCATTTGAGGAAAAACATCAAGTAGCAAGAGAAAGTGGGACCTGGTGGTATGTGAAGTGACTCATGTACACACAGCTGAGCACAGTCTAACAGAGCATCCCTACTCCTTTTTCCCACCACCTGAGCTTACCCTCAGTGATGCAGATCTAATTTAGTGATTCTCAGCTCCTCTTCTGAGCACCTCCTCCACCCTCTGCAAGGCCTGTTCTTACCTCCCCAGGTGGAATGACAGAGCTTGTGTCACCCCCAATGACAGATGGGAAGTAGACATTTCTGGAGGAAAAGGGATCTTCCTTTGATCCTGGCTGCTGCCATAAGGGGCCTCTCCATCCTCCACACAAAACACAAAAACAGTTCCTGGGGTGTTCACCATCAGTTCAATGTCACCCCAAGCCTATGACATTGGCCAGCCTAGCTGCCTCTAATCACCAGGCTTGGACCCAAAAACATCATGCAATTGCCCTTCTTGTTTCTTCAAGCACCTCTTCTATTCAAGAGATGGGTGACCATTGAAAGGTATTTCACCTCCAGCAGTAACATCATCACTTTCTCCTGTGGCACCTGGAAGGTTTTACACCTTTTCAAGGCCACTCTTCTTGCAAGAGGGACACATTCCAAAATAAACAGGGCACAGGTGGTGCCTGGTGGTCTGCTTGGCCCAAGGGGAAGGGCTCTCTCACACCCAGGAGGTTTATGCCATGTGCCAGCCAGGAATAGAGAGGGTGGCTCTGGAGCACTTGCCACTGAGCAGAGAGGGTCTGGAAAGGGGAATAAGATAGAATTTGTTTGAAAGAAACACCAAGGCAAAGATACGGACTAGACCAGGGTGTTCCAGAGAATATAGTCTGTGGCTGAGACTGGGAACCAATGTGGGGTGCAGGCAGGCTTTCCCCTCCCACACAAGATCCATCCTTTGATAACCAGGTACGGAATCCCCTAAACTCAGCACGGTGACAGCTCCTGGGGACAGTGGAAAGAATTGATGAGCACAGCCACCTTGTCAGCCAAAGAATGGGCCACAGCTTGTTTTGTGGACTGTTTTGAGGCTTTGTTTTGTTGCACCTACACGCACCGGTTACATGGCACCACGCCCCCTCCTTCAAAATGTCACAGTCTTCAGCTCCTAACAATAACCACTGAGGGGGAAAATAGTGTGTGCTGCCCCACTCCTGTGCAGTGGGGACTGCACTAGTCTGGCCTTTCTCCTCAACTCAGTTTGCACCCACCTTGTCCTGAGTTTCCTCCTGGTAATATCTCCTTTGATAGATAGTGGGCAAATATTAGTTTTTACCTCTGTGGTTGCCAGGTGACTCTCTCAGAGAAAGTTGAGTGGAGCTTTAATCTTCCTGAAATGGCAGCAAGACTGAATAACCACTTCCTCTTAGCACAGCTGAGGAACTTGAAATGTGCAGTTGTTGCAAAAGGGTGTGAGGACACTCTCCCTCCTGCCTCTGCTGTACTCTCTTGCATGCACAATGTCACTTGTTACACACACTGTGCAGTAACAAGGTTGGGAAATACCTGAGCAGTAAAAGACACTGTGACAGCCTGGAAAGGCGGGTGAGTGCTGCCTTTTAGTCTTCCCTGCAGTCAGCTTGTGCCTGTGCATCCCTAGCAGCTGCAAACAGCCTCGCTCAGGCAGTCACCAAAAATCTACACCTGGACCTCTTTCACAGCCTGGACAACTGTATGGTTTTGAGCCAAGCCCCAGAAGGATGCCTGCACTACATGTATTTGCAAGTATTTCTGTTTTGCTGCAATAATGTGAAAGCAAGTAGTGAGAACATCTTGCAACAGGTGTTCACAAAACTGATCTCTTGGGCTGCTTCTGTAACCAGAGTGGCACATAACGCTTCCAGCATCCACAGAAAAGAATCCCAGTGTCTAAAATAAGAAGCTGGGCTTGTGTACCTCTTCAGCAGTTCTTCTGAATTTTTGAGCAGCTTGTCTACAAGCTGGGGTTCATACTCTTATAAGGCCTAATATTAAAATGGCTCATGTTTGACTGGATATTAAAACTCAAGTTCCAGTCTCCTCTGTGCAGCTTTCTACTTAAGGAAGGCAGAGGGCTGTGACTCGTTTAAGCACTGCAAACAACTCAGGAACAACCCTGAAGTGTTTCTAGAGATGGTACTTTGTGCAAACAGTGCAACTCTTTTGACATCATTCCAATGACACAACCCTGTGATTTCATGAAGAAAAAAGCTCTGAGGTGGGTACATGAAAATCTCAGCCTCAGGTCACCTGTACAAACACTTTGTATTGTCACAGGATACAGACTCCATTGAGGCTCTTCTTTCCATAGTTTCTACATTATTGAACAATTTGTCCTCCCCTGGTTCTATACCATCTCATTACTTGTCCTCCACAACAGGCTGTGGTTCAAAACCTGCCTTAATATATATCAACACATCATTAACACCTACTTCCAAGCAGGCATGGTTTGAATAGTGAAAGTTCAGCTACAAACGAGTTTAGGGAGCACCTGTAGTGGCAATACAACCTGCAATAGCTGTTGAGGTTTTCAATGCACCAAACCAGTAGAACCTGTAGCAACACTGTTGTTTATATTGCAATTACTCCAATTCCTGATGCAATGGGTCGTGAGTCAAGATGAGTCTGATCTACACAAGAGGCTGACAGTCAAGGCAGGTAACAAATTCAGACCCCAGGGTAGGCAGATCCTTCACATTTGGAAAGACAGAATCTCTTCCAAGTAACATCTGCAGACTACAGGTTTGGAAAATACCACTTTGTGTGTCTGGAGTTTGGGATTTCCAGTCCAGCTCGTCACAAGTGAGAGGTCAAAGAGGGAAAAGGATAATATAAACACAACAAAAGGCTATAAAAGCTAATGGATTTGGAAGCCAAGACTGACCATAAAGGAAGTGACTTTTAGGAAATAAACTGTAGAATAGCTTTTAAGCATGCATTAAATCAATAATGGAAAAATCAGCATGCATGCAAGAGCATTTCAGAGAAAAGGACAAGGGCATGGAGCCAGTACCTAAAGAAAACACAGAAAGAAATTTACTGGAATTTCTGAAGGAAGACAACAGGTCTAGGCATGAATTAATTGCCTAAGCCAAATTTATGACTGTCACAGTCAATGGAAAGTTTTCAAAAACCATAGCATAGTTGAGCTTGGGAAGAAGGTCTGAAGTACAAGTAAATAAATACCCCATGGAGGTACAGAGGAGACACCTAAAACCTCAGCTAAAACACTAGACAAAGACCCTTATCTCAGGAACCAGTGCTGAATTATCAGAAAAATGGCATACTTAGCATGGTTTTTAAAACAAGAACTTCTGGAAGTGTTTATAAGAAAGACAACACAATCCATTGTTGGCAGGGATGGAGGGTGAAGAGGAAGGAAAGAAATCTTCCACTTTATTTTTTCAGACTATAGAAATTGCTCAATTCAAATGCACAAGCTTATTTTGGAAACTCAGCTAACAGGTAGCAAGAGAGCCTTGAAAAACTGGGAGGTTGAATGCAGGAACTCATTTTATAGCTGAGGTCCCCTAAATCACAGCAAGTTAAAATCCCCATAGAACAGTTTTGCTATACATTAGTACATTAGACTGTCTCTCTTGCCTGGCTGAATGCTGATTAGAGTTATTCCTTCTTTCCCAGCTTCACTGTCCATGACATTTGTATTTATTTTGCAGCTTGTGCAGGTTTTATGGTAAGCCTGGGGTACAGCAGCTGTTTCCATCCTTTTGTTATGTCTGACTCCCTAATGGCTCAATTGGAGAAGATTTCTAAATCGTTGTGTAGCTGCTCTCCTGTTTTGTGAAGACTGTGAATCTCATCAGACCCTGCACAAAACTACAGCATGGTATCATGGAAATCCCTCACGTTTTCTCAGTGCTTGGAGCATTCCCTCCTCTGTCTTACAACACTGATGCTCCTCCACTGCTCACAAAGGCGAGGCAACAGTGGCACTGACAAAAACCAAGCACTCATTTTGGAAACTCTCCCATGAGTCTGTGAGTGCATCACGAATGTGACCTGCAAGAGGCCCATCCTGAGATGCTGATGTACATCTTGTGAAGAACTAGAGCACAACCAAGAACAAAACACGTTGTTTCCTAAGCCAGGACCTGAATTGCTGGTACTTAAAGTGAAGAAAAGGGCATTGACTCACTGCTGGCACGACTGCATTTCTGATCTTAATACAACAGTGAATCTGTATATATTGACATCAAACATCAGCATGTCCTTCTGAAACTCACTTGTGTGGAAAAAGCTGGCAATTCAGCAAGTGCAGATGCAAAATTACATTGTTTGAGGACAATGAACTGCACAAATGTGTGACAAGAAATCACTAATGGGCTAATTCCTCAAAAAGGTTTAGAGGCTGGATTGAGCCACAGGCTGCTGTAAATAAGCCAGACATGAAAGTGCAGAGATAAAGAGAAGAGCTGTCAGCTGGATGTGAAGAAATCCCTCTGCTCTGCTTGGGGTTAACAAAGCACAGCTGATGTACCACACTATCCTTGAAAATTGTATATCAAGAAAAATATGGGGGAAAAATAATAATAATAATAAAATGGGACTAAGAGCCACAGGACTTCAACAAAATAGTATAAAATATGACAGCAGAGCAGAAGATTGAGGGACGTCTGGCTACATCCTTGTAGAAGGCAAGAAAACCATGCAGCCTGCCTCCAGTCTTTTCAGTACAGAAAATTTCAGTTGTTTGCCTGATTAGAAAACTCACTGCAGTGTCCAGTTGGTCCCTAAAAAAAAGCTTACCCCATTTTCCTGCCACTGTGCTGTGTACTTCCCTCCTACAAGGAGCCTGCTGCAGCTCTCTGTCAGCTGGCAGCCCTGCCCTGCTGTGTGGAAGCATCTCCAGTCCAAGCACAGGCTTTCCCAGGGATGGAGCAATCCCTCCCTCCACAGAGAGGACCTGAGGAGCTGAGGAACATATGCACAAGGCAGCTGCCTCCTGCCATCCTACCCTCCTCAGACACAGCATGCACCAAGCAGTGCTTTTGCAGCAAACTGAAGAGAAATGGCACCATGCATCCCCTGCCACTGCTGCTCACTGCATCACCTGCAAAGAATCTCCAAAATCCATGGACATACATGTAGCAAGAGAGTGTATATTTGATCAAATCATGTGTATATGTGCATCTACACATGGTGGTAGGGCATGCTGCAGGGCAGGGCTCTAAGGGACAGGTTGTTCAGGGATGCCTCTTCCATTCTGTCCTGATGAAGTTTTCCACATACAAATCCTGACAGGGGCTCAGCCAGGTATTTTCCATTCTTTCAAACATCTCATCCTGTTTCCGTTGTTCCCTCAAATATTTTTATTTGGAAATTACTTGGTTCTGTGAAGTGTGTGTGGAACTGCATCACTTGCACACATCCTCTAATCCAAGGACAGACAGACAAAAATTTTTGCATCCCCACTACACTACTCAGGACCAGAGAAATTATAAAAGCCATGATTCCTCCAGCTTCCTAAAGCCTTCAGCTACACAGATCCAAGTGGTGCTCCCATGAAACTGCACGTTTAGAAGAAGCTGAAACACCCTTGCCAGCTCATCAGTTCCTCTTTCTGCCCACCTCCTCCCTTCTCCACCCTTCCAGGCTAAACCTTTTGGTCCTTTTTTTCTAGGCTCCTGCACAAGCCTTTCCACTAAGCACCACCACCTTAGGGATGACAGAAATACAGGCTCCCATTGTTGAACTCAGTGATTGTGTCATTTGATCAGTTTATACCTTCCTGCCCCTTGACACAGTGGTAATGGAGTCACCTCAATATGTTTGATCTGGGCTGGGCTTTAATCAGCACCAGTGACTAATGCAAAACAATTGGAAACTAGAAAAAGAAAAAAAAAAAAAGTAAAGTCCCTGTCCCACCCTTCTATCTGTAGTTAAAAAAAAAATTCCTGATCCCAGTGAACAAAGCTCCTGGATTTTTAATGCCTGGATCCAATTTCTCAGGCTCCTCTTTCTAGATGTCAGCCTCACAGCAAAAGGACAGTTCTGCTTTAATAGGAGACTCATGGTGCATAAAGCTCCTAAAACTGCCTTAAAACACAGCTGAGGCTGGAGTGACATCCAAGAAACCTCCACTGACAGAGACTGCTCAGCAGCTCCAGCCCAGCAATGATGGGGTTTCACCAGCCAGGGAGTAGGTGAAATGGGTCAGCATGCAGTGGGATGCAGGCAGGTCTGCAGCAGCAGAACAAAGGCCAGCTTTGGAGCTTCCCAGTAACCCCAGCTCATCCAGTTTAATGATGCTAAAAGAGTGCTCAGCATTGCTGCAAAAAAAGAGCACAGAAAGGCACTTTATTTAATTTATTTATTTATTTATGGACAATGAGATGAGTGGAAGGGCTGATGTGGAAGAAAGGCTGAGAAAGCACTCCTGTCTTTGGCAGAGCTGGTGAGAACTGCAGATCTGACTTCACCTCCTGCTGCCCTGCAAGGTGAAGGTGGCTGTGGGAGCAGGGAGCAGCCAGGGTGCTGCAGCCACACTGCTGCAGCCATGTCCCAGCTAAGGAGAGGTGCCTCTGCCTTCAAAAGCAGAGGTACCACATACCCAAAACCAGGACACATGTGCCACAGGGCTGTCTCTTCTGACAGAAAAGAGAACACTTGTGAGGGCTGAGAAAAGTAAATAAAAAGAGCTGGAGGTCAACACAAAAGGCAGAAAACCAAGGGTATTTTGTCTGATGCCGATGACAGGAATGCCAGGCAAAATCTCCTAGGAAAATAACAAAAATCAAGTGAAACAGAAGAAAACATGATAAATACTTAACACTGGCTTTGCATCGCAGCCCAAATACAACATGACTTCACACAGAGACACAGCAGAGGGGCTGGAAGGTAAGAAAGTCCAGCAGAAATGGAAGTTAAACACCAGACTAAAGTCTGATGTCATCTTTGATATTATTTCAGGACAAGGGTGATAGAAAGATGCTATCTTTCACTAGACCAACAACACCTTGGATAGAAGTCCAGAGAAGAACAATGGAGCTGGGGAAGGGTCTGGAGCACAAGTCTGATGAGGAGAAGCTGAGGGAGCTGGGGGTGTTTAGCCTGCAGAAAAGGGGGCTCAGGGGCCCTTCTCACCCTCTACAGCTCCCTGAAAGGAAGTGTAGCCAGGTGGAGGTTGGCCACTTCTCCCAGAGGACAAGAGGACACTGTCTTAAGCTGCACCAGGAGATGTTTAGGGTGGACATTAGGAGGAATTTCTTCACAGAAAGGATGATTAGGTATTGGAATGGGCATGGAGGTCATGGAGTCACCATCCCTGGAGGTGTTTAAGAATGGATGTGGCACTCAGTGCCATGGCCTAGTTGACATGGTGGTGCTTGCTCATAGGTTGGACTTGATCTCAGAGATCTTTTCCAACCTACTTGACTCTGTGATTCTGTGAAAAACAGCTATTCCTCCACCTCAGTTTGGTCTGAAATAGTATTTTATCCTTTTTCACACAATAAATGCAGCCTGTGCCATCTCTCCAGGACAGCAGAATTAGCCTTACTTGTGGTAAGGCTGAAAAATTACATCAATTTTCTTTCCCATTTTTCCAAAAAGAAAAAGATCAAGTGTTTCAGAGCAAGACTAGTGCTTCAGAACATCTTAAGTTTATTTTAAAAATTCATTAAAACTTTCAGTGATAGCACTGCAGTAATTTTCTTATATCACATCCCAAAGCTTTCCTGAACAGCTACATTTCTTAGCAGATATGTGGGCTTCCCAGTACACTTGAAAAGAGACCTGGTGCTTCAAGTTTTCATAGGATCAATGATATCAGCACGTATCATTGACCTTTAAAGCTTCTTTTTGCCTCTACGTTCCTGAAAAACAAAAGTAGTTCAAACTAGTAAAGCCAATGACGAAACTCAGTTGCTGCAAAAATCACAGCACTTTCCATCCCTTAAGAGTAATTTTGGGAAGGCTTTTGAAATCAAATTCCTTGCATGCAGCACAGATTGGACTGCCAGGATCAGCTTCCTGTTTTCTTTCAGATCCTCTTCGTATGATCCAAAGCATTTTGCTTTTGTAATCCTGGGAATTATTGATATTCTGAAGTACAACTTGGGTGTTTTCCTCTGGAATCAGAAAAGGAACAAAAACAATTTTAGAGAAGATTTTCCTTTCTGTTTCTTAGAATTGTGTCATTTGGGATGGGAAAGAGGGAAGGAAGGAAAACAGTCATGGAACTTGGAAAGGACCAGTGACTATACCTTACAACAATATAAACCCATCCTCTCCCTTTCTGGCAAGTCAGCTTTGGTAAAAATCACAGAGCTGTGTCTTAACTGTGTCTTGTCACTCCACTCCAAACACAGCCCGAGCTGCTGCTTACAGGCAGAGTATCTCTTGTGAGTCACTTGGGAAACATTAAGTCCTCAGCCATATCTAGGTTCTAAGCTTCCTGGACAAACCAGGGCAGGGATCAGGTGCCAGTACAAAGACAGAAGAAGCTGGGAATTCTTAATTCCCATTAATCCCCAGAGCAACCAATGACATTGTGCTAATTTGTAAATCCATTTCTCATCACCCTTGAAGAGCTTGGGTTGCCTTCTAATAAAATAAATAAAGACAACATACAAAACACAGAAAAAGGGAACCAAATAAAGAGATACTGAAAGGCTTTCACCTAACTAAAGATTAAATAAGCTCAATCTTCTTAAGTAGGAAGAAAAATGACTAATGGGTGAAATCAAATCAGGGGTGAGCAACGTGGTGAATGGAAGATTAGTACGTGCTGCTTTTCATAATGCAGGGATTTAGTATCAAGTGAAAAGAAATCCCCACACAAACCCAAACCAAAAGGTCATTTCATAACAAAAGGTATAATCAGACTTGGGAACTGACTGCCATGGGATGTTTTGGATGGCCAAAAGGATAAATGGGTTCAAAAATGATCAGATGAATTGAAGGAAGAAAGGTCTATTTGCTTTTAAGCACAAGTGTGGATGACAGTATCTGGCTCAGGAAGTGCTTAAATCACTGACAAAAGCCAACAGGGAATCCTCAGGGAAATAAAATTAGAAAAAGAACAAATATACATTCATCAGTGTATTATTCATTACTGCCCTCTGTCAATGGCTGCTCCTAGATTCTTTATCAGTTTTCATAACCTGGCACACACAGAAAGGGAACAAAGTTCTGTACCTCTTCTTGTTCTGGGAGATTCCCACAGAAATTCCGTCTTGGCCTGGGGATTTGTATAATTGATTTTAGTCCTGTTCATTCTAGCTGTGACTGGGAAACTGACATATGAGAGATAAGAAACCAGATTGGTAGATAATGCAATTCATTTTGATGACTGTGAATTATCTTCTGCTACTCACGTAACACCACTACAGCCCAACTACCTGAAATTACGAGGTGTCTGACATTGTGTAATGCTCTCCTGGATCCAAAGGTCTCTTTACCCAACTTATTTCTGTAAAACACACCAAGAGGTCCAATCCCACTGAAAGGACAGACAGCTCTGTGGTACAAAGCAAGCAGAAATAGTTGGTTTCTGGCCATTCATCTACCTTGCTTCTTTCCTTTAAAATCCCTCAAAGAATTCTATTATTTATAAGAAACAACCCAAGACCTGAAAAATCACCAGTTAGATTTTCTTTATTGCAGGCCACCTTCAGCTAGCCTGTTCAGCAGAAGAAATGTTTTGGTTAGTGTTTGCCATTCAGCACAGTGGTTCCTGGCACTATCAGCAAAAAGCAAGGAGTCCAAAACCTCCAGTTTTGTATCACTGCTTTTAAAATGGACTTTTTTTAGGAATTAATTGTAATAGTTTTACTATAAACACATAAATTGGTGATGGTGCTTGGAAGTAGTGCTCTTTACAACAAGTATACTTTGACTACAGCCTGACTATCAGAGTGGTTTGTGTCGGGAGAGATCTTAAAGACCATTCAGTTCCAACCCCTCTGCCACAGGCAGGGACACCTTCCACCAGACCAGGTTGTTCAAAGCCTCATTCAGCCTCAAGGAGGGGGCACCCACCACTTCTCTGCCCAATTACATACCTTGATATCTCTAACAAAAGACAGAGGAGCTCAAAGATATGTGTGGCACAACACATCCCTCTCCGCTCATTTAACAGCTATTACAGAGACTACGAACAGACTAGAGGAACCTAAACCTGAAATTTTCAGTATATTCCCCACATCCTCCACCCCCAGGATTTTTTCTGTGAATGCCCACTGAATAACCTGGAGGAAGACACACGTATTGTGGTTTCCCATCTCTGCAGCAAAGTGAAATTCCCTCTGGTTAACCACCTGCTAGCTGTATAACATGGCATTTACTTCAGAGTGAACCTTAACCAAAAGGCACACAGACACCACAAGCTGCGTTGGGTTCACAGAACTCCACCACTGCAGATTTTTACTGTTAAAAATCCAAGGATTTTGCATGCATTTGCTCAAGAAAAGGAGATGCTTCCTGCAGTTCTCTAACATGCCCTCACTTCACCTCCCCAGTTTTACCCGGGTACTTTTGACCGTGACACGCAGGAGCAGAGAACATTCACTTCCTTCTCTGGCTCTCTGAAATTCCCTGATTTCATCATACACAACTCGCTGTGACAGACAGGACTCGGCACAGGAAGCCGAGAAGCTGCCTTGTTAACGACAGCCTGAGGACAGCCAGCTGCCTGGGAAAGCACAACAAACATTTTAATTTATTCAAACAAGTTTTGCAAGCAGCTGTGCACGTGCATGAGCATAGACCACACGTATTTATCGTGAAACCTGGGGTGACAGAAGGGTTTATTGCTACAGCTACAAACTTTCCCTAGAACATTGTGTTTTTAAACTTTTCATGTCACAAAAGCTTGCTGAAATGGGGAGCTCTCACCCCATCCAGCTTAACTTTTATTTGACCATGGGTTTTCAAAGCATCCCAGGAATGAAGGTGCAGCACTAGAATCCCATTAGTCACTTCAATGCCTTAATGCCTCCATGTTACTTAAATTGATATATATTATGTCTGTAATAAATGGGTTAAAAAATCCTTCTAGAGATTAGAGAATGGCCTCAAGTGATGTATTTCAGTACTGACCTGGAGAAAACACGAATAACATCAGGAACAGAAATACTGAAATTGGGGCTAAGGAAACCTAAGGGTTGGGGCGAGTTTTTTTGTTTGGTTGGTTTTTTTTGTTGTTTTGGACGTTTTTTTAATCCCATTTAAACAACTTTAAACACATCTGCACAGTGCATCAGAAGAGCAGGAAGGAGTCTTGAGGTGTTCACCTTTAAAAAGCAAACTACCAGCCACAGGAACCTCATGCAGCAATACCATCTGCTTGTGTTATTACCCTGCTATCTACTGCTGAGCAGCTCTGCTCATGTCTGCTCAGAGAAACCTGGAACAAAATCTCAGCAGCATGACTGGGAACACAGAGGGCCACATACAGCTCTTCATTCCTGGAAGACAAAGCCCACCTCTGGAAGTGTTCCAAAGAGCATCTCTGAGCACACCAGGCAACATAATATTGCAGGGGCAGTTTCATTCATTCAGAGAGCTACCAAGCCCTCTTCTCTCACCAGCATCCTCTGATTATACAGGAACAGGAGAGGATTTCCCACATTTCCTGCACAGGAACACGGAACATCCTTCAAATCTGCTCCCAAGGTACAGGCGCTGATGTCCAAAATAAAATCCCCGCACGTTAAAGGCTGTTACAAAACCATCAACATTCAAGAAACCCCAAAGGGCTGGCGTCACTCTGTATAACCAAGGGGACCCACAAGAAATGTGGAAATTCCATCCTTAAGTCATTGACTGCGACATCCTCTGGCAGTTTTCATCACTGGTACCTCACGTCAGAAAAAGAAAAAAAAAATCTTTCATCTCACAGTGTGGCCTCTTTTATGGCTTGTTACTTGAACTCTTACATATACAGGTTGTTTTCTGGTTCAGTGTGCAGCCAGAGGGCCAAAAGAGTTTTTTTTCCTTTTAAGCAGATTTTTTAATTCTTCTGGGTTTTCCCCCCAGTCTCCCCATCCAGCGACTGAATTATGTACCTGCGGTAAGAGCTGCCATGTGCCAGACGTTGTCTTGCAGTCATGTGGCCAGCCTGCCCCATCACACTGCCATGTGGATTGTGTCACCTCTCCTGAACAGATTCTTGCTGGTGCTGCTTGTCCATCCTCTGTGACCAGGGACAGGCTGTTGAAAAAGGCAGGACCACATACAGCAGGATGAATGGGCAAACCATGAATGGGCTTCAGATCATCTCTCTGAGATCATATTCAGACCATCTTTCTGAGCCCCAGAGACAGAGGTGTGAAGGCTTTAGAGATGCAGGGCACTGTTGGAGCATGAACAAATGACAGACCATGGCTGCTCCGTTTGCTACATCCAGTCATCCTTCTCCCAACACAAATCTCTTCTTTCTCCTGCCTCAGGATGCTCCTCATACTTTCAAACAGTTTCCTTTCCCACTCTGGCATGAGCCACTAGTCCAAGACAGAAATGTACATGGTAACAACCATCAATTCTGCAAAAACTCAAGGGGAAGGATGAGGGAGAGTAAAACAGAAAAGAACATGTTTTCTCTCCTTACATGCATCACAGCTCTTAAGCTTCTCTGGTCCACAAGTGTTAAATCCAATTGTTTTGGTCCTTTTTCCTCACCAGCAGAGGAGAGAATGAGGCTTTGGAGCTTGTGGAAGACACTGCTAACTCTGGTGGAGAGCCAAGAGCAAATATGGCACACAGGTGAGCTCCCACCTGCTGCCATGGTGACACAAGGGAGAGGAGAGGTTGCAGTCACTGTGTGTAGAGAACATCCATCTCCAAACGTGCTCCTGCCCTGACACAGTGAGGGCTGAAAGGTGTCCTCCAGGTCAGCAAGATCTGCCCATGGCTTATCATTGCTCATTACTGCCCTGGGAAGGCAAACCAAACCACCTCTCCAGCTCCCTGCAACACCCACACAGCTTCTTTTGCATCTCCTGGAACGAGAGGAAAAAAAATTATGCTTCCAAGAAGGTACAGAGAAACAACAGAATAGACACTGGAGGAGAGGAAATAAACCCCTTCATGGAAATGTAATTTATTCAGCATACTAGAAAAAATGCAGCGTAATGATCAGACCTTAAAAGATTACAGAGAAGATATTATTTATTATAGGAAGTAAATGCTAATTAAAAAAGGGTATAAAAAAATAATTTGTTGTGTGGTCAACACAAGAAACAGAATTTGACCTTCCACAAACTTCCTACAGATCTTGAGAATAAAGGAGAGAGTGCAATCAGTTCAGAAAATGAACTGTGAAAGTTGGATAAATCAGAGGAAAGCTGGAAAATTCAAATAAAGTTGAAAATTCTGAGAAAACCAAATTAATCAAATGTGACAGCACAGGAAGAGAGACTTTCAATGGATAAACTGGAGTGTCATGCAAACCCAGTTTCTTAAAACCTCATTGTCTTATCAGGAAAAGTTGTTACTGCTCCACAAGGATGTTGTAATTTCTATGCAAATGTTCCTGAATGCAAGAGAGAGGGAAGAAAAAAGAAAAAAACCACAGCTTCAGATGCTTGTTAACTTCTGGACAAGCCAGGGTAGACATTTTTTACACAATTCCTAGTTCCAGTTCTGACTTGGTGCTAACTTACTATGGCACCTCTTTTGGGTTTTGTTCAAATGATTCCTCATACAATGAAAGGGAGCTAATGAGTGACTGCCATCCTTTAATAGCCTGAAGAGTGAATACAACACAACTTGTGTTTGCTGTGGGACAGGGAAAAGATAAAATTTTGTTTCTCCTGATCCCATGGAGAGTTACCATTAATATCAGTGATACATATCTTTTTGTTAAAAAGTAGTATTTAGAGTGAAATAGTTCAATCAAATATGAAATTCACCATTACTGAGAAGGATATTTTCAGTGATCTTTTGATTGTGCTTAGTACAGTACCAGCCAATACAACAGCATTATCTAAAATCAGAAGAAGCATGTTAAAAGGATGTCTGACAGGCAGCATTACCTATCAGCAGAAAAAACCCACATCCAACCACAAAGGCTTTTGGAGGACAAAGATGAGCAGAGAACATAACTATGGATACCTGGCACACTCCAAAAACAGGGCATCACTAGAGTAAGTGGAAGGAATCCCCAGTTCTGTACTGATATTTGCTGGGCTTACATCCTAGTAAAAATAAAAAGCCACCAGGCACGGGAAAGAAAAGGATGGTGACACTAGACAACCAATGGCAACTTCAAAAAGGTTCCTGATGGCAGCTGAATTTTTGTCTACTCTAGTCAAACCCCAGCATGATCAACATGTGACCTCTTCAGCACACATACAACACGAACAAGAATTCCTGCCCTTTTGGAGTTCACTCTGATGAAGGTAGAAGTAATACTTCTTCTCTCCTCACCCCAGAAAAAACACCTGCCTCAACACTCTAAGAGGAATTGATATGACCCTGAAAGAACCACTGGCCCTTTTGAGGCAGAGACAGTGGAACATTTTGGGATTTCCTACGCAGCATGTGCATTCCCACTGCAAAGCACTGAAATTCTTAGGGCTGTGAAACTGCCACCTATACGATCTTTGAGATGGTTTTGGGGAGGGGGGTGTGTGATAATTCTGCTGCTGTGGTTTGGTTAAAGATGGTTTCCTGTGAGGCTGAGCCTTCAGCTTACAAATTTCAAAAGAGAGGAGAAGAAAAAGAAAACCAAAAGACCCAAAAAACTGACGAGCAAGCTAGACGCAAGCTTGGACTCTCCAGGAAACCACAAATTAACCCCTCTGAAGACTGCATGAAGAGCTATTTCTGTGCCTTTATCATCTTTTAAGGAGACAAGAGTGGAGGAGGAACAGCTAGAGAAAAGAGCTGAGCGTGAAACCAGAGCTGAACACACACTGAACAAACGTAGGCACAAAGGAAAGAATGACTGGGGAATGCCAAACCCTGCTGAAGCCAATGGGAACTTCAGCAGCAGCTTCATGGAGCTGGGGCCACACATAAGGATGAAAATCCTTCTAGACAGGAACAAAGACAGACACAGACTGTCAGCACCAGAGCCAAGCATGGGAATGCCCCTGATGAGATGAGCAAGCTGTGCATGAATGGTGTGCTGGAATTACCGAGCTGGTTTGAGTGACTGCAAGGTTAGGCCACCACAACCAGACTGTGGTTGAGGGATGTAGTTATTTTAAGCAGGGCTTCTGCACAGCAGGGTGGACAAACAAGGTGTGGAAATGGTTAGTGGTATACCATTTGTGCATCATTAGCCATATAAACCATCACCACAAGGGTTTGGAAGCCAAATGGTCAAGAGAAAAGATTGGCCTCAACACTGCCTGTAGCAGAGATGTTCTGAATCTGCTCCAACTCAAAAGCTGTCACTGAGACACACATACACTGAAAATCTAACATGGGAGTATGGTTCATCTGCTTCATTCAGTTTTAGCACTTAAAACTGGGCAACATTTCAAAAAGAGATCAGCTAGAAGAAGGAAAGCACATCAGATTAATGCCTCTTAAATTACAATGAACTGACCTTTCCCTCCACGGTGCCTCATTGTTCAAATTCATTTTCTAGCAGTGAAAAAAGACAGAACGCTGCATTCATTAGGCTGAACTCCAACTTTAAATTATACCTGCACTTCTGAAAGCCACAGGCACCTACCAAGCTTCAAATTATGCTTCTCCTAAGAATTGAAGGAGAATCCAACCTTAAAAACAGAGAGATATCAATTGGTTGAAAGACCATCTGACCAAGGTAAAACAGTGCCTTGCTGGAAATTATGAGAAAGCCCCTCCCCCATAATTTTTACAATACTAAACAGGAAAAGCTCACCTAAATCATGAAGTCAAATTATTAAGTCAGAATGTCCCCTGCAGCAGTTAACAGATATATGCTGTAAGAAATGAAGCATATGGCATTTTTCAGCATAACTAACATATTTCTTAAACATGTCTTTTGAACATTATAGTCTTTTAGTTAAGTGACTGCAGTTCCAAATATATTCACATTTTGCATTTGCACTGCGTGAAGTTTTGTTTTAAACTTGTATTCACAACTGTATTAATGCTAGCAAGGTAACATCTGCTTTTTAAAAGGTCTTTTGTTCCAAGTGAAACAAAGCTATAGGGGAGAGAAGGAAAAGTATCTTTTCTTCTCCTCACAGGAAAACCTTCTTAGGAATAATGATTAGCCCATATTAACACAGACACTGCTAACTTGATTCATGAGCAACCTCTGTGCTTTACTATTGCTACAAAATTATTTCATCTGTTCAAATGGGTCTCTGGTTTGAACACAGAGAGGAATCCACTGATAAAACAGGGATGTTCCACGCTCTGACACTGACTGACTACTGCTTTCAGCAAGTCATTTAACTCCGTTTACCCTCCTGTTGACCTTACATGCATGCCCTCAGCATCAATGTGTAGAAGAAAAGTGCAATCTAAGGACAAAGCAATCTTATCAGACCACTTCTTTTCTGGTACTTGTTTACTAGCATGAACTACACTGAAAGGTTATTAGGGTTCCAAGTACAAGAACACTCCAAGTTAAGAAATGACTCTTCAGCAAAGCATCAGTTCAGCTCTTTCATGCCTATGCTATGGCTGCATTTTTATAACCATATCCAAACCAGGAGACTCTTGCTTCACTGGTGGTATAAATGGACTTAGCTGGGGGCAAGACTGCTGAAGTGAAGGAGACATTGGTGCACCAGACATTCTTCACATGGAGGCATGTCACAGAGACGTAAGAAATTCTAGGAAAAATCTTTCCTCCTTTGCTGGTACACCTTGTCTTTCATCTCCTGAAATACAGGAACTCTGTACTTGCCTCAACTGAGGAAGAGCTGAACCAAAGCTGAAGCACAGGTATATCATGCCTGCAGCAGAGAAATCATCTGGGTTTGGGCTGCCTCCTCTTTATTCCTTTGGCCTCCCACTGTGGCTCAGATCTACTCCCCATGGCACAGATATGCTCTCTGGCAGCTGTGCTTCCTTGGGCCCTGAGGAAGGGTCACAAGAGACAGGACAAAGCAGCAGCACACTGAGGAGCAAGGCTCTACCTCTGTGCTCCTCTGCAGAGACCGATGTGCCAGGGGGGATCAGAGACACACAGCTGATGCACGCCATGTGCCAGGCAGGAGTGGAGGTACAAGCTATGAGATACACAGCTGATGCTCCAGGGGATCAGGGAATGCAGTGTAGCTCAGAGGGTGAAGATGGCTTGGCAGTGGAGGGGATAAAACTCAACTCAGCAGTGGGTGTGGAAGGATGAGTGTGCACAAGAATGTATAGAGCCAAAGCTTGCTTTGACAGACCTTGGTATTTAAAGTTCCTTTGGACTGAATACCCTGTTACTGCAATATTTTCACCATTAATGTACATTGTGACTTCTCAAATCATGCTTTAAGGCGCCTACAAGTGGGAAGGAGCCAGAAGTTTAATAAAATACATGAAAAACATAACTCAAAGAAGAGGAAAGGAAACAATGGTTTGCATGAAAAGCCTCAGTACCCATGTTAGAACATGGGACAAACAGATAAGGACAGAGTATTCATTACACCACAGATCAGAAAATGAGCCCAAAACACTACTCTGGTAATCTTTAACAACAGAAAAAAGAAAAACAACATAATTATGATTTCATCAAAATATACATGCCCTCAGGTAAGTGCTAAGCTGAGGAAGTTGCAGTAAGATATTCTTGTCCTGTCAAAGCATGTGAAAAATTCTACTCCTTCTTGAAAAGGATTCCACTAATAACAGGCTGTTTCCATTTTCCTGTCTGCCCAGTGACAGGCTGCATGCAGTAACATGACACAGCAAGACACTCCATCCCAAGCTTTTACAGCTGCCACCAGACTCTGATCCATTTTATTGCAATGTTTTCACCATGATCAAGCCTTGCAAGGCACCTGCTGGATATAGGCAGGTACAGTAAATGAGAGAAAAAAAGCTGAGCAATCCTTCACAGCAGCTGTATAGCCCAGGGACACAGCACAGCTCTAAGAAAGAGTCTGTCAAACTATGTACAGCAAAATCCCCTCAAGGAGAAGTTACTAAGACACCTCAGCCAACAAGCACATCGTAACTTCCACAGCTATGGAGAAGTGCTCAGGGGAAGTGTGCACTGAGCTCCTAGCAATTGCTCTAGGATAGTTCCTCTTCAGACAGTCAGTTTTGGAGCTATCACAGCCTGGGTGGAATTCACCTGAAGAACCCTGGACATGAAAAAAATTACTTCTAATCATCAATAGCTGCACACATCTGAGTAGAGATGAGGATGTGGGAGGAGGGAACTGCAATCTCCCAGCTTCTGAGAAGAGGAGGAGAAGTACAGGGCCAATGCCAGCTGATTTTGCTCCCTGACATTGGAGAGAGGAAGAAAAAGCTTTCTTCCATTCTTCCTCATTGGGGACTAAATCTCAAATCCACTGTGGGACATGCAGAGTCCTCCATATGGAAAATGCTGAAGAAAAGCAAAATCTGCTTGAAGAAGGCTGAACAGAAGTTATCACAGAGATAGAACTGGTGTATTTGTACAAGTGCATTAAGTAGGTGAAAGAATGTTTTAAAGTAAAGCATCTGGAATTTAGAATATTTGAAAACTGTCATAAAGAGTGACCAATCTCTAACAGGTAGACCAGCCTCATTCTGCAGGTACACAAACCTATGCCACAGAAGCTGAGTACAAAAGAGCTGGAGTAGAAATGTCTGTATATCCTACTGTGTACTCACTCACTTGTCCCAGAAAGGGGTTGTGAAAGTTTTTTCACAGGATTAACAGTACTCAGAAATTACATTCCTGACATTTCCTACACAAGTGGAGCAGCTTCTTTGCTTCAGAAAAAGATTAACATTGTGACACCAGAACCCACTCCACAGAAAAGCAAAATTAAGGAATAGCAGCCAGAATGCCTGTTCTCTTCCCAAGTCTCTTCCTCTCCCACCATCCAGGCATATCACACAGGCCATCTCTGAAGTGCCTGTACACAAAAAAATGCTGCAAAAAAAGAATAAATTGGAAGTCCATGTGCAGGCATAACACTGTGGTATTTTTAGGACTCGAGATAGGGTGGGATGGTGAGATGGATGGATGGATCTATCTCCAGGAAGGTAAAAAGAGAAAAGTGAGACCTTGGGGCCATGTTCCCTTGCAAAGAAGTGACCTTAATGTGCAGAGCTCTACAAAGTAATAGGTGACAGTCTGATCAAAAGCTTAAGGGTCAGGATGAGAGAGGAGACCAAGAAGCATAATAGCATGATCAGAGTCTGCTACAGGCCACCAAAATCAGTAGAAAGTTGATTAAATCAGCTATCATCAGTGGGGAGGAGAAGCCTTTTGACTGCAGGCTCTGTTTCTCTTAGAGACAGAGTAAGTGAATAGAACCTCAAGCTGTGCCAGGGAGGCTCTGGCTGGGCATCAGGAAGAATTTCTTCACTGAAAGGGTGGTTAAGCATTGGAACAGGCTGCCCAGGGATGTGGTGGAGTCACCATTTGTGAAAGTGTTCAAGAAATGACTGCACGTGGCACTTAGTGCTGTGGTTTAGTGGATGGTGGTGTTCGGTCAGAGGTTGCACTCCATGATCTTGGAGGTTTTCCCCAACCTCAACAATTCTATGATTCTCTCTGGGGAGTTTCACCATGCCAGTATCTGCCTGGGAGGGCAACAAGAAAGGTGTAAGTAATCCAAGAGAGCTATCCTGAAGGGCACCTTTTTCATAAAAGTGAGAGACAAGTCGATTAGGAGAAGCACCCCCTACTCAATCTGCTGCTCATTAATGAGGATGAACTAGTTGAAGCTGCAAAGGTTGATCACAGCCTTGGCCACAGCAATCCTAAGAGGATGATTTAAAGATCCTGAAAGAAGCAAGGTAGGCAGGTAGTAGAATAGAGATCTTGCACTTCAGAAGAGAAGATCTGTGCTTGTTAAGGCACTGGCAGGGAGGATCCCACTGGAAGCTAAAGCAAAGGGACCTAGGAGGCCAGTTGATCTTCAAGAACAACCACTTAAAGCAGAACAGACCATTCGGATCTGCAGGAAGTCAAGCAAATGTGGCAGGGAGCCAGCTCCGCCCAAGGGGGAATTCCTGACTGAGCTCAAACACTAATAGGAAGTGCCTGGGAGGTGGAAGTGGGACAGGCTACTTAGAAGGAGTATGGAGACAATGCCTGAGCACATAGGAAGGCAGGAAAATAAAAGCTTATCTGGAGTTGAAACACTGAAGCTGTGGAGAATGCATCAAGGAGTACTTCAGCAGCAAGGAAAACATTGATCCATGGGAAAAGAACACAAAAAAACCCCACCAAGGTATAAAACATCTACTTGGCTGGGAAAGTCTGCTCTCAGATCTCCCTGAAGGTAGTGGCAGGCTCTATCCAAGTGCAGCATGATCCAAAGTAGAGAAAAAATGGGTGAGCAGCCACTTCAGCAAACAAAGCATCACAAAAGGTAGCAGGAGGCTGCTCTAGATAACCTGCAGATGTCCCTTCTAACCTGAATTAGTCGTGATGAAAATTCCCAGGGCTCACTATTAACTCTTTTGCTACCCAAAGAAAAAACAAGATAGAACTGTCATCTCAGTCTATCATCTTAACCACAACTATGCCAAAGCTAAAAAGCTGCTCTATTTCAGGACAGAAGACGTAACAATGCATACCCCAAAATGGTGATTTTAATTTCACTAACAGTTCTTATCCATATACAGTACTCTGTCAGATACTGACATTTCTAGAGTTATGTTTCAGACACCAATATCTCAGGTGAGAACAAGATGAAGCCAAACATAGTGCTGCCCTCTAAACTAGATCAGAAAGGCTGATAACATCATTGCTTCCCCCATTACCAAGGGGCTGACATCAAAGATTTGGTGGCTGAAATTAAATCCTATAACACTCTGATATTAAAAGGTCCCTAAATGCTTAGAGCACATCAAAGCAACCGTTAGAGCAAAATGGGTGTGGAAAAGCCCCTACTGGGGTACCTTCCTGTGGAGCACAGTAATAGCCAAATTGCAGGGAAAATACAGACAGGTATATAAGCTCTGTGAAGAGAACAAACCAGACAAATATTATGAAAATAAGTAAAACATCAGTATATCATCAGGTCTCTGTAAATGTCCCTTCACTGAACTACGAGCCAGGCAAGTTCTTTTACATATTCCAAATTCATTGTTACTTTGCAAACACAGAAAGCCACCATTTTAATTATGATTTCTGAATAAAACAAGGTCAAACACTAAGGCAAGGCTGCTGCAACAATCAAATACCAACTACACACTTAGTCCCAGAGCTACAACAGGAGGGAGCTGAGCTGTAACAACCCGAGCCTTCAGACAATAAAACTTTTGAAGTTCAAGCCTTTTTCATACCCTTCTTAGAAGCTGAAACATTCTCAGCTGAGTACATGCACTCAGAGATGCTCGCTTTAATGAACTGAAAGTGTCAACTTGCCATTGGTGCGTCAGATGGACTTTTTCTCAGACAGTGGAAACAATTGTCTAGGCAGCCCTTACGTGGGGCTGCAGACACCACCGAGCTGCTAAAGTACCTTTCATAATAAACTTGAAACTATGAGGAGAGACCATTCATTCTTTACCTCTGAATCAGGAAGTCCACTCATTCAAGCAATCACCAGCAAAACACATAACATTCACACCGTTTCCACCACTCCTCCTCTGAACGTTAACTCACAAAAAGCTACGCAGAGCTTTCAAGCCCACCAGGAAAACCAGCAGGGGCTTTTTGCAGATGTAGTTTATGGTACTCTAAGGTCAACAGCTAATTTCAGCTAGGGAAAGCCCATTGCCATTTATTTATTATTTCCTTAGTGTAACTTACACAGAGTGAATAGGTTATAAAGGGAAAGACCTGACACAACTATGATGCAGCCAAAATGAAACAGGGCTCCTCATCAACAAACCAACCTGAGACAGTATTAACAAACACATCACATCACATGCCAGGTTAATACAATATGCCACCACAAACAAACACTACTGTCGCAATGCTCATTCCATGATCATCACATAATGGAAAAATCTGCCACAAAAACATGATCTCTAGGCTACGTAAGCCAGTGCTTCACAATGGCAATGCTGTTTTGTTTCACTTTGAAACCCTTGAAATGCATGGGCCAATCCCCACTCCTTCCCCACAATTTGCTTAGAAGCCATAAATAAGCTTTCTGTCTCTACTGGTGAAAATAGAGACATTAAACGTGAGTATAAAGGCTAGAAGGTAATAATTATTTACAATTATTACAACTGAACAATAATAACAAATAGAAGGCAAATTTAATTACAGTCAATATATCAATTAACAGATTGCCCAGAAATGTTTTACTCTCCATCCTAAAAGGTTTTCAAGGCCAAACCAGGTAAAGACCAGAGTAACCTGATCTCCTTTCAAGGCTGACCCTGCTTTAGACCAGGAGGTTGGATTGGCAAATTTCCCAAGTTCCTTTTGCCCTGAATTATTTTGTTTCATATTCCTGCTACACAGACTTCTTAGGTTCAGCCTCTGACTAAAGAGACTGAATTTCTTCAAGCCTGGCAACACTGACACGCTCTCATGCAGCTTTCAAAACTAAAACTCCCCTTGCAGGCTTTCCAGCCTTAAAGTACTCAAGTGAGAAAGTCATAAACCCTTCAGCCCAATAAAATCAAACCATCAACTCCATGATCACCTACAGCCAGGCGGTGCAGCAGCTTTGAGAGCACACCAGTGAGCTGGGCAGCAGCCCTTGAAACAGCACAGGGAGAGTGCCAGAGAGCATCTAGAAGGATGGCCAGGCTGTAACACGTGTGCTAGATCTCACTATCCTGCCAGATTTCAGGGCTCACTAGAAACCACAATCCCCTGAAGTTTGCAGCCCACACTTTATGCCTGTTGTTGGACTGACATACCAGCACAGCAGGCAGGGTGGCAGGAGGTGGCATCTTGCAACTGGCATGGCCTCAGCCTGTCTCCTGGAAGTGTCAAACTAGACTGAATCATACAGAATCAAAATTTGAAAGGGAAGCCAAAAACCTCTGCAAAATGCCTGTTTCCTGATTACTGGTGGCCAGACCTGTGCTGGCTGCAGACCTTCTCCAGCTGCCACCTCGTGTCTTCCAAAAGCACTGCCACTAGGACTGCTCTCTAGAGCTATCAGTCTCTACTCCGCTAAACATTCATTTTCTTAACCAACACAGGGAGAAGTGCAATTAAAATTCCAGCCAAGCTCATAAAACAAATCTCTGTCATCTGTTTTTATCAGTTCCTGGCTAGCAGCACCCCAGGCTAATTGCCTTAATGAGTCAGACAGAACTCTCTTTGAGGCTCCATTGGTTGTTGCATTTATTTTGACAAGAATAGTATCAAATCACATTTGCACCTTCATTTTTACATGAAAATTCGCCACCTTTTCTTTTTCTTCCTCTCTGGAGAGTGCAGCTGCTAAGTTCTGCTCAAAAACCTCATCTGTCCTTTGAGGTATGTCCACTGAGACACCACACATGGCATACCAGGGACAAAGAACTGGAAATTATTTAAAATTTGGATAATATTTAAGACATTCCTGATGCTGATATCTAAACATCTAGTGCTGGCAATGGAAAGCAGCAGTGAAGATTACAGTGAACATAAAATAGGAAGCCCACTTGGCCACAAAGCACAAACTTCTGTACTGGCTGGACCACTCTCACTTACAGAGAGAACATTTCCTTTCCTAGGTGGCTTCTCCAACAAGGGACTGCCAGAATGCCACCATAAAAGGGAGCAGGGGTGTTTCAGTGACTCACCCTAGAGGAAAAGCCAGACATAACTTCCACACCCCAAAAGGACAAGAATCACACAAATTATTTATGTTTCCAACCAGTGAAATTCAGATGTAGTATGTTTTGAAAGCTGGGTTTCCAGTGTAACCAACCTTATGCCTTGGTTACACTGAAAAAGGCAAACCAACTTGCACCTTGGGGAACATTACCCTGAAAAGGCACCTAAACCTTTCAGGTTAAACTTTGGGTCTCATCAACATTAAAAAAAGTTTTACAATCCTGGCAAAGCCCACTTTAGCTGAAACACAGCAAGTGCTATGATTGATAACCTTCTGCACAGATAACAGCAACTTTTAAGTGATCTAAAAGTACCACACACTCCTTACAAAAATCTAGCATCCAATACCCTGTCTTGCTGGTTATAGGGAAGATTATTTTCTCACCTAAAGACCAAGACACAGGAAAGCTGGTTTGTTTTTTTTTTCCAGACAGTGTCAAATTTCATAGTGAATTCTCATTAAACAGCTTTAAAAGGCAACTTTCCATTCTATCAGAAGTTATCCCACCAGACCAAGATGCTTAAACATACTTGGCCAAGCTCTTAGCATACACCTGCTGTCCCTCCTCTGTATTTGCACAGCAGATAATTTCAGCTCCCTCTACATTTTTCAGCAGGAAATGGCATGTAGTAGCTGAATTAGCTGAACCCATTCTGAGCTGATCGCTGGAAGTTAACTCACTCCCATGCAAATAAGTACATCTGCTATGAGACAAGAATCCTCACTCAATGCAAAACTTGCTGTCACTGATGAAAGCTCTCAGTTTCTTTCTATTAGCAAAAGTAAAGTGAACCAAGTAAGTCATGTGCTTTCCTGGAAATTCATTTCTAGTGGGTAGAAACCATTGCCATTCTACACAGTCCACAATCACTGCTGCAGATCACATTTATACCATGGCTGAACTACCTGAGTCTTTCACATTTAGAGTTTCTTAAGCAGTGAAAATGTAAGCCAGATGATTCACTTCCTTATACATCGGATGGTGATACTGCACCAGGTAGCCAGTCCACGCAATATTGACCTCAAAATGCAACCTACACCATTAATTAGTATTTAATGTTCCCACCACCTCACTTACTAAATGTTTCTGCTAAACTTCTACACAACACATTTCAGATGAAAATTCCCCCCATTGGCCTGTTCCATGATCTAAAGCCAAACACCCTTCAGGGGTATAAAAGAAGTATTTAATAACTGTCATATTTTAGAAGTACAAAAGCGATACTCAGTTTTAGGGTCACTTCACAGTTCCTATTCCCACCACAAAATGTGGCGATGTATGACAGAAAACAGCAACCAGATTAACCAGATACCCTGATATGGTAATACAAAAGACTGCTTTACTTAAGCCAGGGGCAAGAGGTGATAGCAATCTGTAGCAAAGTGAGCACTGAGGGTTTGCACTGCAATCTGGCCACAGCTGTGAGGTACACACTTCTTGATTTATGAAAATTTACCAAAAGAGACTACTGCAGACCAGGAAATCCACAGCTCCTATCCATCCCAGCAACTGCCTCCTCCAGCAGAGGACATGCTGTTATTGTGGCAGGAATGAATGAGCTAAGAGAAACACCAGACTCCTCCTCTTTCTCTCATCCAATGCAGTTCAGTGAACAATGAGTTTAACTTTGCTCTGACCCCATGGAGCTTACTCACAACATGGTCTGACTACAGCACTAGGCATTCCATCACTTTTTAGTGATGCCACTGTTCACACAGGGGAAGAAATGCTACAGCATGATGCTGGCACTTCAGGAATGCATGAATTAACACTTCAACCAAACAGATCAAGCCCCATAGCATTAATTCTCAAGTTCTGCTGTCAAAAAGCCTGAGGAGAACATTACTGCTTACACAACCCAATTGCTCCTCAGGTATTTCTAGGGAACCTCAGCCACAAGGTCTGTAGGAACAAGAAGGATTGATGTGATGATCTGGGAGGTGGTGTAAGGAAACAGATGAGAAAGAGAACATATAGTGCATCACAAACCAAGAGTGTAATGCTTCACAGTGCTTCTATTCTCTTTTATCCAGTGATATCCAGCTCTTGTCTAAATCCTCATTACATAAGACAGGCATGTAATTCAGCCACCAACTTAGGTCTCTGAATGTCAGGGTTCTGTTTCCAACTCCGCTTCATAGGTGGTGCACTGAGCTGAGGCAGCTCTGAGGCAAAGCTGTTTTATCTCTGTGCTGATGCTTCTTCTGGAAAATGGAGTCAAGTTGTAGTTGCACCACATCTTTCCTGCCTCACCTATTCCAGTTGTACAACAACATGGTACACCCATGTCAGCACTGGAGACACCTTCACCACAGCTCAGATCCCCATCAATAACCCCCCTAGGAAAAACCAATTCTCAGTGCAGTGATGAGCTATTGGATTGCATGGACCACAATAAACCAGAAATAATGTCAGCTGGTTAGGGCAAAAAACATTTAAGAAAGTGATTAAATTAGAGCCCTTCACCAAAAGGAAGAATCACATTGCCGAAGAGTCAAAGACACAAAACCTTGCATAAAAATTTATAACAATCTTTTCTACATGCTTTACAAATCAAGTTTAAATGCAAAGAGGAATTGCTAAAAATTATGAAGAGAATTAAATCCTTTTTTTTTATTTAAAGCTATTTCAAAATAACTATTTTTTCTCTTCTTCATTTACCCACAGCTACCTAATTTCAATTATCATACACAATATAGCACCTGAAGCTGTGCAGAGCAGAACACTTGCTCAGCATGGCCATGAAATGGCACATCTTATGAAGTTTAGGCCTATGAAATGCTACCACAACACAAAAAAAAATCTTAAAGAGGAAGTAGATCATCTCTATGCAATGTTTAAGCCTTACACAGTCAAAACAATGCCACCTTTTAAGACCAATATTATTTTAGATCACTACACATTAAACCAGGGCATCAATATTTACACATGTAACTGAAGTAACATGCTTGTTTTTCATACTTATGCTTCATTATCTCCTGCAATCTAACACACAGAATTAATTCCAGGCTATACCCCAGAAGAATTAGGTTTTGTGGTGGTGGTTTTTTTTCCCTCACAGTCATTTCAAAACACTATCACTTCCACAATTTCTCAACCAGCTGCACTGTTTCCTCATTGGGCGATTTTTGTTTAGGTGATTCTGTATTACAGCAACATTCAAAATTGCTTAAGTTGCCAACAGCTAAGCATTATGAAGTGTCAACTGACATCAAAACCAAATCCAAAATACAGATTATAATCTCCCAGTCTAAATACATAGGAGGTGCTGGGCTTATTTTTTTTTTTTTTAAGAAACCATTCAATAAACAAAGTCAGCCAACCAGCCAGCCTGGAGACTGCCATCTGCAACTGTATTTGGATTCCAACTGGTTTTAATAAATGCTTCACCCACAACATCAGATCATCTCATGCGGATATATTGCTGGTATGAGAAAAGGGAATGGGCAGCAGGTCATGCCAGACCTTCTCTCTCCCTGCAACACATCATTTAAAGGATTCCAACCCAAGGACAAACATACCTTTGTATAGAAATTATTTCAACATTAAGATTTCTCTTCCATGTTTATCTACTTGCATGCATCACACAGATAACAATGTCCTATTCCAAGGCACTGCCAAAATCTATTGCCAGTGCCTAATCCTTTCAAGCCTCTAACTCCTACGCCTAAGATGTTCCAAGGCACATAGTGATGACACTCCTGTTGCACAAGTGTAGATTAGTATCCAAAAAGGCATCTGCATGAAGAAAAAAAATCAGGCTATACTGGTTAACAGTGACAAGACACAAATTTCAGACCACATGAGAACACACCAACTCTGTTCAGTAATTCAGCTGTGACCAGTCTGGATTGACCAATTGTTAAGATGGGCTAAAAATGGATTTCAGAAGAGCAATTACAAAAATGTTCACAATTGGTGGTCTCTGAGTAAACTTAAATGAAGAAATATCTTGGAAGAGATTAACAGTCCTGATGTGGCAAGATGACTGACTCTCACACAGCACAATGAGTACACTGACCTGCTTAACTCTTGCATTTCCATTTACTCACCTCCCTACCTAGCATTACATCCCCAGCTGTAGCTCTGCAGCAAATTTAATAAGAGTCTGAAACCTCTTATGACTTTATATACACATTTATGTATCTCTTTTACCAGTTCTCAACTACCTGTTATGCTTTTGAACCACTTAAAAAAGCAGCAAAAGACAATACAGAGAAGCTGACTGACACACTTAGAACTTTCTCTGACATGCTGTTCAATGAACTACTTTGCTTCATGCTAAACAAAAGCTCTCAGAATAAGGAGCATCATGTAAAAGACTTAAGTCTTTCACCTTGCAATTCTATGCCTACCTGTTCAGTTTATTAAGCCAGCTCCTCCCAGAATTACACTTGCATACTGCAGAAAGTGCCAGAATTTTTTATTACTATTATTTTAATTAAAAAAAGAAACCCAGTCAATACACAATTTCATGCCTTTTGACTCAAGGAGCATAACTCAGATACAGAAAAGATAGGATTTTCTGCCAGACTGCCTTGAGAAAGTATCCCCACCTGGTGAAATATGTAAGCATGACCAATGTAAATGACAAAAAGGCTCACAGGCAGCTGAGAAGAATGAATAAAAGAAGCTATTTCACTTTAGATCACAAAATGGCTTGGGCAAGTGACATGTACCACAATTACATTACTGAAAAGGTTCATTAATTCTTTAAATGGACTTTTCAAACATGCGCTCTAAGAAGGAAAGAGACATCACCTTTTAAAGCTTTTTAGACTGATTGATGGCAGAAAAAGAAAAAAGGTAAAAGGCCCATATAAGATAAATAGCAGCAAACTGCATTTTCATTACTCTCTTCAAATGGAAAAGTTTTTTACTTGCTCACTAGAAGACAAAGACTTTATCCCCAGACTGTCACAGAAAGTAAGAGCATACCCAATTAAGAAATGTCAGAGGTGACCTTGCATTAAAGGCAACAGTACTATGTTAGGTACTAGGGTACCAGGGCACTCTTCCCCTCCCACTTTCAAACAGCTCTAGCAATCACATCTTTCAGTCAGCAAGACTATACAACTATGACTCTGCTTTGAGCCTTGAGATTTCACTCACAAGAGCAAAGAGCTCATAGCCTGAATACAAACAACATATGTAGGTAAAGAGGCTGATGTAATGTTAGTTTAAATTTGGCTTTCCCTGTTATTCATTAAGATTGTCCCAAAAGGACCTCTCTTGCAAGCTGGTTATGTCTAATTTGCCTTCAACTTAATACAAAACAAACCAACCAAAAAAGCCATGAAAACCTCAGTTTAACTGCCTTTAGCAATACTGTAGCATTTATTTAGTGGCCAAGAAACAGTTGGACAAAAACTTGTACAAGGTCTTGAAGACAGAATGCAAGAGAAAAAGTATGTATGGTCAAATATCTGACTTCAAGTGACTTGATTCCTGTGGTTTTTTTCCTTTTGGAAAAGGGCTTTTCCAGCTGAACCACTCTCCTGTGAGCTGACACAGATGAGTAAATTGAAGCATGAAGTCTGTTGAAGCAACATCAGGTAGCAATATATTCACCTGATCTGATGAGTTTGGCATTACAGCTTTTCTACTCCAAAACCCTGGATTCAAATCCTGTATTTCAGTCACAAGCAAAACAACCTTGGACAACATCATGCTGTTTGCATGTGACTCCCCTGCTCCCCCTAAACCAGCACAAGCCATTGTAGCAACTTGATTTGAGTGAACAGGCTGTTTAAGGGAAACCAGAATGGGAAAACAAGTCCAGACATCTTTCCTGCAGAAAAATCAAACTTGTGTAAGCTGGTTGAGTGACATACTTCATGTGGAACGCATGCTAGTTTATGCAATATGAGTGACAAGCATTTGTGAGTATAGATTTTTATTTATTCTTCCATTAAATACTACATGTCTCTGTCTTCACAAGTATTACACCTGCCCATGGCCTCCTCTCTTCACTGATGGCAAACTGGACATAAGTATTATTTACAGCAAAAACATTACCTTGTCACATGTTCCTTGCCAGTTAATGATTCTGAAATTGTCAGCCTATGGGTATTGCAGTATTGTCCGAGATCTTTGTTTTCTTTTTCTGTTCAACTTCCAGAAAAAAATGGTCAAGAAGAGGGAGGTCAAGAGTTGACATGAGATTCCAGAATGCTCCTCACTGGCAGAGGTTTGTTCTTGGGGCAATTTCTGGAAGTGTCCAGTAGATCCCTCTTGACACATTGCATCTATGCAGACCTGTGGATTGCCGTACTTCTGCAACATACTGGAAGGAAAAGTTAGGTTAGAGAAACATCCAGACTACACACCCTCTGCCCTCCTGCCAACTCTGCCCAAGGAGCCACTAACACCACAAAAAAAGACTGTGCATTTCTGGTGAAAGAGCAACATTAAAGGTTGTGGACCTACAACTATATGCCTCAAGCCATTCTGAAACAAGACACTCAAACCAGTAGAAGATTTTAAAAAAATCTTTGAGAAAAACTTACCGGAGAAGACACAATCAGTACTCACCTTCTTTTTGCTCTTTCATGAAGATAGAAATTAAACACATTTTAAAATCTCTTTTATACTTATCATCTCTACAAGCAAACCAGTAAAACCCTCAAAAGTAGTTACAGAAAAAAGACAGGTTTACCTAGCATGTTTTTAAACAGTATATGTAGATCCAGAGTGCATCAATTAGTTTCTTTCCCATCTTTAAGCCCAACTGCCCAGCTAAGCAGCAGCAAAGCTGAAACTAAATACACAGACCTGTGAAGAACAGAAATGAGCCCCACCTCAAAAGGATTGACATTGTTACTTCTTCGTTCAGTGAGGAGAAGAAAAAGACATCTTCCTTTCAATGACACTTCATTTACATCAGGTACTTACAGGAGCAGTACAAAAACCAACATTTTTATGATTATTTAACATTTTCAGGAAATGACAAATAGGGTAACAGCTGACAGACAAGTTGTTGGCCATTAGGAAGGCACTTAAAATCTGGAAAACTGGAATTTTTTAAAAAATTGTTTTCTGATGGACAGGACGAAGAAAGGAGACATCTCAAATCAACATTTCTGTGACTTCAGAGAACTCTCCTGTCAAAGGTTTGAGTCTTCAGGTTTCCTGGAGGTTGAAATAGAAGCAGCTAAAGACAACAAAAATACTACACACCTAATCTTGCTCAGATGTGTGTTACAACAGAGCTAGCAGAGACTTTTTTTTTTTCAGAATAGCTTCTGCAATTGCAAGTTGCACACCTGCATTTGTACTGGGAGATGGGTGAAATTGTGAATCTTAGTGTAAACATTTACTCTAGGAACCATTAAATTTCTCCACTAAGATACAACAGAATCCATACTAAAGTGAAGGCAGACTAATCTTTCTCTGAAACAAAAGGCAACTTGCAAAGCCTTTTTGAACAGCAGTGAGCACAACAACCACCTACACACTCAACAGTCACTACATTAATTAATTTTTAACACATGAATCTTTTTCTCAGCCAATGGTGAGATCTGTGTTGTCAGCATGCTGAACTTCAGCGACACAGTTTTAGGTACCAATGATGCCACACCAAAAGGACATGCTGACGATTTTTGAACTCTCAGTTCCACTACCTCATGAAGCAGCAGTAGTAAATGCCAAGCAGAAATAAGATTTCTTTGCTTAAAAGTTGTCTTAGAGCATCCAAAATCAACACTGTTCAAAATACACATATTTTGTGCAGTTATGTGCTCCTCTATTAAGGAAATGCCTGACACTACCACACCCTCAGATTCACCAGCAGCATTGGTACCAGCAGACAGGCATAAAATAGGTATGTCACCAGTCATCTCCAGAACTTAGATAGCCATCTTTCATACAGATTATAGTGAGTAAGAATAGGGGGATAAGCTACCCTACAGCTATCAAAGCAGGCCATTCTCAAGGTTGGATTATTCCCCCTTCCAAATCTCATGAGAACTCTTAACTTAGTCATGATGTATTATTTACAGAGGTCTCCTCTACTCAAAGTTAGCTTTAAATGTATTTTATCTGAACTACACAAACATCAATGTATAACATCCATGGTTCCAGTAAGTTGCTCCTTGACAGACTTCACATACTTATTTAATTTAGGCATTAAGGAACAAGCTCATAATTCAGCAAATCCTTAATAAAATTTAATGAATGGAATAACAGTAACTAACTCATTTGCTCAGGGCCACAAAGTGGTAGAATTGAAACCACTACTTTTCATAGACTCATAGAATCATTAAGGTTGGAAAAGACCTCTGAGATCATCAAGTCCAACCTTGATGCAATCACTGCCACGTTACCACTAAACCATGCTCCCAAGTGCCACACCCACACATTTTTTGAACACTTCCAGGGATGGTACTTCCACCATCTCCTTCGCAGCCAGTTCCAATGCCCAACCAAACCTTCAGTGAATAATTTTTTCCTAGTATTGAACCTAAACCTCCCTTGGCAAAACTTGAGGCCATTTCCTCACATCCTGTTACTCATTACCTGGGAGAAGAGAACCAACCTCCACCTGGCTACAACCTTCCTTCAAATCCCCTGGCTCCCAGACTAAGCCATGCTTATCTTCACTTAATTATGAAATTATTATAAAAAAAATACAATTTTGCCTTTAACTTCTCATCAAGGTGCAACAACAGGAGATCCATGAAGACTCATTTTTGGTGTTTTCTGTGTAGAGTGTAGGAGCATGTTACTTGTGCTCCATGGTGGAGCACATGGCAAGTGTGTTAAAGGATATTACAGATACATACATACATTCCTCAAATGCAAAAAGTACTACTTCTCTTGTCTTCATCCAGGATTTCAAAATAAAGAGAAGCAGTCATATTCATGTATACCTCTTTAAACTGCTTTGTTAGTAGAGAATAAAGCTGACTTTCTTACCCAGTTCCCAGTGAAAACAAATGCTATGAGTTTTCTAGCATAATTAAAAATTTCAGTACTTTCAAAGAGTACTTTCAATACATTCCAGCTCTAGAGAAGGTATGAGCTGCACCAATATAAACCCATGTGACATCAGACAGATTTCCCATCCCAAGTCTCAATCTGTTGAGATCCTTGACACAGTGATGACATGCACTGCCATCTTGTGTTACGGTTCAGAACTGAAAAAGTCTGAGAAGTTGGGTTTAATGCAAACACACAATTTCCACTGTTTTAACAGCAATTTTTTCCCAAGCCACTGTTCCACGTGAGGAGCCTCTCCAGTAAGTATATATATATGTGTGTGTGTATGTATGTAAAACTAAAATGTAAGTCAGGCTGCAACAGATGGAAGCCTCCATGATCCCAAGAACAAAGTTCATTCTTTTCCACTAACTGCTGCAAGTGTTTTCAAGAGCACAGTTTTGCAGTTTTGCAGGGACAGCTGGTGCTTAGTGTCCTGCATATTACCTTTTAGAGGTTTGAGCTGTTATTCCCCCAGCACAAGCAAACAAATCCACTGACAAACGCTACTCTGACAAAAAAAGCGAGTCTAAGATATTAATTCCTTCCACAAATTTAATCTGAAGAAGAATAACAGATGTCCACTTTATGTCCCTGAACTGTATTTTGAAATCAGGTACTGTTCTCAAAATCTCCTCTACAAGAGGAGACTAAGGGTTCCTTTACCTACAATGGCTGGGTATACTCTGAGCAACTACATTCAGTACCAGGAGCACACAGTGGGATAGGAGCTCCAGAACAAAAAAGAGGGATGTGAAGTTGTAAGTACTTCAGTGGTCTGAAGCTAACCCAATCCTGCTACATCCATGCCTCACTGGGGACATGAAAGCAATCATCTGTTCAACCTTCTCAAGTCCAAAGCTGAGGGTAATTACATTGTGCCTTACAATTCAGTCCCACACCCAAGGGGTGGTTTACAGAAAAATATGTGTTAACAAGTAGAAGAAAGAAAACTGTGGAATGGTTCTGGGAAAGGACATTAATAGGCTTTGAAGCTGTATTGTACTTTTAATTATGTGCTGAGTGGAAGATATGTTTTCTTAAAAAAAAAAAAATTGGAAGACTGCCTTAGAATTTGGGTATGGTCATCTAGAAGTAAAAAAGCTTCTGCTGTCTCTATTCTGAGCAGCACATCAGAAACCTTCTCCAGGTATGCTATCTTTACACAGCTCAAACTCCTAAATCATCCATCTTCTTTCTCACTGGGCATACTACAGAACTATAAACCATTAGTATATTGTTAACCATTTACTGGACAGCAGCAGAGAACCTGCCTACTTCACTTCTGCACTGACATTAAACTGGAAGCTTCTGTATTACCTTGTTTCTCGAAAATTATCCACTGAAATAGAAATACAACAGTAATTCACAGAAACTTGGTTCCAGCATTCAGGAGGAGTCTTTCTTGCTCTAGCAGACAGTTTTTCCTATCATGTGAGTTGGTAAACAAAAAATATATTAAGAGTTGATAAGCCCTCACTGACCAATTTTGACACAAGCTGAGATTCAGCTGACAAAATTTTTTTGTATGTTTCTTTCTTCCCTTTCCCCACCCAAGTAGAAAAAAACAAGACACAAGTCATCTGCCATACTAATGTATTCCATCTTTCAAAAAGAAAGACATGATTTTAATATTACTTAACAATATGTTAAAAAAGTAGCCAGTTAGGCTTCAGTGTTAATACAATTATACACTCTATAACAGATTTGATAGTGTGAGTACTGTTCTCTTTTAAATTTTCTCATTCTGCAAGTATTCTTACACAAGCTGGCTACAAGTCAGGAAGAAAAAAATCAAAACACAAATAGCGTAACTTGTACACTCTTAAACAGTAGATTGTGAAAGAACTGAGGGAATACTTGTCCCATAAGAGCCTCTTTTTCATGAAGTCATGTCAGGAGAATTCTGGAGCAGATGAAAGCACAACTGACTAGGTCCATTCCTTTGTCAGGAGTCAGAATGACAAAACATAGCTAGATGCAGAAGTGACAGGAGCCACTGCAGATGATGCAACCTAGTATTTTGGCCTCCACCCAAGCCTAAGCAATTTAAAGTCTCTGAGGCCAAGGCATTCAGAAGGAGATGGAAAAGAGCTATTGTTCCAACTCCAACGGCATACAGCTACAATCAATTAAGTCTCACTCACAGACTACAAGCACACAAGCTAACAAATTCAGGTAGAAAGTGGCAATTTTTCAGTCCGCAAGAATTATCAGGCCAAAGGGTTCAGTGCAGATCCACACAGCACTGGGGACAAGGCAAGGCAGCACTGGCTCAAGACCAGATAAGCTCTCAGCACAGCAGGACAGGTAAGTGGAGTTGTCGTTCATTGATTCCTGCAGGGTTCCCTCCCCGTATTGTGTCATTTCAATGTGCAGCAAAGGTGGTTTTTTTTAAGCTAAAATTGGACCAGTTGATGGAAAGTCTCTGCCTTGTCTGTCTGGCAGAATCCAAGCAGAATCTGAAATGGAAAAAAGCAATAAAGTGAAACCAATATACTTAAACCACATGTGTAACCCCTCTTTTGAAGAGTAGCTCTCATTCAAAAAGACAAACATCTTAAAAAAAACCATACTTTAAAAAAAAAAAAATCACTTGTCCATCATCACTCAAATACATCATAAACCAGTTACTTTTAACACCACTGCATTATCAGGACTAAGCGAAGGAGGTAGCAAAGAATGCTGCACATTCAGCAGCACAGAAGCAAGCTGAATGTTAACTAGAAACAGAAATGGCATTGCTTTATTCACCAAAAATTTTGGAATAGTAAGAATGAGTGGTAGATGGTGTGTAAAGCAGTATCACTAATGGCATGGGACACTGCTGCTTCTCTTCTTAATACACTAAAGTTACATTTGAGACAAAGACCTAGGGAAAAGAAGTCTCTTTATAATGCAACAGATAAGTAGCCCACATGCCTGGAAGAAACACCTCTAGAACAAAAATGCTATTTGCTTTCACTGACAACAGTTTATGAAGTAGCTCTGGAAAAGGTTGCCACATGCAGGCCTTTCAGGAACTGTTAATCCATGCTGAAGAACTTTACTGAGGCAAGGTGCAGTTTGTTAAGGCTAAAGGCTGCATGACTGCATTAAAGCAGGGCAAACCTCTCTCTGGAAGGTTACACTGCTTCTGTAACTGCTGAAAGCCAAAAAAGGGGAAAGACAGAAGGAGCACAATGAAACAGGTACAGTTACAATCAGACTTGTTTTGTCCTTTCTGCGCTAAAGTTAGAAGCAGTGTGATGATGGCAGGGTGTAATTAAAATATTCATCTATTACACCACTACAAAACAAGAAGAAAAGATGATGAATGAACTATGAGTAAAAAGTATTAATTCAGTAGGCCTGTGCAGCTCATTGCCATGGAGGGTAACTAGAACAAGCCATGCTACTAGCTTTCCAAGTACTACGTTGGGAATTATCACAGGTAGAGAACCTAGGCACTAAAGGTGCCTTAATGGCATTAAGTAGCTGTTTTTCTCCCCTAAAACAGCACTTATCAGGGCTTTTCAGACACCTTTTCTGAACAGGTATCTATAAAAAAACTAGATAGCTACACACACTACCTAACAGATGACAGTAAAGGAGTAGATTCTACCAATTACTGAATGGACTACAAACCAGCATGCTTGAAAGTGCTAACTCTTAATCTGGAATTGCATTTGTCAAGTTTATCACCGAAATTCCACTGCACCTCTACAAATGTAAGACACTCCTTCATTCATCCTATTGACAGTAAATAACTGATAAACAGAACTTTTCTGTTTACCGTAGATACTGTGAACTTGAAGGAAGCTAAGAATACTCCATAACAAAGGCTTATGCTATAGCAACACTAGCAGTGTCTAACATATACCATACTTCACCTGTAAAACCTACATTTTGATTTTTCAAAAATCCTTTAATTGGCACCACTCAGAAAAATAATGTTTAAGACTAGAGACCATGTACCTGTCACAATTTCATTGTCTTGCACATTATAACTCCATAAATAATCAGATATATGCATTTTGTAGCAATAATAAGAAGCAGCTGTACTTGTACTTTGCAACATCCAGACACACATTACATCCCAGGCATGTGGGCTATGAAAATGATATAAATTTACAAAAGTAATCCATACTGAAAGCCCTTTCTTGTAACAAATGGCTTGTGCTGCTTTCTGAAATACCACTGCTGCGTCCTAAATTATTTAATTGCAGGAAACTGAGTAATTTGTAACACTGCAGATTCAGCTACCATAATGAAAGGCTCACTAGATGTATTCATAAGGAACTAGTACAACCAGACACCACTGAAGAACAAATTTGAACAGATTTCAGTTCAAATGAAAGAACATATGCTATACTACTCAAACGTGAGCTGTCTCCTCATATTTGAGGAATTTAGAGATAACAAATATTACAGAATATTCTGAGTTGGAAGGGACCCCCAAGGATCATCAAGTCCAACTCTCCATATGATGCACAAATTCCAAAATCAACCAAAAAGTACAGAAGAAGAAATTTCACAACCACAGATTTATATTATTCTTTTACTGCCACTCTACTAGGTCAGGCTGGATGGGGCTTTGAGCAATTTGTTCTAGTGGAAAATGTCCCTGCCCATGACAGGGGGGTTGGAACAAAGTGGTCTTTAACATTCCTTCCACTCCAAACTATGTTATGATTTGAGGATAAGCATCTCCTCTTAAAGACTGGCGTAAGGTACTATCCCACAGTTATACATCTCTACTTTATATACAGTATAAAATCGCCAACTAATAGTTCCTGTAAAGAAGAAGAAAACAAAATGAATAAACCTTTCACAAATATCTATTTGGAAACTTAAACCTAATGTTTTTGGTTTTTTTTTTAATGCTAATCAGTATTTGGCCTGTGTGAATAATAAAGGAAATATTCACACAAACTTTGCTTATAAATAATGGTAATTGAGAATATTCTGAAGGCCTTGATGAGAACCCAGGGGACACATAGATAATTCTGGCACTCACTTCTGTATTTGTGCTATTCAGCTATGAGCTGTGCCCACAGATCACAGCTTTGGTGATTGTTGTAGCATTCAGAATGTCAGCCATAACAGGTTTTGCTATGTTACAACACAGGCTTTCCTGCCAGGAGTTAGTTATTAACTTGTGGGTTGGTGTGGTGGTGTTTTTGCTTGTTTTACAACCCTGACATATGGAAAGAAGCAACAACAGCTTTATGTACTGGGATTACAGCACTTTACCTTTTAAAATACTCCACTTCTCGTTCTGTTTCATCCATTTCCACGCTATCTAGATCAATGTCTTTGGGTAGAAACACATCATCTACAAAGGAAAAAGGAGAACACTATGTTAGAGTCCATGCGGAAGGGAGGAGAGAGGAAAAAGCTGCATTAAAGATGTTTTTGGAGAACTGACTGAACCTTTTAGACTATTCATTATTCATATTTACTCTGAATTAATACACACTTATAAGACACTTCCTGAAAACCCTATACTAGTATGGCTGCCCAGACCAAGTTACACTGGTAAAAAGGAAGAGATGAATCAACAGTAAATTTAGTGATTGCTTGGGCTGCAAAACGTATACTAAACATGAAATACATATAGGAGTAGTCAAGTTACACAGAGGGCTCAAGGAATCAGACAGCTGTTGAATGCCTGAAATTTGTTGGTTGTACTACTAAAAAAGGTAGCTCTAGAAACATTTTCAAAGCAGTTATTTATGAAGAAAAATACTTTAAGACTTCTGGGCTTGTAGAGCTACTGTACCCCCTCAGGGACATGATGATCACATTGTGTCTGCAAGAGTTTAAGTCATGCTAGCAACCATTAGACTTTCTTAAAAAAAAAAAAAAATTAACACATTAATGTATGACTTGAATTGTATGATCTCAGTGACAGCAAAGAAGTCACCACAGAGCCTGTTGGTATATTTTATTATCTCAGCATATGGTTCTCTTTGTACTTTAAAAAGAAATGCATCAGAAAGCACACATATTTGTAGAAACCAATTTGAACATTTTCCTCTTGAAGTTTCTTTCTCACTACAAATACACTCCAATCTCATTTCTGAAGCAGCTTTACAATGCATTCCAAAAAATGGGTGAGACAAAAAGTTACCAAAACCACCAGGTACACACCTGGATTCCAGAATCCTTGAGATTATAAGAATAGACAATTCATAGTAAGGACACTCGTGGTAGTTTAAAAGTTGCATGTATTTGCCATTCAATTTACTGCTGAAGAAGCAGAAAGCCCTATAAACATGGGGCTTCCCTAACATTCCTAGCTTTCTTCAGCCTCTTTATAACAGGGAGTTAAAATGCTCTGCCAGAAGAAATTTCTTTAAGAAACAGAGATCTCAACAAAAGCAGTAATATTCATTGCTTTAACACTTCATTTTAAAACTCAGTTAAAACCCCTTAGCTTTGTTTTCCTCTTTTCATCTTCTCTCAGTTACCCTAGTTCTACGTTTTCTTCTCAGTTCATATTTTGTGTCTTTGCTAATTTGATACATCAACCCTACGTCTTAAAAAAAATTACAACTACATGAAAAATCATGTATTACAGTATCTTTCTCGTAGCGCTCAAATCAGAACTATTTAAAGTAAAAGTCCAGCCCCAACTCTATGGAGAGCAGCACAATTTTTTCTTGACTAATTCGGAAACATGTCCCTGTATTTTTTCACATTTAAACATTAACTTTTGGAAATTGTAAATATACTTGATTTCTGCAGGAGAAAAATATGTTGGGGGCAGGGAGGAGGAAAAGATGCAGGAAGGTACCTGCAATTCTCCTACAGTAAACACTCTCTGCCACCAGCCTCTTCCACATTTTCTCCTTCAAATGTCTCCAGTCTTATCCTTCAGCTCCCAGTACTGGAGTTGTGTCTTGCTCCAATCACTGGAGTACATTCTTCTTGGTAAATTAAAGAAAGTCAAAACCCAAACACACCTCAGAGTATGCACAAGAACTAAGGTAGCAGAGAAAATTGTTCCATACTCTATTGCTGCTCGATCGACACAGCATGGAAACATTAGGCATCAGATTTAAAAACAAAGATAGGGCTGACCCAACCCAACCATGAAATCACTAAAAAAAAACCCCTAGCACTTCCAAAAACCAGGAATGAGCTTTACATTTTTGTAACAAAGCTAAACAGACGTCAGTATTCTGAAACACTGGCAGAGACTGTCAGAGACATGAAGGTCTCCTGTCTTTCTGTGCTTACCAGTCAGAACAGCAGCAAGAATTGCTGTACATTGAATCTATGCAATGTTACCACCACTGAGCTACCAGGTGATCCCAGGGGAATAACTGAGTGCTCCAAGCAGACTGATGTCCACTCCACAAAACTGCCATCCCAACTGGCAGTCCCAGTAGGGACCAAGGATGTGCAGGAATATAGTGGTGCCCAAGAACAGCAGTTTGACTTTGCTGACAAAGCCAACGGGCCAGAACTGCGTGAGCTTCTCAGCTCTGGTACTATCTCAGCTCTGGTATTCCAGCTCTGTTGGATGTGTTCATGCAAACAAAAAAGTAAGTTGGAAATAAAATTATTCAAGTGCTACTTGCTTAAGTCAATCTTCTACGGTTTTATTACTTCTATCTGAGAAATAAAAAAAATTCTGTTTACTAGAATGAGATAACATGGAGAACACACTCAACTTTGTCAACTAATTAACATCTCACTGCAACTTTTCATTCTGGGAAATAAAAAACTGTAAATTAATTTTTGTATTTATTTACTTACCTGTTAATGTAATATAAGAAAGGAATTATTCCACTGAAAAAAATTGCATATTTATGCATGAATGACCATTCTTTGACTGTAGGATTCCCTGATTTCTCTTGCCTAAAGACTAAGACCAACTTCATACTATACTCTTAATGCTGTTTGAGAAACAGTCTTCCTTTTAAAGAAATTCAAAATGGATTTCAGCATATTATTGAATTAAATGATATATTTATTTTCAGCAAGAAAAGAAAGCCAGTCTCCTGGAAAGCCTAACTGACAAAACTCCCCCACAAAATCAGCAGCACATGCTTGTTAGTTTATTTTTAAATGTATCCTACACCTCTTTACTAGAGTGCTATCCATCTCTTAATTGTTATAATTCCGATGACTTGAGTTTTCCCGACACCAATTTTTCAGTTTCTCTAATTTACACTGGCAGGAATGCCTGAAGATAAAAATGTCAGACTTCTGGAATTAAGTGGTAACAATAAAAAACAACCAAAATTCAACTTTCCTACACACTTACCAATGGAATTGTTGACTTTGTCGCCTTTTTTCTTCTTGTTTTTCTTGTTCTTGCCTTTTGGTTGAGGAGAATCTGCAAGTATTAGCTTATTATTTTGCTGCTGTTCACTTGGTGATGGGGATTCACTTGTTACAGGTGCTTTCTCTTCCTTAACATGGTTCAATTGTTTTTTGTTGTTACTGTTTAATTTCTTCTCATCTTTTTTAGGTTCTGCAAGTGTTGGGAGCTCTGCTGCTTTTGCTTTGGATTCTATTTGGTTTCTGGTTTTAGTCTGAGTCTCAGCTGCTTTGGGGGATTCAACGGGCTTTTTCATTTGCTCAACACACTGTTTGTTCATCTGTTTTAGCTTCTGTTTGCTGTTTCCTTCTTTATGTTGATGCATAATATCAAGCAGAAAAGAGAGGGGCTCATGCTGCTTTACACTGCCCTCTTTCTGATAAAGCAGCTTCGAGTCTCTAGTGTTCACAGGATTGGACAGTTCACAGCCCGTCTCTAAAACTGGCCTCTGGTCTGTGTGATTCACATGTCTTGACAGTGAACCAGATGAGGTTTCTATCTTTTCTGATTGCTCCAGGGTACCATTCTGAATGTCTTCAGGTGAGTTTGGGACAGGCTCCTTCACTGCCTGGCAGTTCCTAGTGAGCAGGTCTGCCTTTGGACAGTCCTTACTTGTTCTCTCTTTCTTCTTTTTCTTTACAGCCCGCAACTGCTGAAGCTCTTGGAGTCGTTGTAATTCCTGTTTCAGTCTCTCTTCTTCCTCTTCCTCACGCCGCCTCTGCTCCTCAAGCAACTGGTGATGCTCCCTCTCCCTGGCTTCAGCTTCAAGTCGAGCTTTTTCTTCAAGCTGCAAAGTAATAATAGGTTTGTTGAAAGTGACGAGTATTTTGGAAATTAGGAGTTTTAGGGATTATTTCCTTTTCTCTATGAACGTTCTAAATCCGAGGATGTGAACATATGAACATAATCTGTAAGTCTGCAGAGCAAGCACGTATACAAAGGCTGCCCTTTTTACAATCCTTTCTCTATTCACATGTCCTGTGTTTCTGTACCTCATTTGACTGTTGTTAATACCAACTGTTGATCTTTTCTTTGCTACTGCTAAGCCTTACAAACTGTCAAAGTTTTCTATATCCACAAGACATTCAGCTTCCTTCTCAAAGACTGTGTGTATTACTAAGGTAACTCAAGTTTCCATCAGGTTGTATCATTTACCTCTTCTTTTGCTATGGTAGCAGAGTTGCTCTGTTTCAGAGCTCAGGAATGTTAGGAAGAGCAATCATTAAAAACATCCAGCACCAAAACACTAAGCATATAATAGTTTTATTAGAAATCGTAAAAAGTCCTAAGGATGGCAGTTTTCTATTGTCAGCCATTAGTTCATCAACCAATACAAAGACATAAGGGGTTTTTGCCAGCCATTACTGCCAATGCCTAAAAGTTTGCTCTGCAGCGTTGATCTTGCATCATTAGCAAAATGAAACAAAGACATATACTGAAAACAATCATGACCATTTATTTCCTTGCATATTTAGAGGTGCCTGTATGGCATTACTTTTTCACAGTTACAGAAATAATTCAAAAAACCCTATGAGAATTTTCCACTTCTTATGCTCAAACTGCACTGTAAGAGCAAAGCGAATTTTTTTAAACCCTTAAGATGCTGAATAGTGCTTCAACAAAGAATTTAACTTGTGAACATTAGGTCTTCCAAACCCACGGAAGCATTTAAAGAATGCAGAAGTAGTGCCAGAAGAAAATCCACAAACAAGAAAATATTTACAGTGCAATCACATAACACGCTTACCAGAAATCAAAAACATTCAGCAACCAATCTCATTGTGCCTTAAACTTTATAGTTAAGGCTGATATTTGAATTGCTGCACCTAAGGAAGTTTTCCTGCTTGTTCGAACTTAAAAAAAAAAAAAAAATTACAAAAAAGAAAAAGAAAAGGATATTTCCTCTGTTACTCCTCTTTCATATTTCCTTTATATTATCCTCATGAAATTTCCAAAAAATAATTTCACTGTTACACACTGGAGTTTTCTAAGAAATCTTTTTTGCCCATTTTCATTTGAAAGACACCTGTAATTTTTTCTTCCCCATCCGCTCTCTGCAGTTTGCCACTCCAGCCTGGGATAACCCTTTGTGTCATCATGTGGCACAGCACTTAACCTCTGTCAATCAAGACAGCAAGGTGCTCAGTGCAATTATTCTAAAAATACCAAATCTCAACTCTTCCTCTCATAAAAGCACTGACCTATGTTTCCTGGCTTCCTACAGAGACACTTTATCAAAACCATTATTGCAATACAGAAACACTGACTTTCTAACCTCTCCCACTTTTAAATGTCAATGCTACAAAAAAATAAAATTTTGTAACACTTCTGACATTCAGAAATAACTTTCTGAAGTGTAGGAAATTCCAATATAAAGGCGACTTGCACCAAAACACATGACAATGGCACTGTGAGGAATCCTCCTGGTCTAGCATGTAACTCCTCAGGTAGCACCAGAACAGGTAAACCAATTCTGTAAAAACAAACAGGCAGCATACCATAAACTACACAGAAAACAATTACAGCATTAGGATAAATCAGTATACAGTAGCATACTTAAGGAGTGCACAGATTCAAAAATGTGAGGTCTAGGATAAACACACTTTTACGTCTTACCTTTCTTTGCTTATGCCTGGCTCTCTTGGCTGCACGAGAACTGCTTACTGGTTTGGTTTCAGAGCTGTTTATAAATTGTAGCAAGTCTTCCACCTTTCGATGGTCAACAACACTTTCCCTTTCTGAGATCTGATCTGGCTTCTTCGGCTGCTCCTCTTTCCTTTTTGTTAAACGTAAACGAAGCTTTTCTCGCATCTCTGCATAATTTCTACTGGTTGGTGCAGCTGGAGGCTGAAGGACACAAGACAAAAATTTAGTGACTAAATGAAAAAAATTCACTGACTTAATGTTTTTGAAATTTTGAAATTTTAGAGACCTCCAAATAGCACAGAAGGGTCAAACCTGACTACCAAACTCATTGTTTGTATATGAACCTAAATCGTATTTAACAGGCAACAGATCTGCCAGACTTGGTGCTGGCTTCTGAGCTACATTTTCCAACTGAAAGAATGGCTGCTCTTGAGGAGGATGGCATGAGTGAGAAGACAAAGAAATAACCTCTAAAAGCAAGAAAAAAATACTATAACTTATATTTCCATGTTCTCTTGTGATTGGTATACCATATTTGAAAATTCAAAAGGAACAGACATTTGCTCTGTTTTTATCTCCTATGAAATCTGTTTCAGAGTTTGGGCTACATAGGCTTCTAGGCTCCATCTGTGAAGGGCTGATTAGCCTGCATTGAAGCCTGCCAGCACACCCTCCAGCAGAGTCCCATCAATAACTTAACACTGCTGCAAGTGGAATCTTTGCATCGTGTTTCATATCTGTATTCCCATCCACTGCTCCTGCCTCTCAACTCCTCATTCCTTCTCCCCTCCTGATGCCTTACCCACTCTGCTCCTGTACCAGACCTGCTGCCCATCTGTTCGCAGCTACACCACTTCAACTTACTAAACCAGCAAAACAAAGCCTATTAACTTAAAAATCCTGTCGCGTTCTGCTGCTTCAGCAAAACGAATAACTTATTGTGCAGTCAGATAACTATCAAACAAATCAAGCATGGACATGGTGGGAACATGCAAGGAGAAATGGGATCCCCTCCCTGGCCCCTTGCAGACACAGGGCAAGAGCTTTTAATTCACTTGAAGCACTAAGATGAAACTGCACCTGATCAAACACAGGGCAAATACACTGAGCTTTTACTTCAAACAGGAAAAATGCCAGTGACTCAGATTGTACCAGTGAACTGATTATTAAAATGGGTCATACATAGATTTACAAGTTAAGAAAAAATAATGTGTTACATCTTAGGTAAGAATCTGGGGGTTTTTTGGGTTTTTTCCCTTTTTTTAAAATCACACCAAAGCGAATATGATGAGGATTGCTATTTATAGATGGGAGACTAGCTCTTAATCGCCATGAAGATTTAAACTAATACCTTATATAAAGTGTACTTTTACTCAAACTCATCACACTAATTGTAACTGCAGTACCACAGAGGAGTGAATGAATTTTGAAAAGTTATTTAAACAGCTCAATACTCATTTGCAGTTTCAGTCAAACATGATTTCTGTTGCTTCCTAAATCTTTTAGTCATTTTTATTGCTCTTAAATGCTTTCAACTGGAAAGGTTTATTTCAATCATTTATTTCAAAGAGGAAAATTACTTTTTAACTCCTCTTAGAACTTCTTGAGTGAGTTCCAATGCTATCCCCTTAGATGCAGTCTGACAAATCACATGCAATCAATGACAATTAAGTGACAAAAAGGCAAACAAAAGCAATTTAAAATACAACAACTTACTCCTCCATGGCCGAAGAACTCACAGTAACAGCAGTCACAGTATTTTCCTTCCTTCTGATTTGTGGAAGTTGAGGTACTGGAGCTATGCTCTGAACAGCTATCTTCATCCTGGCTCTCCTCTCCATCATACTGCTGATGATCATACGTGTTACTGTTCTCACAGCGATGGCCCTCACAATCAGGATCACTATGTTAAATTAAAAAAACAAATCCTGTAAAAACTCTAATGATAATAAGGTATTAAAAAAAACCCCATATACAGTTATGTGTACATATACCAGAAACAATGTTTCTCAAACTGGGATATCAGCCACCAGAGACGTATCAAATCCTAAAGCCTTCATCCACTAGCTTCCAAATGGAGACATTCAAAGCCAAGCACCAGGATAAAATGATACACGGGGAAGTGATTTAGTGACTCCCTGAACAAGCAGCCTAGAGAGTGAGTTTTGGAAGTGTTCTTCCTGGCTTTAAACAGGTAAAGTATTTCAGTCACAGTGACTAGTTTTAATTGAATGCTTTCGAAAATGCTGCCCACCTCACCACTTGTGGCATGAAGAAAGTTTCAAATGCAGTTGCAAATCCCCTGGTTTTAGATCGATTTTCAAGCTCTTCACTTGAATAAAAAATCCAAGGTCAGCTAAAACCAAGATGTTCCCATAACCCTGACTGCAACTTGATTTTGAAGGGGAACTACTAGCACTTCTCTTCAATAAGCAGGTACATGGCAGTCAATTCCCCCAGAGCTCTGTGTAACTGTGTACACATTTCTCTTGCCCAGGACTTTTAAAACTGATGTGATTTTGCTTCAAAAGAAAGTAGCATTAAAAGAAAAAAAACTCTCTCATCTAGCATTTCTTTGCTCATATGCTAGAAAGGTGAAAACAGCCATCATCTGTCTTATCTACAAAATATGTATAAATCATCCTTCTAACCTCAGTCCCCCTTCCCAGAATGCAATCACTGCTTCTGGGTTCTCTCCCAGGTTTTTTTTTTTTTTTTTAAAAAAAACTAAGCATATCATGTTAGCACCTGGAGATGATGACCAAAAGCTGGATTTCTACTGTGTTCAGTAGTACATATTCAATTACCTCCCTGCACTAGGTAACAAAATTTCTTTACCAAATTCCAGAAATTTCCCAAGGGTGAAAGAACAATTACTTATCTTGAGATATTAACAACAAATCCGGTCGATAACAAAAATAAGGGCATTTTCAGAAGCATTTACCAAACTCTACCTAAATCCAGCATCATCTTCTGAAAACTTAAGAGTGTCCAGGAGACTCAATTCATAGCATCCATGATCACAGCCCTACAGGTCACAAAGAGCTTAGAGCAATGACTCAACTGCTTTTCTATTATGCCTCCACCCTTCACACACATCAAAGAGCTGGCACCATTGTCAGCCTGCCACAGCATAACACTACCAGCAGACAGCTCCACCAAAGTCCCTCCTACCTCCAAGACCTTTGAAAACCTTCAGAAATCACAACATCCTTCCACACTAAAACCACTCTATGAATGGTAGGACCGATATGCAAGAATTCTTAAGCATAGTCAGGAAAAGGTGTCACAACATAGCAGGTTTCAAAACCTCTTTATAGTTTGAGCTAAATTACAGATTAAGTTTTCACAGCTTTTCATTCTTGCTTGCCATGTAAAGCCAAAATGACAGAAAAGAGGTATGTTATAGAAGAGGTTTGTATCTCAGCAGCAGCAATCATTACCAGAAATGAGACTAAGAAAGAACAGTTTGACTTGTATGTCTCAGGTAACACTTCTAAAAGTGAGCAAACATTTGTTTTCAAGCCTCTAAATTCAGTAATTGGACTTCACAATGGAAATCATATTTGTCAAGTCTCACACCAAGTTACATACTAAGTATCTGCACTTGGTTTCATTTGCTGAACATAAACATAGCTTTACACTCTACAAAGAGTGGCAAAGGAGAAGAGGCAGCTGTATTTCCATTTGCCTTCTACTGCAAGAAAGAATAGCAAGAGTAACAAACTTACCTGCAGACACTTGGTGGGGCACTTACAGAGCTGTCTGTGGTTGAAGTAGGAGGTGCAACTGTAGTAGGACAAAGACCTGAATGAGGATCCACAAATCCAGGGGCTGTTGCAGCAGTTTTGGGGAAAGAAGGAGCAGCAAGATTTGGAAGATGTGGTGTAGAGGCTGGAGACAGTGCAGCAGGAGACAGTGAAGGAAGGGATGCTAAACTAGTAGGACTATTTCGTGGTGCAACTGGTGCAGAATGTCTATGGTCCTCTTTATTAATATTGTGGAACACTTCACCTAAATTGGGGGAAAAAAGAAACAACTTACAATTAAAAATAATTAGTAAGTCTCCATTAACTATCCATAAAATCAATACAAAGTACTGTATATTCTCAGCTTCTGTAAAAATCAGCAGTATTTCAACACATTTCTATTACCAATTTCAAGCCCTAACATCAAGGTCTTTCACAAAATTCTTCAAAATCCAGGAGTACAGAGACTAACTCAAGAGTAAGAACAACAGCAATTACCAAAAATCATCAAGATACATAACAGTACTAAATTAAACACTCATATAAATCTTTATAGCTAGCTAAATGTGTACTTGAGCCAGTTACTGAAGCTCTGAGTTACAAATCCTTACCTATTGATGAAGGTCTCTTGGATGATACTTTGAATTGGTTGCTGCTTGACTGCACTGTAGTTGCTGTGCAGGAGACAGATGAAGTGGCAGAAGAGGTTGCCATGACAACTTTATTAGCTTCCATAAAGGCATCCTGGAAATTGTACAGACATTTCTTCTTTGCAGCATTTTTTTTCTCTTTGCTGTCAGTAACTGCTGTTGTTTCATTGCTTGATGTAGTAGGAAGTGCTTCAGGTCTTATTTCTGAGAGTGCTGGTGCTAATATATCACTCCCTTCAATTGAAACACACAGAGTAATTAAGAACCACATATTTACTGAAGTGTCCTTATAGGATTTAGAATTAAACATTCAATAATTCAGATTCAGACATAAGATATCTTGTTAGTGTTGGTTTAGTAGGATTAGTGAAGGGAATCTTCCTTTCCCCCTCCATCCTCCCAAATAATGTAGCTGTAACACAAAGTGCTGGGAAGTCTCAGAGCAGAATCACAAATCCTAAAGATACAATTCTAAGAATGCTAGTAAATGTGTTAACAAGCAGCAAAAATCCTCCAGGCATCTTCATTTATCATTTAAAAATTTAAACTGGATGCCATTTTACATGCTAAGTACATAATCTTCACTATCTGAAGTCCAAGTTGGCTATGCAACAATTATAAGATGGAACAACCTATCCTTTTAGCAATACAAAATGATAAACCTTATCTTTACTATTTGAAATTCCAGTTAACAGAAACACCTTTGGATAGACCTTCCAGATGAGTCTGCCACCAACCATCTGTTGGAACAGCTACCCATAACTACATTTACAAATGGATGAGCTGTCCTACTGGGGAGGTTTTCTGGATGTTTTTAATGCCTTTCTTTTTAAGTATCACTGTAGTAGCTTGACACAATTTAGCAGGAGATGAGTCTGGAAAAAAAAAAGCCAACACACAAAACCCCCAAGCCTCCTTTTTCATACAAATCAAATAAAATAAAGGCTTTTTAATATTTGCTAGGATGTGAATGGAAAGATTTTTCTCTCTCTCTAATTTTCTTTTTATTCTCTTCCACTTTAACCATTAGGATTTCCAAAGGCTTCCTGGTTTAAATTAATATTTTTCTTGATTTATGCCTCTATCTTTCTGAATGACAATGCAGTTATCTGTGTGTACTGTAAGAAGCAGGATGCAGTACCATGTTACCAATGCTCTTAATACTCTGTAGAAATAAGGCAGGCTTTTGTGGCAGAAGTCTGTAAGTTATTTAAGTTTCCCTTTACTTGTCATTTCTTTGCAACATAACTCTACAATGACCATAGGTGAAAAATAGCAAACTATTCATTTGCCTTTAGCATCTTCTCCCCAAAACATAAGAATTTATTTTTCAATTTTCAGGCCCACTGGAGTAAAAGTGGCAGCAAATCTGCCAGAATCCCATCTTATAAAACTACGGTGATAAAACTCACCATTCCTGAAAAGAAACATAAAACATGAGGCTTTTAACTAGTCAGTGTGAAGTAGTAACAAACCCTCACCAGGAATTGTGTCAGGCAAAAATGTAGCAGGATTCCAGTTCTTGTCATTCATCACCTCTGAACCCCAAAGACTTATAAATTTAGAGCTATTCCAATCTGGAGTGCTCCCAAAACAGCTTGGATAAATATGATCTTGGAGAGATGCATTGAATACTTGATGCTTGTTTGTATGATTCTGAACTGGAGCTGGTGGTAATGCCTACAAAAACAAAGAGTATTTTCCCAATTAATATTCTGTTTGCTTACACAGTCACTCCAACAGCAATATTCAAATCATAGTGTTTTAATTGGGAAAAGCATTATCAAAAGCATAATAGACATTATTTCCCAGAATGATAAAAAAGACTGATTTGTTGATTATTAAAGCAGATAATATATTACACAGATTGTATGTACATATATATATTTTATACTCACAAAGTATTGCTTTTAGAATCAACTAATTGATTGATACAAAATATCCAGATCTCAAAGAATAGTTGTGACAATATACAATTAAAACCAGTATTTGTACGAATGTGGAACTTGTTAGGAATTACTACCTTTCAAAGCACAAGCTGCCTAAACTAATCTTCTCTGACATGGCAATCATTACCACAGAAGACAATTGTGAAAAAGGGATTACAAACACTTCAGCATTGAAAATAAGGGCAAGAGAAAAATAAATAAAACACATAAACCAAAACCTGATTATTTGCTTCCATTTTTTAAATTTCCAGATATTAAGTGGTTCCTAACTTAGAATTAACAGGCAAGGAATACACCCTTGCCTTTTAAGAACCAACTGGGGTTAAAAAAAAGGGAAGCACACACTTTCTCTTGTTTTATAGAGACAGGTTGTTCTGGCTCACCCTATTTCTTCTGGCTGAAATTATACATGTTCTAAAATGACCTTTCTTCCAGAGACCTCAGGCAACATGAATATTAAATTCAATTACTGCCACCTTTAAAAAGGGCAAGGAAAAGTGAGTTTGTTCTCTTTTTACACTAGATTTGATGGAAATTAAAAGCTATGCAGAAGTAGATATAGATATTAAAAATATCAGTTGAGTCCAATGACATTTCAGACATTAAATTCATGGCCAAACAAACTACTTATACACCCAGTCTCCCTTTTTAATATGGAAATGTTTTCATTATCTGACTAATGGTGAGTGTGGGAGGGGCTGGAATAACCTGCATTAAAGAAAATTTGTATACATGGGTACAAAGAAACAACAGGGTTTCAAAAGGACAGCAGCAGGTTTTTGCTGGCATGTTGCAGCTGTGGAACAGAGGTAAGGAAGGGACACTGGTAAGACAGGAAAAACCAAAGTGAATGCTAAGAAGGACAAAAAGAGCAAGTCATCTTGGTGAACTATTGTACTCTCCTTGCAACCACAGGATCACTGGATCAGACCAGAAGGAGATGACAAAGATGTACCCAATGACAAAGGCTTTGCCCCTCTCAGCAGCACTCACAGTTCAACTGCTTTCAATAGTATGTGAAACAACATCCCATTGTCAGGAATGCTTGGTTTTGACTCTGATTTCTGAAAAGCTGTCACGTGGTCCCAATTCTTGTTCCACACCTTTCTATTGTTTATTAATTACAAGTTGAAGGCCAAAAGAATTCTGCAGACCCTGCAGAAATGCAAGTTCTCTTGAACAACAAAAAACTTCTAACAAATAGGAGGTAAGACTCCTATGTCTATGTTTTCTCAAAAAAACCCCAAAAACCTCAAAAAAAAAAATCATTAAATTTTTGAACTACAAACCTCAAAATATTATTAACAAAATGAAATACTGAATTTTTCCAGTATGTATGAAATGAAGATTTAATTAGTCCTCTCACACTGACTGAAGTCCTATCACTGCTTCCCCCACTCAAGACTCACTTGACTCAACTTGTTTTCTAATCACAGTAAAGACAATATCAATCTTCCTGACAAAAAAATACCCTCAGCCGTTCTGTATGAACCTTTCAGCAGTTCTGAATCCGTCTTATTCCCTGCCCCATATGATTCCTTGCTAAAGGAATACTATAACCAAACCACAATTTAAAGCAACTTTCATAGTTCTGCTGATACTCAGTCATGCTGGTTTATACAGATGTACAGAATTTTTTCTAGGATGAGGATGCATCCATCTCCTTGGTCAGGCTTACCTTATTGTGTGTGAAGGGAGAGGCAGTGTACAAATTGGGATGGATAAGTGGACGAGGCAGATGAGGAATCGTATGCAATGGTATATGTCCATGGATGTGAGGATAAAGATGAAGTGCAGGATGTGCAGGTTTTTCAGGATTCATAAACTGGTGCCCAGCAGGCAGGCGTCCCGTTGCAAGTGCAGAGGCTGTTAGTCCTGAGGCTTCTTGTTTGCAAACATGACATTCACAAGCATTTGGACCTTGGTCAGCCTGTAAAAAAATCCCAACAAAACCCATAAAAAATTCAATCTACTCAGACAAAGTCTCAACAATCAGTAGTATTATTTCATTTTGCATACATTAATTAGTATTTCAGAGCATCCACAGAATTCTTCTTTCTAGTGCCAATAAAAAAAGCCTTGCAGTGAAGCAAAAGCACTAGTGAAGAAGCTTTAACTTACTTAAAAGAAGACCCTAAGAACTGACAGCATTTCATACCATACAGACATTTAGTGTCCACTATCAGTGACAACAAGCAAAATACTGATACAAAATACTGAGACAAACCTTGATGGAGTTCCATCATTACTAGGCAATTACCCCAGTATAAAATAAAAAAATCAAACTGGATTAATATTTTCCACTATTTTCCAACCACATGGAAAAAGAAAATACATGCAGGAAGTAGTGGTAAGAGTTGATTAGCTGGTAAAATTGGAAGCAGTCCTAAGC
>NC_139484.1:63453761-63493761 GCF_008360975.1 Lichenostomus cassidix | reverse complement strand
TTTCCTTTTTTATTAATTTTGCTTTTTAAAAATGGTAGTTTTTCCCAGTCAAACAGAAAAACTGGAGTTGTCTGCTTTAAGCTTGGGAGAAAACAATATTTACTATCCTAGCACAGGGATTCTGTAAGCAGTGAACAATGAATGTTTTGCTCACAGGGCTGACCCACCATTTAGAGCATCACTCCTACTCAATTCAGTGGGACCAGGAAGGCAATCAACTCATCAACTGCTCATCAGCAGCAACACAGAGCCGAAATACCAGCATGAATTTATCAAAAACCCACAAAAGTTGAAGGCAGATATTCACTTGAATTTATATTTATTTTTAATTTTTTTTTTAGAACTATAAACCATTTTTTCTTATCACTGCAGTCTCACTTTCTTCACAAAAGAAGCATCCTGCTCTCTGTCTCTTGCAGCATGGTCTCTGCTTTCAGAGCTAAGGAATGTTTGCTGATGTCTCTGTCTGCGATGGCAGAAATTGAGTACAGTCTGAAAGCCATGCTCATTTAAACTTCTGAATTGGAAGAAAAATGGAAATAAAAATGGAAATAAAAAACTGCATACTGATAAGTACAGAGGCCTTCAGCAGACAGAGATGTTTAAAAACTAATAGGTTTGTGTATCAGTAGGATAATTCAGTCAGAGCTTCTACAAAGAAACATCACTCCATAAACTCCACACCAAATTAATGATTTCTTTAAAATATTATTACTTGACTTGATTCAATACTTAACAAGTGTTAGAGAAGTCATTGCAACGGGTGCTAGAGGTTCTGCTGGGTAATTCACATCCCTGAAGCACTGTCCTTTTCTCATCAGAATACATCCAGTTCTCCTCTCCAGACACTGAGTCATGGTGTTCATTTTGCCTGAAAACACAACACTGAAACTGAGAAAATGCTTCCATATGCAATTACCTGTTACCATAAGCCATTTCTCTTATACCCTTTTGAATAAAATAAATGCATGGATTTCCCTAAATCTCTCTAAAAAATACACATTATACCAGACTTAAGCTGTATTTTCAAACTTTTTCCTGAAATTTTTGGATTTTCCTATTTCTCTTTTTTAAAAGTGTCATAAAGTGTGACTATTGTCTCAGCAATAAATTTAAATATATTGAAAACCCTAGAAACATCCTCTCTTGTACAGCTTTCCTAAGAAAACTTCCCATTTGCAACTTTCTGATTTATAGGTCAGCCAGTTTTTGACCCATTAGTACTAGAAAACAACACCTTTATCTACTGCTAATATTTAACTACATCAGTGTCGCTGTTGAGCCGCTAGCAGAGAAAAGAACCCAGTTCTCAGTGGCAAGAAGGAAAAGACCTTTATTGTTTTGATTTCATCATATATATAGAGTTTTCAAAGGTCACCCAGATTGGTCAGCCAGAAACCTCACCTTAGGCCTGATTGGCCAGGCCTGCACCATCCAGATCTTGGGACACTGTTTTTAATAACATCCAAACTTTATCTTTATTTATAAAACACAAAAGGAATTCTCATGGGAAAGACCTGTGCTAGCCACACATCAGTGTCAAATACCTTGAGGCTTTTTGTAGGAATATCCTTCTCATGAGGCTTCATCATATAATATGTTTTTTTCTTTCTTGTTTCATGGCTGTCCAGACTTTTTGTATAAAAAAAAAGAAAATCCAAGAAGAAATCTGAATAAACAGCTGTGGGGTGAGCATGCCTTCAAGTTCACTGACATATTGCACCCATTTAGGTCTCTGTTTTTTCCTCTCCCACACATACCACACATTTTCTTCCTGTGCCTCAATTGTCCTTGCAGTGCTTTTGTAGCTCCTGCAAGCCATCTCCAGGGATAGAGGCACACAGGACTGAGAGTCAATCACTGCACTTCCTTGCAATCTAAGTGGAAGAAATCTCCTGGATATGGAATGGTGATGACTGACTTCACAGGCAACAGTGCTGTTTCTCAATCTCAATAACTATCTTAAAACCTTTTTGCAGCTGTTGTTTTTTGCTTTTGTTCTGCTTGTAGACCACTCTCAGTCATCCCCAGACTGTATTGACATCTTCATTCCCTCACCGTGACCTTGTGGTTTGTACGATTTCACTGCTCCCTCCAGTCAAAAAGCTATCAAGCTCTTTCTCTATGACACACTGATCCTCCTCCAGACTATATCCAGCCCCTAGTTTTGGTTCACCAGCAAACACCACCACTGACCCTCTTCCTTCCTTCCTTCCTTTCTTCTGCCAAAGTCACAGGTGAAAATATCCAAAATATCCAGATCAGAAGTGATTGCTGGGTGACTGTCTCTCAGGTCAGCACTTCCCATCTTAAGACTTCTCAGTTTTGTTCCACTTGAGTGGGATCCTGACTCACCCTCTAATCCTTCTGTTCATTCCCCTCTCCCCCAGTTCAAGTGATCATTACCCAGCATCAAATGCATTGCTGAAGTTCAGGTAGACAGTATCTAACACATTTCCTTTGGCTAGAAAATCATCTACTTTATCAGAGCAAGCTATCAGGATAATTTGGCACAATCTACCTCTAGGTAGACAGGAGACAGATAGGGAGGGAATTAAAGAAAAACCATATGGAAAAAAAAGGAAACCCATAGAGGGAGTTGCTCAGCCTGGCAGGCAGGGACTGTGGCACATCAACACCACAGACACTGTCATTCTCCTACAGTAGCTTAACAGCAGAGAGTTTTAAGAAAACGAGGAATCGAAGGAGAAGAGTACACTAGTACTCATCCAAAATGAGGGGGTTGGAATAAGGAAAAGCAATGAGTCTAATGATCACATTTTCCAGCACGGCTGCAGACACAGTGAATGATGACAAATGGCAAAGGTGACCAGGAAACACAAATAGTGTTCGTCTTCCACATAGTGGGAGAGGTAAGAAATCAAATGTAAGCAAACAAGCCGGTTTTCATTTCACATAGTATGTAATTAAAACAAGGAAATCATGGAAACTAAAAGCTGAGGCCTGTACAGCATATGTAGCTGTGTGGAAGAAAAGTCCACAAAGAGCTTTCCAGCAGAAAAATAAAAGCCCATATCAAAAAGCCTCTATGTGACAGACTGCTGGAACCCTTCTGCAGCAAAGAACTCCTGGATCTGCTTATTTCCTTCCTCTGCTCTTCCCTAGGACCTTATTCTCAGGTTATGCAGAGTTGTTTTGTTTGGTGGGCTGGGTTTGTGTTTTTAAAAATTTATTTATCTAGTGAGAATAAGTTTTTCCTCTAATTTACCATATGCAAAAATATTATTGAGATCATCAAGAGCTTCCCTTGGATGTGAAACAAGCTTACATTAGGAATTTTTCTTTTCATCCTAGGAACAGGTCCATGAGCCTTGGGCAATATGACGTCCCAGAGAGTGATTTGCAAGTTAAGCTCTGCTCTGCTCTTAGAAACCACTTGGTTTCACCAAACCCACATGATATGCTGGAGCAGCCCATGGTGAATTATTTCTGCTATCCTTCTGCAATCTTCTCTTTCTCTTTGAATCTACATCAATCATTTAGGAAAGTATTTTCTTCTAATTGTGCCTCAGGGGCCGATGAGCCATGGTCACTTTACGAATGAGCACTTGAACTCATATTCCCCAATTAGTTTTATTTTACCTATTAAGGATTAATGTCCAAAAGCTCATTGGCTGGTAAAACGCAAATACTTCTACCTTGACAGGAATGCCTAAAAAATTATTTGGAAGTATATTCTGTGAAGTCCCAAATGATTAGCAGTAGCAGTGTTCACTAAGACTAAAGACCAGCAAATAATAAAGTTACTATGCTAAACCAAACCTGTGTTGTGCTTTGATTTCTGTTTGAGGGTTGTACACAACTAATATAGTGTAGTAATACTAAAGCACTATTCAGTAAAACCCTGAGCAGTTACCATTTACAGTATATCATAGTCAGATGACAGCAGGAATGGTGGGAGTTCATTACAGGGACCATGAATTGTTGGAGGTAATTTAGATTACAATTTAAAGTTTAATTTAAAAATCTATCAACAAATGTGAAAGTGCTCGGGGAACATTTTAAAATGCACTTTAATCTCACCAGCACAAATAGCTTTTCAGAGCCCTAAACATCATCACCTGGAAAAACAGTAAAACTTTACTGCATCTTTAATTAAATTACAAACACAAAGGATAATTAACTTTTTTTATTTTTATTTTATTCATGCCATTGTTTCCCTTCAGAGTCAATATCTCCAAGTTGCAGGAACAGGATGTTATGAAGAAGTTTACAGCCTGCACATTCCCCCAGGATATTATTGCATCAAGCAGATGAAGTGCAATACACATGCATGCACACACACAGACACACACACACACAGAATCGACAGAGGTACCAGAGACTCACTAAGATGCTCACCAAAGCATGTAAGAAGCCTGGTTTGAAAAAAAGAAGAGGAATGAATCAATCAGCCAGCCAGCCGAAAAGGGAAGGCAGACTCCGCTGTCCTCAGCATGTACTGCAGGGGCCACACAGTTCATACCACAGGACAGCTGAGAAATTAGAATCCTGCTTGCTCAGTCTGGCCCCTCACAGAAATGAAGCCATTCACTCACATCTTGATTTACCTTGACTTCCAAGGCCCCATCATCTCACCATTACTTTTTGGCATTAAGGATTCAGAAGGCACATATTGTTCTCCATGTTAATCTGCAGGTCTGTGCAAGCAACTGCAAAACCAGGCCAAATTCTGGGTGGGAATGGTTATCCCTAATGCTTCCAAGCCATTGTTTTTATTTATTTAATTTTATTTTATTTTACTTTATTTTACTTTCAAATTGAACATGGCTGGGTTCAAACCTGTCTTGGGTCATGACTCTACAAATTGTCCTTGGCAAACCCCTGAGCACTTGCTCACACTGAGATATGTGCATTGGCATTGCCTTTAAAGAAGTTTATGGCAAAGTATTCAAGTGCATGCTCATCTGTACAGCCTTAAATTGGGGAGTGTGTGAGAGAGACAAAAAAACCACAGCTAGATGCTGGTATTTGCACAGCCTTACCTCCAAATCATAAGCCCTTGGTGTTGCTCAGGTTGGTTGGGGATGTGCATAGAGCAGAAACATGAAACTATGCTAACCTCATGGAAAGCTGCTGCTCACAAAACTTTGCACAAACCGGGATCAAGAGCTTTGAAATTCTTGATGATTTTAAGGAGTCTGGGTTGATTTTCTGAATAAAACTCTAAAATAAGGCAACTTTGATGTCTTCAGCACTGACACTTAGTTTTCCCTGCACCCAGCAGGACTTTTCACTTGAGGAGAAGAAATCAAATCAAATCTACTCTCTTTCATTGTCACTATTCCAGGATATGCCTATGTGTCTACAAGCACAAACTGCAATTTGGTGATATCTGGGCTAAGCTACTGATGTACTACCACAGAAAGAGGCAGTGCCATCACTGCCAGTTTTGACAAGTTGCAGAGCCTACTCTGGCCCTCATGGTGACTCCATATTCACTTGGCCTTATGGTGTGCAGATCCAAATTGTCAAGCCAGTGGAAAAAGTCTATTTTCTTGCATTGTTTTTCGTCCAGATTGGCAAGGAAAATTATCTCAGAAGATGCTCGTGCGAGTACCGAAAGGCACAGAATCACCTGGAGAGGGAAGAAACAAGACAGAGATTGTCCCCTTTCAGCTGCAGGGAGACATGACATCATTTAAATTATATTGTTTAAACATCCCCTTTGAGAGATCTCTTCTTGGGCAAAGTGCTGGCCACAAGAGAGATGGGACTGTGGGAGACACACAGCCTCTTGTTTGGTATCTCTGAGAAACAGGATTTCTGGGCCAGCCTTTCTTTGTAACTGGATTTCTTTAAAGGCAGTGTTAACCTGCCTGTCGTGCAGCCAAACAGCTGCAAAGTGGTTTCAAAACAGAAGTTCTGGCTCCTGAATACATCCACACAACTTCCTCTTCAAAGGCAGATTGCTCAAGCCTTAGGCAAAATTAATTTGGACCTGTCTGAAAAATACTGGATAAACATCCCAAGAGAAACATCTCACTCCAGCAGATTTTTTTTTGCTCCTGGAGGGAACAACCAGAAATATTCCAAATTTTGGCTAAGAGTTTAACCTCAAGGAATAAAAGACAAGAACATATGTGTTCAGTTGCCATAGGACTGAGCAGCTTCATGAAATCCCTGTCATGAGAGAGCCTTTGCTGCCCTCTGTACATGAAAGAGTTTCATGCTCAAGGCACAACAAGCACCTTCCTAAGAGGCACAAAGCCCTTCTGACTGTGCTGGTCCTGCTCCCCAACCAGCTCTGCATTCACTTACACACCCGAGGAATAACCTTTGAAACCACCAAGATGAGTCTGCACAGCTCCTCACACACAGAGAGGACTGTGTGGTATTGAGAGATCCCAAAGCAGGTGCATGCCATAAAGACAAAATAATGTGTAAATATGTAAAATGAATATTGAAGGAGAGGGGCATGACACAGGGAGGTGAGAGGGACTGCCATCCTCTGGAAATAAGTGTAAGACCTCATTACATGAGCAGAAATAAAGAAATAACGCAGAATAAAAGGAGCACCACACAAACTATATATCATTTTAATTAAAATCTACTATCTGCTAAATATATGTACAGCTGTTGGATTTCCTGAGCCAACTGATTCAAATAGGTTTCACAAGGGTTCACAGATAAGGAATTAAAAAATAAAATCAAGAGTTCCTTGATAACTAGCTGGAAACTGATCCCCTTTTGGGAAAGTCTTTATTTTATGTAAGTTAATATGGGAGGGGGTGTTGATCACGGAAGACAAGCCTCTTAATTCCTTTCAAATAAAATGAGCAGGCATGACATGGTGCTATCACAGAAGAGAAAGAGCTGCCTGTGTGTATTAAACGTTAGTGCTTTGCCTGCTTAATTATTGGTTAATCTAGCAATTTAGCATGCTTCATTTAATTCTAATTAGGAGAATTAATAGGCAGGGAATAAAGATTTAAATAGACTGGCACAAAACAAAACTGAGACTTAAACTGCTCTTGGAAAATGCAGCTTTTTTTTTTTTTTTAATACATTTCTACAGCTTCTCATGTCTCTCCGCAGCAATGCTGCTATCTTAAATGAGGGGGTCTAGGTCAAATGGGTGATTTTAAAAATACCCTGGGCCCACTCCTCCCTTGGCATTGATGAGTGGAGCTGTGTGGATTTACACCCAGGAGCAGGGTGTTTCTTTTTCTTCCTCTCTCTCCCTCTGAATCTAGACTTTGGGGTTTGACTTCCTCCTCTGAAAAGGACATATGATATGGTGGGAGATTACTGTATTATTTTTACACATCTCTCTCACTTTCTCCCTTTTTTTTAAGAGCACTGGGGGTAGGAGATAATTTAGTAGTGACACCGTCCTCAGGAGTTACACACCATTCATGTTAAGTGATGCCTTAACTCGTGGAATTGTAAATTATTTTATTCCTTCCTCAGTCTGATGCCTTCTTTATTTTCTCTCTCCTGGCAAAGCTTTGGGGGATGAAGACACGCTCCTTTTCCACTTCACCAGCTGGCTGCCTTCCATTCCTGCCGCCCCCAAATGTTACAGCCTGATTTGCATGGTGTGTTTGTCTTTGCTAATCAAGCTGCGTACTCTGACAAGTCCTACGACATTGGACATGGCTGTTCTTCTAATTAAGGTGCTAATTGAATTAAATGGCTGCGGTAATGAGCAGATGAGCAGCATAAAAAGTAAAGAGTCAGATAGGCCAATTAACAAAAGAGCTGAGCATAATTATAACATTTAAAATACATGCAGCTCTGTACCAATATTGTTAATTGTTACAGGGGAATTTATGATAATTGGCTCAACAACAGGCATGCAGGCTTAACCTGGGATGAAGCCTGTAATTAAAAAAATGATATTCAACACAAAATACAGAGCAGGGGTAATTAACACTTGATTTACATAAAATATGTTTATAAAGTGAAGCATAGTACTGCACAAATGCCATGGCAAACAGGAATTCTCCTGCACTGTGGCATTTAGAAGTATGAAAAGGGTAAGAAACAGGCTAGAATTCCAGCTAGTTTCAGACCTAAGCATGGGTCAAGGCTGACTTTTGAGACCTCACTGCATTTTGCTGGCAGAGTTCTGGCAAACTCATGATCTCCACCCTATTCAGCAGAATCACCTCTGTCCTGGCCGTGGCTATGCCCCAGCTGTGGATGTGCTGTTCCTGCAGAAGAGCACTTTGAGCAGCGTGAGCAGAGATGTCTGTGCTGGGAGCACAGCTGCTGGGCAGAAAATCTCTCAGTTACCACATCTGGACTCTCCACCAGGGGCTCTACCAGCACAGCGAGAGCAGCTGCAGCCTGGCTGGACCTTGTCAATGGGGTCTCGCCCAGGGTGGCTGAAGCAAATCCCTAGGAATAGCCCTGGGAGTGAGCTGGAGCCTGGGGTTCCATTCATACCTGGAGGATGATGATTTTTCCTGTGTTGCCTGCAGAGCTATGTTCTCCCTTTCCCTCTGCTCTCCCTCTGCCAGTGAATTGCCAGGTTCAGGCACAGCTTCCTCCTCTCCCCTTTCTCAGCACAGCCCAGAGATAAAGGTGTTGGTCTGAATTCTCTCAGGCCCAGGGATGACCAGGGCCCAAATCTCCCAAGGCCTGCATTAGGTTTCTAACCACTAAACTAACATATATGCTAGTAAATGCCATTAAACTAGCAGATCTATAGCACAGCATCCTTTACCTCTGTGCAATGGATGTATGAAATCACCTTTAGTAAAGCTCTAGGACTTGGAGCAGAGGCTTTATTCAGACATGTCAGTATGCTCAGACAGTCAATGTGCCAAAATCTCAGGGCCAAAACCATTCTGTGAAGCCACCTGAAGCAAACTAATGAGAACTCTCACTGCTTTCTGGTGGTTCCATGGACTTTCACCCTCAGCCTGCAGACCCCCAGTGGCTGGAGAACACTTGCATTATAGGATGTAGAAATGGTCCAAACTCAGATGCAGCTTGCATAAAAAAGTGAAATATCATTTTTTTGGGGGGATATTTTTCCCCTAAAAACTGGAAAAACCAGTGCTGACTTTGGCAATCTTGTGCTCCTCAGGCTTGCTGAAGGAAATCTAGAGATGGTTTTGGTGCAAAATATCTTCTGACCCGTGTTCATTGCCACTGTGACTTGTTCACATCTCTACCTCTTCAAGTAATCATTATGTTCTGTTTACTAACACCAAAATGTGCAGTTATAGCTATATGAGAAAAGGCAAATTAGAAGCATCTCAATCACAGTGTGTCACAAGCACGTTTACAGAAACAGTAGGAGGCATTTCAGAAAGCTACAGAACACAAACATGTAGGTTTCTTCATACTTTTAACTGCACCTCTGCTGCTTCTTATTGCCCCAGTCTGCCCTCTGCCTGCAGTTGTATACAGCACTGAGACAATTAGTGGCTGTAATGCAAATAAACACATTGCACTGTTCATCAGAGTCACCTTTTGTCTCACTGTGTGCAGCGATGTGCAAGGCAGGAAAAGAGCACAACAGCATTACAGGGATTTTTAAGAAGCCTGTGCTCCCCAGCTGCTGCCACAGAGATGTTGAAACCACTTCAGGAGGCTGTTGTGGAAGGGTGATAGGCAAAAGAACAAAAAAAGGCAATTTTTAGCAGCGAGATCAGCAGCCATCCTCAGCCAGCAAAGGAGCCTGAGACTGAGGGTCTAAAATTTTGAAGTTGAATGGTAACATTGACAGAAGAGGCAGCCAGGATTTCATCAGCATATGTTTGGTTTTCTTCCCTTCTTCTCCAAACCAATAGCCATAAACCACTGCTTCATCCCTGAATCTGACCCTCCACAGAGAAAATTAGGAATGAACACAAGTACTGTAACTAAGGCAGTCTGTAGTCAGTTGTCTGCTATGCATCACTGTACTGTTAATCACCAGAAGAGGCTCATTTATCCCTACAGTCTCTTTGTGGGTCTTTGACAGAGAAAAACAAGGTGCTAAGCTAATTCTTGATATATATGTTGTTTTGGGATGGCTTGGATACAAACAGGCAATAGAAAATTACATAGACAACCAGTCCAGAAACAGAGATGTTGACAACTTGGAGAATTTGTGCATACAGATTAAAATAACCCCTTGTTATACTTTTTTTTTTAGCATCTGAGAGTGTGTTTTAGGGCTGGAACAGAAACAAGCAAAAAGATATGACATTTCCTCAGAGATCTTGACATTTTAGGTTCTGATCCTGCAAATGCTTAGGCACAAAACTAAATTAGGGTGTAATTACTTCTATTGAACCAAATGTGGCTAATTATATAAGCAAAGTTGGGTGTGGGCAGAAGTGGTTGAGGAAATAGATTAATTATGCATAAATTTGGTCACAAAACATACCAACCTGTAAGGCAAATTTCCTAAGCTCTACTGAGAGTATTGGCTGCTGCATGAAAAACTATACCCTGAAACAGTGCATTTACACAGCTGCCTTGACAATGGAACCTTAAAAACAGCCTTTTACTGCAGATGAAGGCAGAAACATTTTTACATTAATTTAATTTCCTTGACTTTATAAAATGAAAATTTCAATGAATCAAAATACCTTTAATGTTATTCATGCTGTATTGTGTATTTCACACAGACAATCAAAAATTCATCCTGCCAAAAAATTGCTAATACAATGACTAAAGCCAGAATATTCAAAAGTAAAGTAGCAGTCAGCCAGTTATTTCTATGATTTAAAAAATTGCAGAATTCCATAGTTTATACCAAATTCTAGAGTAGCCTTTATTTCTTTATTCATCACATCTTATTGCTAAGTAGCAATTGGACAGATGGTGTGAGCTATGTGGGGTTTCTTTGTCACAGGAAATTTTATCTGCTCACTGATTTAATGAGTGCATATTCCCAACATAACTAGTCAAATGTGCATGCTTGAAAATCAATTTTAACTTGTGTTTTTCTTGCACCAAAAAATTGCAAGCTGCATTACTTAGCCAGCATGAAAATTTTGCTAAATACTTTGGCCAATAAAACAGTTACATCCATGTCCAAATATTGTAAGTTTAATAGTACATGTAGCAAACACATGAGAAGCAACAAGTGACCAGAGTTTCCAAGCCATTGGAAAATTTCTTTGGATGTCTCACATATGCTTTCACTCAGCCACATTCCCTAACATTTGCCATGGCCACAGGACTGTGATGCAACCCAGGTGTTTAAGGTAAAAAGACATTACCTTTTATAATGGGATATGAAGTAAAGTGAATGGTAATAACAGGAACAAGAAAGAGCTGACATATAATTTCCAGAGATCATTAGTATATCTCCTGTACAAAGACAAGTCCAAAGAAAATTTTTCAGTTCAGCTCAAAGTCTAATTAAATTATTGAAATCTTATATATGCATTTATACGATTTATATAATTATAAATATCACAAAATAAAACCATTTTGATTTGATTTTTTTCCCAGTAGAAAAGAAGATCTCTTAGTAATCTCAAAAAGAGGATCTCTTAGTAATCTCAAAAATTTCTCACTACCTACTTCAGTTTTGCAGAGACTTAAGTTTCTGTTAGGCAGATTGAAAAAATCCTGACTAGGCAAGGTTGTTATGGTAAAGTGAATACTAGATAAGAACTCACGTGTTTGCAGAAAATGAGCTAAAATTAGTAAAATAAAGATTACCAAGGCTAGGACTGAAGATTGAATATTGAAATTAATATTGCTCTAGCAACAATGTCAAGAGCAGGAGGAGCTGCTCACTCACATTTTTCTTAGGCTAGTAAGACCTAAATACTTGCAGAATGGTGTCCAGATGTAGTTTCCTAGGGTGACTACACCTTCTTGGCTCATATTTTCAAATTTTCCAAGCATGTAAGAGAACAGCAAGTAATGTCAGCAGCTGACAGCAGAACCATTTGCTTACCTGTGCCTTTTCAGATCTATAGGTGCATCCTCACGGCAGAAATACAAAACACAGGGAGCTGCACCAGTGAACCCAATGACAGCTCTACAAAGGAGGCACTCAGGAATTTTTTTGGCTATACCAGGAAAGCAGGCATAAGGGAGAGGCTCATTACTGATCTTTCCAGCATGGGGTTTGCCCAGTACTGGCAGCTTTAAGGAGTTCAATAGTTTCTGAGTCCAATCAAAATGATAGAGAGACACAATACCGTGGCTGACAAATCATACAGCTACCAGAGCAGATGCTTGGAGGGAAGGATAACACTTCTCAAAGTGAGGTCTCAGCAGAGGTGACAGTGTGGCTTCAGAGGCTGGAGTGCCAGAGGACAGACTTGAATCAGGAAAAGTCAGAAATGAGGCCCATAAGTTTTAGGAAGAAGAGGTTTTTACCATTTGTTTAAAAGTATGTCAACAACCACAATGAGAATATTCAGTAGAGGGTCTTTAAAGTGACTGTTTCAATTTTGATCTGTATGGCACATATTTCACACCTATATGTGCTTCAGTTTTATCCATGGGGACCAACTGGATACATCCTTAAATCACCTTCAAAGTGACCTTAGTTTTAGTGATTCAAGTATATTACAGGCTTGGTTAATTAGGTCCAAAAATTTCATGAACAAAGGAAGAAAGTGCAAAAAGCATGGCCACGGCCCAGCCTGCAAATACAGGAAGAAATCTCCCATAACAGGAATGTTTAAAAGTAAAAACCTTTTACAGTGTAACTGTAACCTGGCTGTGTAATTTATATGTATTGGGAATCTTTCAGCTGGCCAGAGATGCTATAATTATACCACAGGAATCTGACTATGAATTTGGCGTATCAGTGTTGAAAAGATGCCCCAGGGCTTCCAAGCTCCCATAATTTCACTTGAGCAGTAATGGAATAAATACAATCTAGATACATGTTGCTGTTCTTCAGCATAACTACTTCTTCAGGCAGATTTACCATAACGCACTCTGAACAGAAAAACTATGGCTCATTTACAAATGTAATTTCAATTGAGGATAGTTTTCCAATCTTCTTTCATTTGAGTCTCAATTGAACTTCTTCTCCGTTTTGATGGCATGATTAGACATTGTGAGAGCTGTTGCAGATTAGTCAAGCACAGAGAGAGTAAATTGGGAAGGATGTTTTATCAGTGCACGTCACAATATATGAAAGCAGATGTGTATGCTCTGAGCTGTTCCCTCAAATTACTGTTATGGAATAATTTAGCCCTTTTGATTCTCACAGATTACTGCTTCCACTGATCATGCTGTCAAAATCAAAGTGAGCACTTCATTCCGCTTTTATTCATGCCAGATCCATTTTGCTTTCATAATGAGCAGATATTACCACTGCACAAAGAGGATAAAGACATTCACAGTGATAGATAGGCGAGAGATTAAATGGGATCTTTATGACTTCTTCAGCCATCAGTTTTGACTGTGCGATAAGACGAGTCGAGTTGGGCACTGATTTGTTCTTTATTGGAGCCAATATTAGCATGGGCTTACCGGTGCACAGTCTGATAAAATCCATTTAAGGTGGAATCTGTATAACAATTCACCAGTTACAAGAACTTCTCCTACAGAATGCATCTTCAGCAACCTCTGCAAAGGCAAAATAAGCCATTTTACCATTATAACTCCTTACTTCCCGTGGCAATAATCAATTTATAATTAATTTATAATTCTGTGATTTATCGACCTAGATCCTAGAACCGCAGATTCAAATCTTTACACTCAAATCACCTCTTCGTTTGCCATTGTTCTAAGGTCTGTTAGGGCAAACCCTTAAAAACCAAGCCCTACCTAATCTACCCAAGTTTTAGAGGCTGTCTGGCAGTTTCCCCACTTTGCTTGGTTACAGGCTTCCCACCTGCCTCACAGTCCTATTTTCCTTACAGGGTCTCTCCCACCTTTTCTCCAGCCTGCAGAAAAAAGTGTTACCTGTCCATGGCTTGCAAGTCCTTTGCCATAAAAGGCCCCCCAGAAATATTATCAGATGAGGGCCAGTATAGTGCATTATAGGGAAATTTGGACAGCAGGGGGAACACCACTGGGAAGCTGAGACTTTGGTAATAAACATTGTGCTGCTTAATTTTCAAATATCTGAAGGGAGGGGGTTGGGGATCACATGTCTTTCTGGCAGCAAAAGTCTTGCTGTTTTTCACTCCAGCAGCAAATTACAACAAAGTTATGGAGGGAATGGCAACTATTTGTTGTCCCTTCTCCACTTTCATTATGATGAAATAGCTCAACTGCTTGGAAAAACATATTTTTTGGTATGTTTTTCAGCATGTTGAGGAAGCAGTTGGTTAATTCATACTTCTGTAGGGAAGAAAAGAGACAATAAAAACTCCCTGTGATGACCTGGCCATATATGTAATTTCTTGCCTCTGTAATTATAGATTATATATATGTAATTATGATTCATATATATATATAAGCAACATTTTATTTCAAAATGTAAGTCCAACCAACTCAGTAGACATCATGGTAATAAGTACATAGTGAACCAAAACTTTTATGGACAACTCAAGAATGGCAAGGTTAAAAAAAGCATGTTGCAACCCAAACCTAGATAAATGAAGCATGCAGAAGCAATGATTGGCTTTAAAATACATCTGTATTAACAGACAGGTGAATGGAAAACCAACAGTAGCACAACAGCCACATGAAGTCCATAGTAAGCCTCAGTTAGGAGTGCTGAGCTCTCTCATCACTGGATGAATTTAAGGAGACCAACAGGTCCTTGTCATTAGTCATGTCCTATTTTCTCCTTATTTTAAACTCTGTCACAGATTTGGTATTTGGACCAAATTTGCTACTTGTATTTCACAATTCATAGGTTTTCTGAACAGAAAAAAACAGGCTTTGTCTGATGTTTTGCTTTAAGAAAACAAGAAATCCAAGGGTTTGAGATAGAAATTGATGATTTTAATTAAGACAACATCATTCCTTTGTGCAGGAAATACAACCACAAACAGACTGACAGTGCCTTCCACCATGTTACACTCCAGATTAATATTGACAAATGACAACTTCTCATTCTGCTTTGTATTACCAGTATCCTGTAGGTAACAGCCATAAACTATTTTCTTGTATTTATCTGTGAAAAGACAACTCCCTTGTGCTCTTAAACTACTGGGGATAGATGACTCTTGTCTCCAGCATGGCCAGCAGGGCTATGACAAGGTCTTTATCCTCACAGACATGTGCCACCTGTGGTACAAGTGTATGGCACTGCAGAAGGCCCTAAGAAGACAAAATCAAATGGGTCACTGCACCTTGCTGTGCACATCTTAATGTAACTAAAATCCATGTTTTCTTAGGCAGTTAGGGAGTGAATGAAAAAAGCTCTTTAAAATAATCCAGTATTGGGGACATCTACAGGAGTTCAATTTATACCAGTGAAAAATTTCTTACTTAATTTGGTATTACTTTTACTCATCTGAAAGAATACAAATAGATCAAAGATAGTTAGTTTACCTGTTACTTAAAATCCCCACAAATGGCATAAATGCCATTTTATTTGTCAGTCCCTCTTCACTAGAAACCAAAGAGGATTCCCCATCTGAAAGATGCTTGAGAGTTGGGGTGAAGTTCTGGTTCTGTTGGGTAAGACATCTCAGTGCTTCAAGTCGAATCATGTTTAATTTATTCTCTAACATTTTAATCCCATCAGAGAAACAACTGTGTTTACACTACAATAAAAACAGCCTTGCCTCTATGTACAGGAGTTTTGGTGGTAGGGTCTTATTAAAAATGAAATTACAAATGTTGTGGCTCATAATGCTGCTTTTTCTGTGAAGACACATGTGGAGACCTGGTGCTCACACCTGCTTTAGGATTCCACCCAGACACACACCTTCTGGCCTCAGCAAACTCTTGGGTGTGCAAATGGGCTGAGTATAAATACAAGAGGAAATACAAAACTGTGAGTGATAACTTTGCATACACATAAGCATCTTTCTTCCAGACAAAGCATTTTGTCATATCTCTTCTTCAGCTTCCCATCCTGTAAAATGAGGATAATCATAATTATCTCATTGGCATAGAGACAAATTAACCAGCCTTCAAGAAACGCCATAAGAGCTTTGAAGGGTTTGTGTTACAGTAACAGAAAATATGAATAGAGAGATGATACACAAATAATGAAGCAGAGGAAGTTAGTGAAATAGGAGCTAGATAGCCCATCCTCAAAATACAGTGGAATGTGAAGACTGTGGAAACTCAGTGAGTATTTGATATGGCAATCAAAGATGTATCTGAGATAAAGCATCGCTATAAAAATAGTCATAGTCATTCATTGTAGATGTCATTAAATGTGACCACAGTGTGATTTGTGCCAGTGTTATGGGATTGATTTGATCTATGTCTGCACTGCTTGCTGTGTTAATTCCACCAGTAAGTCATTTTATAGCTTTGGCATGCAGTGACTGGGTATAAGCTCACAAAATTCTGAACCAGAGCCCACAGCAAACCTCACCTGAGGTTTTCAATGTCCCTCATGGCATTGAAGGCTGTGCTACCCATCCTTCCAGACAGCAGTGCCAGGTACCTGGAGCTTGTTTGGGATGGGCAGTGCAGCTCCTCCTGCTCCCAGCACCTGGAGCCTTCACACAGCTGGCCACAGCACTGGGAGATTCACCCACAGCACAGGCTTATGTCAAAGGCATTGCCATGACCACAGCTGAGAACATCTGGATTGAACCAAAACTAAATTGGGTTGACATTAAGAAATGGTAATGATTTCTGACATGAATGAGTTATGAGCTGGTGCCATTCTCGAAGAACATTCTTATCTTTGCTAAAGTTACCTTAAGGAGATAAGGAAACATGTTAAGAAGGAACTTAAGCCATTATTCCAGCTAAAAACTGAGGAACTCAAGGTAAAATATGATTCCATTGAAGGACTTGTGGACATGAATGCAGCTAGGTATGCACCATGTGCTGAATGCTGTACCCAACAGAGGCTGTTCGTCTACACTTGTCTCAAAATGAGAGATTTGTAAGTAGAAGTGTATCCAAAGGTCAGGGAAACAGAGTTTTCAAGGACAGTGAATTGCCAACATACCTGGCAGACTTTGAGAAAAGAGGACCATCTGGAATGAGTTATTTGTATGTCATTTTACAATCCATGGAGATGAAAGCAGAAGCAATTAGAAAATACAGCTATGAAGGTAGCTTCTCATTCAAGTTTAACCCCAAAGAATCATTAATGTCACAAGCATATGGCAAGATATAAACCAAAATTGTTCATGTGACCTAATATTCTTCCTGTGTAAAAGATGAGAGATGTCCAGGACCTACAGCATTGATGGGAAGAACTGGTTCTGTATTTGCATTCATCAAAGAGCCAAAAGACAGACTAAGAAAGAGGAGGGCAAGAACATCTAGCAGCTTCTGAAGCAGCACAGCCCTTAAGAAAAGCCTTAAGAAAATGGAGAGGTTGTTGTTGCCCAAGTTCTATCTTAGATTTGGAATGATGAGAAGTGACAGCAGCTCTTGTTGTCTGGCTCCCGCCCAGCTCAGGGACACAAGACAGTGCAGCCTTAGCACACAGAGGGGAGCAGATGTTCCCACAGCCCAATCATTTGTTTGTTAACCTTAGAGGAGCCATTCACAGAGCCTCTGCTGGGTGCTGAGAACAAAAAATGTCACAATAAGGGTTGCACAGCCATGGAGGGGCACTGCCTGGGATGGGCACAGGCAGTGACAGGGAGAGACAGACACCACCAGAATCCCCAAATGAGGAAAGAGGTGCCTCTGCCTTCCCTGTCTCCCCTGGTTTGCAGTAAATGTCACTGGTGACATTTCCTTGAGCTCATGTCCCCACAGTTAGAGTGAAGGCTGTGCCACAGAGCAGGTACAGCCCTGTCCCAGTGCCTTTGGGCAGCAAGGCAGCTTAAAGAATACCAACAGAATTCTACTTGTACTAAAGGCTCCTGTGAAATCACATGAGCAACCTGTATTTGGGTAAATCTGTTGCTGTGCTGCCTTTGGCAAGCACAGTGTTTGCCATGTTGTGATGCTCACAGCACACAACCACCAGGTCCTTCACACCAAACACACTCCTCCTGCCCATGCTGAGGAGCACAGACAGACTGCTGGGAACAGCATTGTTTTGACTTGTTGAATGACATTCTGGCCACTTAACCTCTCCTGTTCCCTGATTTAAGCTACTGTCATAGTTTAAAGTTTTAGCAGGGGAGGAGCAAAGATACTATAAAAGTAAAAACCAAATTGCTTCAGAGAGCTAGAAGATGAAAGGAAGAAAAACAACTGTTCCTGATGTTAAATTCAATGGCAGTAAATTCCCTTCTTTTTCCCAGTAGGTTTTTTTTCAGAAATAATTTACAGTCCAAAACGTATCGCATGGCATACAAATCAATCTCTATTGAGCCTGCCTGCCATTACAGAAAGTCCAGAAGGGAAAAAATAAAAATAAACAACAAATAGTTGCATTCTGATACATTTTTCATTTTGAAGATGTCTGTTGTTTATGTTTTTCATAAAGTTTAAATAAAAGTCCAGGTTGTCCTTCAGATGATGGCCCCCATTTTGCAGTAAGGCCAGTGGACTACCAGGGGATTTTCACTGCTGCAGAGCATCTGCATCTGGAGCTGTGCAGATGTGCAGGAGCTCCAGCAAGCCTAAACCACAGAGTGACAATTAACACCAGCAAACAGCCACCAAAACAGGGCTGTGCTGTTTCAGCCCTCATTCCAAAACAAATTCAGCTCCCTTTGGCCCAACCAGTGTGTTTTAAATACTTTGATGAAGTTTCCACCTTAAGGATTGCGGGGAGGAAAAAATAGAAAAGCAAATTGCAGAGTGTAGTCTGAAGTACTTGTGATCCTTGTGACAAATACTAATGTATAAATCAGCAGCCCAATCCAGGCTTGGGCCGCTGATCATGTTCTTTGCTGAAATGTCACCTGTTCCTATCTAACGATTTGCATAATGCAAAGCTTCTCACTCGTAAAATACAGATTAAGAGGGGAAGCAAAGAGTCATTCTCGAACCATGGAGCCATTTCAAAGAGAAAAAAAAAGAAAAAGCAGTCTTTACTATTAACCCTGTCACAGCCACGGGCTTTATTCCCCTGTTTTCTATTTGAAATGATAGCTCCATTGGGAAAGGGAAATAATCAGTAAGAATCCAGCCTTGCCTTTTTTATTGGTTTGCTTCATTTCTGCTAGACTCTTAAATTTAACATGAGCAGAAGGGAAATAATTAAACCGTTTAACACTGGAATATTAGTGAAACATTTAACTGGTCTGATAGAGCCTGTCTGAAATGCATGGACATCTATCAACAGATTCCTGTCAGCTTCTATGGGGTAAGGCTCCAGTAGCCATTTTGTGGAAGTTTCTGTACTATTTTTTCCCCCATACTTTCTAATTTGCCTTAAGGTATATGGCTCTGGGTGCTATCTCACTGCCTAGGAAGAAGGAGGGGCTTTTTTCTTTCCCTGCAGTGAAGACAACAGCACTTATATCCACACAAAATTATTTTAAATCAGCTTTATGCAGTATTGACTTTATATTGCTTAAAAAAACATTTTCAGAGTACAGATGGAGTGACAGACACAAAACCAGAAAGGTGTGTTGAATTGAATATTTCAAGTTTGAAAACAATTCTAATTGTTAAAGGTTAGGATGATGCTTATCCTTTCCCACATTATCCCAACAAAGACTGGTCCCTGCAGAGCTCTCAGCTGTCCCTGTAAGCAGCTGGTCTTGGCCATCAGCAGAAACTGTGCTGCCAGTCATTTGGCTCAGGGGTGGAAACTCCTTTGCTCCAACTGACTGTACTGTTCTGAGGCAAAGTTTAAGTTATTCAAGGGATGGAATCTGTTTCCTTGCAAAAAATTCAAAGTTGCATATGCATGCATAACACAAGGGCACAGTCCTGGCTGCAGCATGTGCCAAAGCTTTTGCAAGGACTTTTGACAAGGGCACAGAGTGACAGGAAAAGGGGGAATGGCTTTAAACCGAGAATAGGTGTAGATCAGATATTAGGAAGAAATTCCTTACTGTGAAGGTGGTAAGACACTGGCACAGGTTGGCCAGAGAAGCTGTGGCTGTCCCATCCCTGGAAATGTTCAAGATCAGGTTGGATGGGACTTTGAGCAACCTGACCTGGTGGAAGATGTCCCTGCCCATGGCAGGGGGTTGGAACAAGATAGTCTTTGAGATGCCTTCCAATGCAAACCGTGCTGTAATTCCATGGTGATCATCTCCCTCAGGCCAGTTGTGCCTGGCAAAACCCCTGCCCAAGACATTTGGCCTAGGCAAGGCATTTTTTATAATAGTTTAAGATCTCCAGACCTAAGAGAGAAGTTTCTGTGTGCTGCTGTGTGCCTGCAGCGCAGCCCTGGGGATTTTCATTGAAAGAGGTTTTATTCTGGCATTCCCCACTGGGCTGCCAGTGCCAAAGCCCATTGACCTTCTGGGAATGGTGCAAAGCTTATCTATTTCTCGTGGTCCTGAACTGCAAGTTGCTGGAGTCTCCTTGCTTTTTCTGGCAAGAGAAATGTGTCATAATGAACTTGCTACACCCAGGACACTTCTGTTTCTTTCAGGAGGTTGAAGTTGTTCACTCATCACTGGTTGAGCAGTTTCATGATTTTTTTCCTCAAGATTTTTAAATCCTGGTGAAAATAAATGAGAAAACCTGAGCATAGTAAGGTGCAATAATAAAGCCTAAAGCTGCAGCCTTTTCTCTTAGGCACACCCCTGGGGGCAGGAGGAGAAAGTATGCTACTTGTGAGGCTAAAGGTTGGGTCAGTTACTGCAGGATAAGAAAGCTTTGAAATACTAGATATTTTCTGCTTATTTAGAGATTCTTTTTTGGTTATACAAATCTGAACAAGAATATGAGTTTGAAAATAATCTGAAGTTTTAAGAGACCTTAGGGGAAAAAGTATGGTAAAATTCAGGGTATTTAACGCTTGAAGGTGTCACATAGCAGCAGAACCTCTTAGCTGATGCTGGAAGATGAGTTTAGACACAAAACTCAACACTGATTTCCATGGGACTCATAAAACAGGCTTTTGAAAGAGATAGCCCTTTCCCACAAAGGGTTACTCCCTTCCTTACTGCCTGTTTTCACAAAACTTGCCAGAAATTTCTCTGATCTTATCAGTTCAGTGAAGGTTGTTCAAAAAACATGACAAAAACGTGGGCAAGCAGTGACATACAGGAGAGCACTTCATGGAGACTAAGCCAAAGGTGGAAAATAAGGGGATTCAGCTGATAAGAAGAAAATGGAAAGGGGGCATCAGAAACAAATTTTACACTGAGCCCGCAGATTTTACATCGTTCCACCAAAGAATTTTCCATAGGCTTAACTATAGATAATTTCAAAATGTGGCTGTTACTGGGTTATTCCCTCCCTCCTTAAAACTCTCATTTTATAGTTGATCTTTCAATATCCAGTTTAAAAGAGATATTTTCTGAAGTCAAGGACAATAATCTAGGACTCAGAGAGAAGCAACCCAGAAGAGAATCCAGCCAGGTTCCAAGACCTGATGTCCATGAAGACTGCCAAAGGGCCAGTGTTTTGTAATATTTCTAATAAAAATAGGCACAATGGCTGCTCAAACATTAACAAAAGCTACTGGGAACACTTCCCTATGAACTGTCTGGGATCACCTCTTTTTCCAGGTACTTCTAGCTTTCTGGTGTGGCACAGGGAGGTAGAGCAAGGTGAGAATAATGCTAAGGAGGGACAGACTCTCATTAAAGCTTGCCTTTTCCCTCTTGCATCACCAATTTCTTCTCCATTACTGATTCTTGATCCCACTGTCATCTTCACTCTTGAGAATCTGCTGGCAGATTACATAAAAAACATCCTCTTCCTGTAAGTCTGTGGGCTAGGTGGTCTAATGGTCTTCTCAATCTCACATCTGTGATTTTTGTCTTTATACAATACCTCACTCCCTGTTTCCCTTTCCATCTCCTTCTGCAAATTGAGACTGGCTGAGGGGAAGCTTAAAGGAGAATGAACTGTCACCTGAACTCTCTGCATCACTCAGTCATTCTTATAAAAGGGGATCTCATATGGCATCAGCTCTGCCAGGAAAGCTAAGCCACTCAAAATTTCTCAATATTCAAGATGTGCAGAAAAAACTACAAGGACTATGTCTGTCCACAAATGCTTCTGTTTAAAAAGGAGCATTGCTGCTTGGAGATGCTTGTAGCAGGTAAGCTGACACACACAGTCACACACACAAAGCCTTCACAAGCTTCAGCACTTCCAAAAAAGCAGCTTCATCTTTCCATAAAAGCTTGGGGGAATTGCTAGATGAGTGTTTGTATTGCAGAAGGAGAGCTGTGGGATTCTCTAGATTTGTCTGCAGTTGGCAGAAAGGTCTATAAACTAGTGCCCCCTCTGGACACAGGCTAAACTAGCAAATCTAAATTCTATCTTAATTTACACTGTACTTTTTTAGGATTATATTTTTGACAACAGGAGAATTCATTCATCCTGCTGCACTTTTTAATGCAGAGGTTGCTATGCAATCTCTATTCCTCCCACAGCTGAAACTGAGCTGTCTATAGCCACACAATTAACACAGACCTCTTTAATTCACATCCCTTACCTTCATATAGAGGCTATTCCTTGTCTATGTCCATCATGGGCAGAGTGATGGCTGCAGCACACCTGGCACTGTGCTGCTGACTCACAAATATGGTTCTGCCCTCAGACTCAATGGCAGAACAGCAGTGAATATTCCCTTCTGGTGAGTACTGCAAGAATCCAAAGCAGCAAAACACTTAAATACAGGTTTAAGAACAAAGTTCATTGCTGAATTGGGAGCTGAGCCAAGCACTGCTTCCCAAGCACTGCTTCTCCATGAGGTATTTTTCTAATATAAGTAGACTTTTATATTTTCAGCAGCATGATATAACATACTCCCTTCTGTTTGAGTTCTGTTAATACTTCTATACCTTTCTTAGCATTGCTCAGACCCCTTCAGCTTATTCTATAGCTATATCTGTGGTTATCATGCATTGCTTACATTTATCCAAGTTAAACATTGTTTCGCACAAGCTGTCTATGCAAAATATCAATAACAAAGATATTAGTGATTGCTGTGCTTGGGTCTGAACAGAAGATGAGCTGTTTTTCTACTCTGTGGAGAATTCTAGCAATCTTCAGGGAAAAAATGGAGAAACACACATGGGGAGAGAATCAAATGGGCTGCAAGGTCAGTGGGTATTATCTGAAATATTTAATAACCCAAATATCACAACTCTTTGGTTATAATTCTGTCTAAAAGAATAGATGTGATATGATCATTCTCTCTTTTTTATTTGGTAAAAAATCAGTATTTTTGCCAAATACTGATCGAGAAGAGTGAGTGATTTTCCCCTCCAGTTCTTTCCCTCTGCTTCTGTCTCTTGAGAACAATTCCTTTGCTGATTCTCGTGGCTGAGATTACAGTCCCATTTACAGGATCCATCTGTCTGTCTTAAAGTGGACCAATGTGCAAGATAAATAATAAGATTATTTATTTTCTAATTTATTTATTTTTTATTTTCAAAAGTAAGGTGCTTATTATTTCATTGAAATAGTAGGATTTTCCCTGCAGATTCTTCTTATATATTCTTGGATATTAAAATCTACATTAAACAATAGCCTGAGGTATAGAGCTGCACAGATCCAAAAGACAGAGACCATTAGACAAAATACCACAAATGAGGTATAAAACATCTGATATTAAAAGCACCACATTTCATTCACTCTCGTACAGTGAATCCCAAAATTTACTGGAGGTAAAAAAGTATCCATGGTCAACTCCTCTGTGTTTTTACCAAAAACCACTAAGGAAAAACACAATGGGAAACAGAAAAATTTTTTTTGTCCTTGATTTTCCCTTGAATGGAGAGAATCTGCTGGAATTTGCATTATACACTTGGGGGGGCAGTTCCCTCCCTCCTGCCTTAACCACTCACCCCTGCTGGAGAAGTCAATGGGTGTTCGGTGTTCCTTGCTGAGGCAGAATTGATTTGCTTGTGTTTCAGAGGCTCATATCTCAGCTCTTCACAGTGCAAATAAATTGACAACTTTTCCAAACTATGAACAACCTGCTTTCCCCCTGTAATCTCAGATAATAGAATATATGTCTGTGAAATATGCATATTGCAGGATAGCATAACTCAGTCGGAAGTGACCTACAGTGATCATTTCGTCCAGCTGCCTGTTAGCAGCATCTTACTTGTTAAAAACAAAATTAAATTCCAAGAGTGTGGGGGGAAAAAGGTAAAAAAAGAGTGAAAGTTTTATGTCTGTACAGCTAATATTGGGGAATGTAATATCTACAGCAGTCTGGTCCCTGACTCCCTTTTCTTACTAACCCTGTAGTCACCCAGCCAGGGGTTTGCTGTGGATTTCCTGAGAAATCTTGGCAGATGTTTCCAAGCAGCAATGCTTGCAAAGGAGTGTGCATTATCTGTGGTATAGATCATATGTATAAAACCACAGCAGTTACTTTTCATTGTGGATGTATGGTTAAGATTGAAAGTAGGGAAGGAAGAATCTCCTCAAATATATTTAGAGCCACCTTGTGGTCCCTCTTTGGATATTTCCTTCACCCTTCTGGGAGCTGACAGGTTTGATGGCTCTCCGGCACTCAGGAGCTGCTCCCACCACACTGCCCATCCATGCCCTGTGTCCCACCACTGCAGAGGGCCAAGGGAACTTTCCATAGGTTTTGATTATAAACCTTTTAACCATTTTATGGTCCAAGGCAACCTAGCTATTTGTTTATGCTCCTGCATAAAATGGTTTCCCAGACAAGACCTTAAAAATACTTCATAGAACTTAAAAAAGAAGTAAAGAAAATTACCATGAAGGCAGTCTGCTCTTTCAGCCTTTCCTTCCAGTTTACAAGTGTTGGAATCTGGTGATGTTTTAGTATTTATCCACACCATATGAGACACTTAACTATCTGTGCTATAGGAAAGTAGTGGGAAAAAATTCCTACAGCCTGAGATAGCAGTGCACAATGCAGGCAGTAATGAACAGATTTCCAACTTGTGCAATAATCCTGCATTAAACTGAAATTAAAAAAAAAGAAGGGCTCATGATACTATTAAAAATCTCCTATTTACAAATATTCAAAGCACCATATGTTGGGACTGCCTTGGCTCAGTAAAACCTTTTAATGGGTTAACTTTGACATACAAGGTCAGAATATTATTAATATTTTTAAAGCTAAACAAGTGTTTTGTCAACTCAAGATCCAATTTTTTCCTGAGATTTTATTTCTGATGTTGATGCAGGAGAGGTTACAATGGGAATTCAGGCTGGGCGAGATGTATCTGACCTCTCTCTATAATTCAAGTCAATGACAAACTCATTCATCTGCTCCTGTCATACCCCAAGGAGGGCAACCAGCAGATTCGTGGAACAATCCAGTGTGCCTACAAGAGGTTTGATAATTCCTGCCCTGGGAGTGCCTCTGCAGGGGAGCCACTTCCAGTGCAGGTACCCAAATGGCAAATTCCAGTGCAAGTTGAAATTACTGCTACGCATGGTCTCTGGAGTTGTTTTCTCATCCCTGACAGCATCAATTATTTAAATTTCATTGTGCACAAAGGTGTGTTTAGAGCCAATTCAAACCTGGAACGTAGGGATGTCCTTAAGTCAACCTAGAACATCTCACATTTCCATACCTCTTTCAACTATGGAGGTTTGTTCACACCAGTATAATTTTTAGCTTTGTGCAAGATTATATTTTTTCACCTCAATTAGCATCTCTGCCAAAGACTTGTGAAGTGAATGAGAGCCTTTTCACTAACTTCATTAGATTTTAGATCCATTCAAATCCTTCAGTTCATGACCTGTAATGATTCCAGTAGGCTCTGGTGGAGCAGCACATTGGGCACCACAGCCATACACAGATGAACATGTTCACTTCCCAGTGCATTCCCCAAGCCACCATTTGCTATTTACTTAAAATGTCTCAAACTTCTCACTCCAGTCTCAGTGAAGAAAGTGAAAAGTCTGGAATTAAGTGGGCATTGAATTGCTTTGAATTTCCTCCTGTTCAAAGGGAGTTCCCACCGACAGCTTAAGCAAAACATTTATTTCATCACTATGTGAAGAAAAGGAGAGCAGGTGAGGCACATTTTCCTTCCTTGGGATAAAAGGATACTTTGGAAGCACCTCATGAAGTTGTTGAATACATTCTTTTTTCTCCCTGGATGCCTCGATCCAAGCAGCACAGGAAGGATTCTTGTATGCCAGGCTGGTGCTGAGCTCCAGTTTTCCCAGCCTGGAAGCTGCTCCTACCCCTGCTCTGTGCCCAGGTCCTGCCATGGGTCACCTCTGCTCGATGCCACCTGTCATGCAGACAGCACAGCATGGACCGAAAAACGGCAATTTTTTGCTCTAGTTGCCTGTTGGAGATAAGACATGACCTCTGGAAAAGGTCATGGAGAATACTTACAAGAAAAGAAAAGTCTAAATAGGTCCTAAGAGGGTATGATAGGACAATTCATCCCACAGGACACACAGAACACGAAGTAGAGAGGGAAAATCTGCCTCTGAGTTCAGACACAGCCAAGACACCATGTTCCATCAGCAGACTCACAGCTATTGGAGGAGGTTTGGAGGCTTAACTCCAAAATCCAGCCTGTACTGCTCATGTGCAGGAATGCAATGGCACCTCCCAGCAGCTGGCACTGGAGGAGAGAGAGGAAGGAGTAGGCAGGGCTTTATATGGAAAGAAAATGGAGAAGAAGGAGCAAGAAAGAGAACAGTTTGGTGGATGCAAGGAGGCTGGGCAAGTTGCAGTGGGCAGAGATTGAGAAAGAGCAGGGAAGAGAAGGGTTGGTCCAGACTGGTAGGGAAGATGTGGCCAGTTGGTCCCTGAGCTGGATGGGAGGGAAGAGGAAGCAAGGAGGAGGGGAGAGGCTTTGCCCCCGTGCTGGGGAGTGGGAAGGTGCTGGAGTGAGGTGGTTAATAGACCTCACTCGGCTGCCTCACCAGGAATGGCAGTGACACCTGACTGGGAACTTGGGGAAAGAGTTGGCGGCTTATTAAAGCAGCTGGACCCCGGCTGAACCCCACGACTACACGCTAGGATTGCTGTGTGCCCCTTGATAACTCACAGCTGCTGATAAAGTCCACTGGTAATGGCTTTTTGCTAATGAGAAAAGTGCTGCTGATTATGACAAATAGCCTTGGACCAACAGGCTAAGCTGCTACATAGGCTCCCAATTGTCAGTCTGGGTGATTTTTGCATTTCATTATTTCTTTCCTGACGTCCTGGCTCCTTCTATCTTTAACGTACTCCCAGAGCCGTGTGTCACAATTTTAATAACACTTCTTTATCTCAATTTTTCCCCCCTCTCTCCATGGGAGCTGGAAACAAAAGGCTGTTACAGAAATAATGTTTAACCTCGCGCCTGTGCTGCAGAGAAAGAAACCCCACAGCTATTGTTCAAGAATTAAAAAGGCGTAAATAGGGCATACAGAGCCCACTCAACCCTTAAAGACAGACTTTTAAAAATACCTATTATTACTATTATTTAGAGCTCTTTCATGCACAGCTTTGAGGCCTGCCATGCTCCCTTTCTCTTATCCTGTGACAAAGGTATAGCACATATCTAAGCGCAGAGAATGAAACCTTGGTGGACAGTGACACTGTCTCCCTGTTTTGAATGCCTTCTAATAATAGCAATATTATTTTAAAGGGAAGAATGTAGTGGGGAGAAGACATTAAGGGTTCAGAATAAGCCTGCTATCTTCTTTGGAATTGGTTACAAGTCACCTTGTCTTTAAAAAACAAAAGCTGAAGAGTATGGGGTGGGTAAAGCAGAACAAAGGCTAATGCATGTCGTAAGACAAGGTGTGAAAATGAGGTTTTTCTGCCCTTAAGGTTACAGACCAGCAGCAAAATACTGAAGTTACCTGAGTTCTCTCCTACTCCAGGATTTGCCAAAGAAGATCTCTGCTTTTGAGGATACACTGCTGCCTACATTCTTGACTTGTAGAAAGGGTTGGTCCCACCATCAGATGATTGCCCACCTTGTCCATGACCTGGCATCCTGCAAGAGGCAAAAGGGGCAAACCACAGCCCACAGAAGCTCCCTGCAGGAGTTGTGGGGAAGGCAAGGACATGATGGAGCTTGTGATGGAGGCAACCCGTGGGGAATTGAGTTTTCAGCCTGCTTGCAAATGTAAAACCAAAAGAGGTAGAAAAACACTTACAAGGGCAGACTCAAAGATCACTGGCAGACAAAGTGAGGGCACAGGCTCTCCCCATCCCTGCTATCTAGTCAGGCAGTGAGGGATTTTGAAAGACTGAATCATCAAGGAAACTGCAAAAGAATTGGGAGCTGAATCAGAGTTCAGAGCATGGGATTTAACTGTATGACTTTATGCCTATCACTGGCATTTCTCTTTGTCTGTGATTTTATAAATTGCAGCACTAGAATAACATTTGCTTTACGAGTGTTACAGCTACATTACATCAGAGACATTAAAATCATCTCAATTGGGAAAGAAAATTGAGCTTAAGACTCTTAGTTCCTCTATGATATATAACATGTAACTTAAGGATTCTTGCTTTAGTTTTTAAGCATCTTGAAAAATTTTGGGCTTCATTAGCTTTGTAAGTGAGGAGGGATTAAATCTCCAGTTAGGTCCAACCTTCACTAATACTTCTTTACATTTTTCTTGGAAAAGTTATTAATCATGAAAATAGTTAAAAATACACATGAAAATTATAGGACTTGTTCAGAGTTTGTTTACTTGAAATTTCCTTTGTCAACACACTGTTTCTGTAGTTGTCTATAAAATCTAACTTGAAGAAAAAAAATACGAAACATACGAAATTTTTGTACCTCAGACTATCTTTAAAGTATTTGGCAATCTTATTTATTTGAAAATTAAATTCTTTCTACCTGTATGACAGAGCTCACTCTCATACTGTAGAGCTTGATTATTTAAAATAGTTACTATAAAGAAGTTTGAAAACTTAATTTTTTTTTGCTTTACCACAATTTCTGCTGCCCCACAAGAAGAATCTTTGAGGTATTAATTTTATTCATGCGAGGAAAGTTTACCTGATAAAAATAACACACTCAGTTCACATAAGTCAACTGTAAGCTCTGGTGCAAGATCAGAGCCAGAAAATTAATGCACAATCAATTACAAAATGACTCTCAGAGCAACAGCCAGATACTAATCTCTCCCTTAGAGAAGGAAACCTTCACAAAATCCCCTGTACCTTCAAAGACCCCCTTTGGTTTGCTCCAGCTGATAAACTGCTGAAAGTCATCTCCCCTCCTGGGCTCTCCAAAGTAAAGCCTGAGGAATAATTCTCAGCTGGGCCATTTCTGGGATGGCATTTGTGGTACTTATGCACTTCTCTGGTTTTGAGTTTTACTGGGGAATAGTCCAGTAGCACAGAATTTTCATTTCTAAAAATAAAAGTGGCAGCCAGCCTCTGACACCAAAACGCAATCTTCTCCCTCACACAATGCCTTTGGTTTCAAATCACTTACTTGAAGAGAGGTCCCATTGCACTGAATCTAAAGGGCCTTTATTAAAAAAAATCCCTGCTGTTCTCCTCCAACCCATTCTCCCTCTAAAATGTCTCCTTCCTACATCCCTTACATTTTCACACCTGGAAAACGCCTGTAAGACCAGAGATGCCATGGTAAGAGAAGTAAATAAAGCCACGAGAGAGTTCACAAAAACTTTCTGATGGCTAAAGAGTTTTTAACGTTTCAGTCAACATCTGGGTTGTGAGCCAAATCCTGTTACTGTTAACCTGGAAAGTTTCAATTGTATAAGAAAATCAGTAAAATCCCACCAGCAGCTAGAAATTTTATTCCATGCTAACCTGAACACATCTAATCTGAACTGCAAGAACAGATAAATGTTCCTAATATTCATAAATTAAACAGATAGGAACTAAAAATGGTGATTTTCTGATTTTCTCTGATTTTTAACAGTATTTCCTAAAAAAAAATTTTTACACTCTATTTACTGTTGAGATTTTCTTGGCTTGATAGATGTTTGTGTTTGGTGAGGTATTTATTCTTTCCTGTACGGAGAAAGCATTTCCCAAAATTTTGTTTTGGCTGCTGTAAATATAAGGGCATTGTTTTAAGGAAATATTTATATGTTTAGGTCTATTGACCGTTTATGCCATTATTTAGAGGGGTCACAGAAAAGGGCAGTGGTTATTAAAATGGAGAGAGCAAGCAAAAGCAGGAGAGAGACAGAGGGAGCGAGAGGTAAGAAACTCATAATGGGATTTTTCATGTGGAACGATCATTTTATCTAATACGTCTGAAAATGTAATCCATTACTACTAATTACCATGCTGGCATTGAAATACAGGATCACACTTACTCCAGATCCAGATAGAGGCCCAAATCTCTCCATTCATTGTTCTCTCCATCCCACCTCGCCTCCCTCCCTTTCTGCTTCTCCAAGAAGAAATTCAGCCCTTCGGACATTAGTGAAGAAGGGCCTGAGGTCTCCCTATCATCCTAAAGCAGAAGCTAAACAATATTAGCCAATCATTTTTGATAGATGAAGCATGGAAATTAGTTCCAGAGTTTAACTGATAACTGAAACCACACAGTTACATTCCATTATGGCAGCCTTAATTGATGAGCTCATTAAGCCCATTATTAGAGAAATTGATTTCAAATAGGCACTTAAAACTGGCTGGCAAAAGAAAAAGGTGAAGAGATACCGTACAATGTGAAGAAAGTAACTAAAATACATAATGAAGCAAGTAATTTTATAGGTTTGTTTAATGAAAGCCTCAAGAGCATATTAGTTGCTGTGTGGATTTTAAACACTCATTTTATGTACTAATAAAGCTCCCGTCCATTATGGGAGTTCTGAATGCCTCCAATCTTTAATGCAGCTCTGCTACTAATTAATTAATTAACCCCAGATGAAGCAATCAATTAGTCATGCAGAATCGACACTTTAAAGGTCTGCCAGGTAGCACTGGGTACCAGTGCAGAACAGTGGAAGCAAAGTTTCTTTTTAATTATTTTTATATTGCTTTCAGCATAACAGGAGAAAAACAAACAGGGCTGAAATTTAAAAGCTGCATTAGCAGCATAGTAAAAATGAGTGATTAACACTCTGACCTTACATTATTTCAGAGGATAAAGCGGTGGAACAACACTGGGAATTTTAGAGATGGGTTCAGATTGAAGATGCACAGCCCAGACAGTTAATTTTTAATACATTCATCTCAAGCAGCCTCCACTGCTCAGATTAAATGCAGATGGCTGCAAGTTTCTGGGCAGTGCATGGAAGTCATTTTCACACCTGGGGTCTGAGAAAGTAAACACATGAAGAAAAGATAGTAATAATAAATCCTCCAGAAGCAAACCTTCATTTTATAGTATTTATTTGGGAAAAGAGCAGCAGAAAAACAAACCCCTTGGTATTAACCCCTCTTGAGTCTCTTTATTTCCTCCATTTACCTTCTCTTGAATGCTAAAATGTAGAGCCTTTATCCAAAGGGCACTATATAAATGGTCTTTCATTAAACAAAGCTCATCAGCCATGACCGATTAACCTCAGTTGTAAAGTGAGATTGCTGTCTACGTGAGCTTAAGTGTGGATGAGCTGCTTTGCTGGAAGAATGAGCTCATGATCTTTCCACTGGGCTGAGCTTGGAGGAAAAGCACAGGAGATTTCACTGAGGAGAGGGTTAAAAAAATTGAGCAAATTGGATTGTATGTCTTCTTTCAAGGATCTATTCCTGCTGTTATTATTATGATTGTTATTAGCAATAGTATTAATCTTCCTTTTATACCATGGAGCTTGGTCAGCTTGCTGGTACTGTGCAGTGGACTCTTGGTAGGTCTCTGGGTGATGTTTGGGACACCAGAAAAACAGACTGAAGTTCATTCTTCTGAAACCATTTGGAATGCCATGTTGTGATCCAAAATTTCTGCTATAAAGAGGAAGATCCTCTGATGAAATCAAGGCAGGAGGAGAAGGAAGCAGGAGGAAAATCAATCATAGGGTGGTTGGCATTGCTCTTACGATTTGCTAATCAAAGCAAGTTTGATTCTAGACTGCATCAGACACCATGTTATTAAGCTGAACTAAGAAAATACTGTTATGTATGGACCCAGTACAAGGTAATGTTTTAAAGGAAGGAATATCATTCTTAAAACGTGATCCAGGAAAGATAAGTTCATACTGAACTGAGGCAGAGAAAAGTAATGAAGGTGTCTTGAGAAATGGAGGCCTTTCTTTTTAAGAGAGCTTTGCTTAGCCTAGCAAAATGAAGGCAGATATGTGATATAGTTCTCCCTATAAATACATCTAAGGAGCATCTTCTCCAGCAGGTAGAAAATCTATTTAGGGAAAAGGGTAAAGTTGGCACAACAGCAAATGCATATGAATAAATAATATTCAAATGATAAAATTCAAACTGGCTATAAATTTAGACTGAAAATTAGAAGAAATTTACCATCAGAGGTCTGAGATTTGGCAATTGCCCTCAAGTGGGAAAAGTGAGAGAAAGGAACCTAAATGATTTCAGAGGCACAGTTATTTATGACAGGTTATGATAAAGACTATATGATCTGGTTTACTTCAATATGCCTCAGAGAGGATCCCCTTCCCTTGCCTTTGGAGGCACAGCTTGCTGCACATGGCATCTGGGTGAGGTTTGCCATGTGCCTGTGTGGCACTGAAAACCATAAACCAAAGGGATCTGCTCTGTTTGGCCTGGAAATAAGGGAGGGCAGCTAAAATTTCAAGCCATTTACTTTTGAAAACAAAATTCCAGGTAGCACAAGATAATACCTTGGGTTCCTCCTTCTTCTGCATTTGATTTTTAGATTAGGGTAATATTGTCTTATGTGCCATTAGTGCTTTTGTGTCCCCATTTCTCTTTCTGTGGGTTCAAACCAGCTGATTCCCCACAGTCCCAGCTGCCTTCAGGCCAGGCACAAAATGGACATAGAGTAGCAGGTTAGGGAGGGGATAATGAAGGGCAAATGAATATTACAGCCATAAGGACACAGGTAGAATAAAAGTGGTCTGTGATGGTTCACTCTGCACTGAAATACTGTAGGGACTCTGGCATCCCAAGAAAAAACTTCTTGGAGCAGAGAGAGAACTGATCAGCTGAAGGACAGTAAGGCTGAATATCAGAAATTACATCAGAAATTAGCATGTGCCAATGTCCCAGGAGTCAGTGAATCTAAATAACTATTAGTGCAAGTCTCGATGTCACTAAGGGAGAAACAGAAGGGATAGCAAAGGCTGTAAATAAAACTTAAAAATAGAGACTAGTGAGTATAAAAGCACATATTACAAACAAAAAGGAGGCATAATGCCAAACGTAGGACAAACATCACCAAATCTAATCAGGGACTGATTAGTGCCTGATTCATTCAAATCCTTCATCTGTGAGAAACCACTGGGGATAGGAATCCAAGCAGATTAGAATCAGTTGAAATATGAGCTTTACTACAACAGCACAAAACCTCTAAACATCACTCTGGTAAACATGCTTTATATACCAGGGCTGATTGCAAGCTGCCTGCTCATATAGTGCAGAGAATGAAGTCTTAGACAATTGTGTTTCTGATTTCACGCAAGTTTTAGGCTTGTGTAATTCCAATGGCTGATTCAGAGTACACAGGTAGAATAATTGCTGTTTGAAAAAGAATAGAAAATTACATCTCCTCTGTTAAAATGTTCTTGTTCATCTTATGCCTTGTGTTTGATAGCAGATATTTGACAGCAGCTTTGGAAGATTTCCTTAACCAGCTGAATTCAAATGGATCCATTTTCAGTTTTCTGCTTCATATATGACAGGACTGCATCCAGTGCTGACCCATGAGCAGATCCTTGCATCCTGAGCTGTTTGCCCATGCTCTTTGTGGTGAACTTCTTCAGCACATGAAGGAGCTCACTTCAACACACGACATAGCTAATCACCATTTATTTCCAGAATCTGGTTCAGAATTAGAGGAAAAAACAAGCCTCATTTCTGAGTCAGGTAAGCCTTATTCTGTCCCAGAAGAAACTCTGTACATCCAAGAGGCACACAAGTAACAAATACAATATCTACACGTCTTTTAAGTCCCTCTGGGAATGTTGACTCCACTGCTTCCTTGGGCAGCCATTTCCAATGCTTTTCATTTCACATTTCTTCAGTGAAGATTTTTTTCCTAACATCCAATCTAAACCTTCCCTGGCACAACTTGAGGCCATTCCCCTCATCCTATCACCTGTTACTTGGAAGAAGAAATAGACCCCCACTGGCTCCTCCTGTCAGGGAGTTGTAGAGAGCAAGAAGGTCCCCCTGAGCCTCTTTTTCTCCAGACTGATCCCCCCTGCAGCTCCCTCAGCTGCTCCTCATCAAACCTGTGCTCCAGACCCTTCCCCAGCTCTGTGTCCTTCTCTGGACACACACTCCAACACCTCAATGTCCTTCTTGTACTGATAGACCCAACACTGAACAAAGGTTTTGAGGAGTGGCCTCTCCAGAGCCAGGTACAGCTGGACAATCACTGCCCTGATCCTTCTTCTGGCCCTCCTGGTAAATAGCATCACATTTGCTGACCTCCAGTCACCTGGAACCTCCCCAGTGAGCCAGAGCTGCTGGTAAATGATGGAGAGAGGCTTTGTGAGCATTTCCACAGCTCCCTCAGTACCCTTGGGTGGTCCCATCCAGCTCCAGACTTGTGTGCTCATTGCTGACCATTTCCCTGGGGATTATTTCTCATTCAGAGCCCTTTCTTCGTGAAGCTGTTGAGAGCAATTTCTCACCATGAGGAGCAATAATCAGTCCTGTCTATGTCGTGTGAAAAATCATAAGAACAGACACTCCTGCTCTGAATTTCTCTTGCCCCTTATCTGTGTGTGTCCCCAAGCTTATGGCTGCACATGATAGAAAGGCAAAGCAGGGAGTTCATAAGCTTAATAACCACTTGACTTTCACAAATACTTTCTGCTACAAGATGCTGAACAATTTAAAAATGTTCCAGTATTTATATTGCATCCCAGATTAAATAACTGTTGTCATTTTCTGCCTTCATTGTTCTCATAGTCAATTCAATTGAAAATAGGCCCATTAAAAGTATTCATTTGTAAAATATTGCACTATAGCTATTTTTTTTTATTTAGCAGTTCTGAAAACACCTACCAAGTGATTGCCATTTAAAACCCACTTAAAGGCCAATTTACACAACATTTGTGCTTGTGTAAATAAGGTTTGCTGTTATGCTAATGTGCAATTGCACCACTTGTGCTGTTTTGAAGGATAATTCACAATTTTAAATTGTGCTGTATGACAGAAGAATTCAAGGATGTTTTAATCACAGCTTTCATTTGCATTAATCAGATGTAAAAGCACATACTGTTGTGTCTGCTGCTGAGAAGCAGGCAGTGCAGAGACAAATGACTGAAAGGAGATTTACAGTTTTTCTACCTCAGATTTCCAATTAAACCTTGGGTATTTAGTTAATACTCTCAACTGGAAGTCTCATGATAGAGACAATACACAGGAAGATCTATAACACTGTTTAAAAAAACCCCAACAACAACAAAAACCCAGAAGCCAAACTAAAAAACAACCTCCACAAATTTGCTGACAATAGTGTTTTTATTTCAAATAACTAATTTTTCCTCTGGGTATTGCTGCAGATTATGCATTTTCCTTCATGATTTTTTAATGAAGGACTAATTTACCTATTGTCCAAGTGCATTATAGACTGTAAGTATGATTATTTAATTCAGCACAAATTCCAGCATGTCAAGATTAATTCATATTTACTAAATGTTTATAAATTAGGCATCTAAATCTTCATGGATGAATGCCAACTTGTACTAAGACTTATTTCTTTACTTCCCAGACATTTCCATAAGTGCTTATAGCCATACTGCAGAATTAGAAAGAACTGATAGCAACAATATATTTACAAATCATCTGCTGAGACTGTATAAACTCCATAAAGCAGGAATTTTTTTTAAGTTATAGGTTTATACAGTGGCTGGGAAAATAGGAATGTAGTGCAGAAGTAGCTATTGGCTACTGCAATACAAATAAATACTGATAATGTGTATACATTAGTGTACAATCGTATAAAGGCTGGAATAAATATAGTAGTAACATTCCTCTGCTCCCACTCATTTGAGAGCCTATCTGCATAATGTTTTCCCTTCAGAAACCTTCCACAGTTTTTTTAACTCAACCTCTGGGTTGGACTGAGTTTTAAAATGCCCTTTAAGGGCTTCTGGTTAGCTGGTCACCATCAGAGATGAGAGACTCCTATGAGCCAAACAAGCTTTTATTTACATTCATATTTCATTCCCTGGCACAACACCATATAATCCCTGGGTATTTATAATCCCTGTGTATTTAACCATTTAAATATAATGCAGGTGTAAGACTTTAAATATATTTTATGGGCTTTTTAACCTAGCAATCCTTCCCCCAAAAATCCTTCAATAATCCCACTCTGGCAGTTGTTGATCTGATCCAAGCAGCTCTCCTCAGATTGTTCCCATTCCCCCAGACAGTGGCATTCACACCAGGGAACATCCCTGCCATCTTTAGGGCACGAAAGTTGTCGATCTGTGTGCCTTTAAAGCAGCCATTGCACCATTTGTGCTGTGGGGATTAAACCCTGAAGGACACTCTACTATCAAATATCCATCTCCTTGCAACATCTTGTCCCTACCACCATCACAATGTCTAGAATAGAAGAAGCAGAGAGTCATTTGGGTTGGAAAAGACTTCTGAGCTCATTGAATCCAACCATTAACACAGTACTGCCAGGCTCACCACTAAACCATGTCCCCAAGTGCCACATCTGCATGTTTTTTGAACACTTCCAGGGATAGCAATTCCACCACCTCCCCTGTTTCACCACTTGACCAGCCTTTCCATAAAGAAATTTTTCCTAATATATAATTTAAACCTTCTCTGGTGCAACTTGAAGCCATTTCCTTTTGTTCTATCTTTTGTTATCTGGGAGAAGAGAGCAACCTCCCCCTTGCTACAGCCTCCCTTCAGGCAGAAGCAGCATGGCCTGCAAAAACAACATTTTTACTATCTAACACAGTGCAGGGTCCATACACACTGCACCAGGTGCTTTTGGAGAGTCATTTGATGAGTGGGAAGCAACTGGGGAGGCACACACCAGAACTCATCCACAGTGTAGCTCTGTGATTTTCTGGGGCTGCACTATCATATGCCTCATGCACACAATGCTGCAACTTATCCCAACAGAAGGTTTAGGCAAGCTGACTTTTATTGCTGACAAATTGAGGCTCAAGGACATGTTGCAGTGCAATGGATGGCATGGAGGTGGTCATCTGTCAGACAGGATCTCAGCTCAGACTTTATTAATATTCATGGTTGGAAGGCTTCCTTGGATGTATGTGCCTCTTCAAAACATTCATTCCAGCTCAGTATCAACTTGAAATAGTGAATTTTAGCAGTCTGCCTATAAAATAAATTCCCACCACAAACCTTCCTTGCAACAATGAAGTGTATGTTCTTTAACATAGCCTGTTGCTGACAATAAATTTAATTGCCCATCTCTTTTGAAAAACCAGGGAGAAAGTAGGCATAAATTGTTGCTGTTCTGAAGGAGCAGGTAGGTCTCAGTGCTGCTGGAAGCTGTCCTCAGCACTGAGGAATATCTCCCAGTTTTCCCTGTGATGCCATTTCCATGTTTTCCCAGCTCTTTTCCACTTTAGCTGAGGCACTCTGGGCAGAGCTGTCTCCCCATGGCACAGGACAGCACAGCCAGTGCAGGGTGTGCACTGAGGATGTGGAAGATCTGTTCAAACCCTTGGAGATGGAACAACAAAGTCCTCAGCCCATTCACCCTGTTTGGGTGGCATTCTGATATCCTAAACTTTGCTGTCCCTGGGAAAGGACAGGACCTCCTGAGAATGATAAAATGCTCAGCCAGCTTCCTGAAGTGTCTCAGACACCACAGGGTTGAAACACTTTAAAAACCACCCTTGACAATATATTAAACTATTTCTGTCAATGCCTCCACAGCTCATCTGATAGATACTAATGGCTTCCAGCAACACTCCTATTTAGCATGATTATTGTTTTCATTTTTTAAATGCACTCCATGCTCAGTTAGTGCTAGACACACCTTCATTACTCCTATCTGTTTGGAGGATCGCAGCCTCCAGACTGACATATGAGACATCTCAGGATGGCTGAAAAGCAGTTCATTATGTGAATACATCACATATCCTGGTAACATCAATTGCAGTAACAATTCTTAATGCAGCTAATAAGGTGTTAAAAGTCCCTACAGTTTTTTTGGTTATCTGACTTGTTTAAGATACCAAGCTGGGTTTTCATCACTTCTCAATTGGAAGGTTTAGCAGATTTAGGTTTTGTTAAAAGCATATATATTCTGTAGGTATGCCTTTTTTTCAGAGATTCCTCCACCCTTATAAAGCAAAGTGAGAAGTGCTGGGGAATTACTGAGTACAAAATGATGTGCCAGTTGCTGCAAATACAGATTGCCAGGCACTTTCCTGATCACTGACAGCTGCAGATGTTTATGTTACAGTCCTGCAAACAAAAAAAATCTGGACTACTTTCTTCTTTATGCCAGGGCCTGTTTAAAAGAGCTGTTTGTCACATGAGGTGTGGGCAACAGAATAAATCTTGCACTAAAGAATAACCATTCCAACATTCTAAAGTACTCCTACCCAATAACACCCCTTCTGGATAGCAAGACTCTTGCATTGTCCATCATTTTCTGTAGCTCTCAGCACACAGAATTTAGGTCAGAAGTGCCATACTCTGGAGAGGAAAGAATTCTAGTTAAATTCTATCAGATATTAATCTAAAATAGCACCTCTCCACTCCATGCACAGCAGATTTTCCACACATAAAGATTAAAGAAAAGGACTGCTTACAACTGCACTTAGTCCATAAGAGCTCAGTAGTCTGCTGGGTCTTGTTCTGACCCAGTCTGTGACTTTGCACAAGCACACCTTTTGGTGACTGAAATCAGGAAGCAAAGTTCCATGTGCATACATTATCAAAGTTTAACTCATGAAGTTACACCCCAATAGATTGGTCCAGTGCTAATAATCTGTTTCCCTCTCCCTTCCACCTCAGATTTATGTTTCTCACAAACCTTTTTTGTGAGATGAGAAATAAAAAACTTTCTACTCTCAATCTATTTTGTCCCTACCTCATTTTCCCTGAGAGCAATCACCAGGGAGGTACCAATGACCAAAAATGGCCTGAAGAGCCAAATATTGAAGGAGCTGCTGATGGCAGTACTGAGGATGGCACTGGGTAATCTGGGGGCAGCTTTCCATATATGTCTGATTGTATCTGTTCTGACAGCAAATAAGAGATTTCCAGTTTCCAGACTGTCAGTACAGCACATTATGCAAACATTAAATTCCCTTAAAAAAATAAAAATCTCAGTGGCTGAGTTATAAACTCCTCCATGATAATCGTAATGGAAACATTTCTATGTCCCTACAGCTATAATGGGATTCCTGCAGTAATCCTACACTGTTTATGGTGCTGATATTTTAAATAATGCATTCCATATCTTTTACTTTTCCCTTTTTTTCATGGTGCTGTACACACTTGGCATCCTTTCAATGACAAACACTGAGCAAAGTGCACCAATAAATTATTTCCTCTTTGAATCCTTTCACTAAAGGAAAAAAATCTATGTGCACACACAGCAGCTTGAGTCCTGCTAGTTAATCAGTTGCATTATTATTACCACCCACCTCCTCCTGTTAAAAAGCCAGATTTTTCTACCATTTGTGCTGCTTTTAATCCATAGGAAGTCAATTTTCCACTCATATATTAGTTTATTTTATATTTTCAAATTGATTCTACTATACATTGATTTCCTGTTGTGTATTGTATCCTGAGCTAGGATTATACATTTAGTAGAAGTGGATATTCCTGCCATATAAAGGTTGCTGCAGCTCTATAGGACCCTTATCTTGAAAAGGGAGAGTCCAATTTTATTGAAACGGCTAAAATCCCACTTAATTGAATTTTTTTTTTCCTAAGATGTACAAGCTTAGAGACTTTTGGTTT
>NC_139484.1:63323761-63448761 GCF_008360975.1 Lichenostomus cassidix | reverse complement strand
CACCAAAATACTCATTTTGTGCAGCCCAGTGCTGATTTGGTAACCAGACTGACATCAAGGGAGTGTTAATGTGCCTTACCCACACACTCAAATATTTCACTTTAAGCTCCCAGGGTCTGAAATTGAGCCCCAGAATTAGTTTGGCTGCCCAGTGCCCCATGGCTGAGGATGTGTGTTAGCTGTCAGCAGCACAGCTAACCTGACATTTCCAGCTCTGGCTTCCTTCAGCAGTACCTGGAATCACTCTGAGTTAAACTAAAATTCAGGGTGATACAAGCATTAACAGCTTTCCCCCATCACCTGTGAATCTAGAAGCTTATAACACTGGTAATTGCCCATATCCTCCAAGAGAGAAAGCTGCACAAGCAAATGTGTGCACAAGTGTGCAAATGCCTGAGTGCTGGAAGTGTAATGAATCTGGCTGGTTTAGCCCTGCTATCTCTGTGTATCACACACAGAGCACATTTTACTTCTTTGTTTTTGATCCTCAGTCTGTGCATTTTTTCAAAGATACGATTTAACTTGGGGATTTCACATTACAGCAGCTGTTTTCCCTTATACAGTCCTGTCCTGTGCAAAGAATACGTGGTGTTAATTACCGGGAATTGCAGCTCTTGAATTCGTGGGATAATTGATAATACCTGCATGCAGAAAATCCCCATCATGATGTTTTAAAGATTCAGTTAATTAGCCCTGTGTCTGGGAGATCAGGCATTAACCATTGCCTTAGGACTCATCCTTCAGGCTCTTTCAGGAACCTCTGTTATTTGGCTTTTAGGGGTGATTAGTACAGAGAAAGCCAAGGGAGGAAGGCTGTGTGTGAGATGTTGTCAAGGGAATAAGGATCCCTTTGTCCTGTCAGGAACTATCCTAACAAAACATTCAAATAGGATTTAATCACTGCAGTGGTCTGCCCACACTGCTCTTAGGGTTAGATACCCCATAAATCATGCATAGCTTGGAGTTCAGGGTGCCTTGAAGTTGTTCATAGCTGATTCTCTGCTGCACAGAGCAGATCAAGATCACTTATTGCTTTCCATGAGCTTTTTGGTGCAGCCACTCTGACTCCTGTCTTTCTTTCTTGAAAACCTAGCAAACCACAGAAAACAGGTCAAGAGTGCTTGCCTTATAAGCTCTGGTTTGGGTGAAGAATGCTAGCAGCTCAAAGCAGAATAATTTTGTTACTGATCTTATAGCTCATGTTTGATTACATACTGGTAGGAGGGAAAGAAATGATCATCACTTTTTTATGTTGCAAGGAATCAAAATCAATTTTCTTTCACATTTTTCCTTTGCAATAGATATTCCGCCTAAAGACGGGTTTAATCAATTTTTTTTAAACAAGCAAGACTACTTTGAGTATAGTGATACCCAGTGATTAATTTTGAGCTTTTAATGATACAGTTATCAGTCATGAAATTCCCATCATCACACTCATATGATTCAGCCATGGCCTCAAGTCTAAGGAAATAACAGGGTACTTCAGAGTTTTGTTTCTTCTGTGAAAGTCACAGAGGTTGTTTGGGGTGAAACATGTGATGTAAACAACAGAACAGGGAATTGTATGGAAATTAATAAATTTCTTTCCAGATTCACAATCAGACAACCACAACAAAACACAGTGAGCACAACATTAACTGCTCATGGCTGCTCTTGGTCCTTTCAAAACAAAATGCTCAATACTGAATTCGTGAGATATCTGACCTGCCAGCCATGGAAAACTGGCCATGACCCAGAACTCACAATAGTCACAATGCCTTCAACTGTAAATCATGAAGTTTTTGTAAAAACTGCAAGTAGTTTCACAGGGACCACGAAATTCAGCCTGATGCCACTCTTGCCTTGAAGAATGTTCTTCTGCACACAGTTTCTGCAGAGAGTACCTTTGCCTTTTCAGGTATTTATTAGTCAATAAAAATGCCCAAAACAAGTGAGCAAAATAATTAAAGTAATCACTGGTAAAATGCAACTCTTTGGAGTATACAACTCTGTTACAAAAAGTTCCATATCCAAATATCTGAAAAGTAAAAACAAATTAAAAAAAAATTTAAACTGTGTTTTCTGAAAGATACAGGTCAATGTAGAAACAGTACTATTTAATTGAGAAGGAAAAGTCATGGGGTGATTTTATCCACACCAGGCATGTAGCATTACACCCTGGCAACACCATTGTTTAAATTGTTTTCTTAATGATGACTAATTTTGTGGCATATTTTTCTGCACATTATGCAAATAAAACTATTTTCCAGTTCTCCCAGACTAGCATTCCCAGTCACAGGATTTCAGCATTGACTGTTCCACCACATCTTTTTATGCAGAACTACTGCAGCTAAAAGGATTTCTTCCAGTAATCCTAATTGGCAAAGTTTGATTTGCAATTGCAAATGTAGCAATTACATATGCAAAGTGGCTAAACATCCATAAAGCAATATATAAACCAGAGACAAGGATTTTAAATCATATGCATGCAGTCAGAAAAACTAAAATATAGACAAAGTGTATAACTTGTCCTTCCCCCAGGAACACTAATAAAACTAGAGCAGGGTAGTCTAACTGAAGACCTCTCCTACATACCACATAGATAAAGCCAAGCCCAAATGTAATTGAAATAACTTTGGAACCAGCAACATTCATTCTCCTGTTTGGCTGAACTGCTCATGGGCCTTCCTTCATTTACTGCATCCCAAAACTTGTTTGGCAACACTGATTTGAATGGCATAATTCTTGATGTATGATGATCAAATATGTAAAATTCAATAATCAGCCTTAGTGGATTTGTTAAAATACTCATGGTGTCTGTACACACTATAACAACTGCAAAGACACAGGGTAAGATAATTTCATCTGCACAAATTTAATACATCCGAATCAAACCCAGACTTCCTTTCAAAATATTTTTAACTTGGTCTAATTATGCTGACTTTGTCAGAGTTGTTCCTTATGAGAAACATGAACAGAGAAATGGGCATTACACATAGGCTGCCAACCCACAAGGCAATATTTAGTCTACATTCTTTTTACAAGAATTTATAATTTACTGAGTCACTTGGAGGGCTGAGGCATTGCTTGTTGGAACCAGTGCAGCTCCACTGGCTTGAGACAGAAACTCAGCCTGAGTACCAATGATAGGCACTTCTACCAATTTGAAACAAAAGGTTTTTTACTAGGAGCAGAAATTAATAAATACCCACTTCTTCTCTTCCCTCCCTCTCCCAAAATCAGTTTAAAAAAAATGAGCTTCCTTTTCTATCCAGTAAAAAAACCCCGGAATTCTGTATTGTGCACTCCTGTTTGTGTTATGAATGGCATGTCACATATGGCAAGGCTACACCTGCAAGGGAAGGAATGAAGGTTGATACAATCTTCCCCAGGTTCTGCAGTGTCAGGACACTTATCAATTTGTAAAATGCAAGGGCAAGATTTAAAGCTTATTTAAAAAAAAAAAAGGAACAGAAAAAGGAGCAGAATACTGAATGAAAAGATATTTTTGCAGTCTTGTCTGAAGGTTTATGAGGATGCCAAGAAGAGCATGACACTGTTATTGGGAACACACATGGCTATTGGCATGCACAAATCTCACCTTATACTGTGGGCACAGTGAATTACATTCCACATTCTGCCAAAAGCTTTGCTGTTGTGATTTTTATGAAGGTTCAGCCCAACACCTTATAACTCCCTGTGAAGCACTGAGAATATAAGCCTGTGCTCACTGATGGAGAAACTGGAGTCCGAAGACACAAAGACCAAGGAAATTATTTTTGATATCTTTTTTCACCTGGTACCATGTCTCACTTGAGGAACAAAACAGCTTAGAGACATGCTACTACCATTTGGCTTTTTCTTTTACCTTGAGAACAGCAGTTTAAGCTTGGGAAAGCCATAACATTTTTTGGGAAATATCCTGGAAGTTCAAACAAAAAGCTAAATTTTATCATGATCTGATCCTGACTATTGGCTGTTAAGTCTACAGCATTCCCTTTCCTTTTGGGACCCACATGATGGGTCTAAAATTTCCTGCAATCACATACTTGCAAACCAGTCAAAGCTCATATATCACAGGGAGACCAATGGACACAGAACACCTCCTCCCAGGAACCTCCCCAGACTGAGTTCTTCCAGTTAGCTTTAATGGAAGCATTTTCTATTATAGCTGGAAGATGCAGACAAGCATTGTCTACCATTAAGAACGAAATGCCCAGCAGAAACTCTCATTTTCTCCTCCAGGCTTCTGTCAGCCAAGCAGGGAAATCAATAAATTGTGAAAATAAAAAGGAAAAACACAGGGTAAGGTTCTGACTCTGGAAAGGAAGGAGCACCAGAAAATCCCATGAGCTCCACCAAGCTCTCCACATCAGGACTCCAGATACTGCCATGTTGCCAAGGCTGTTAAAATCACAAGGCTGTTAAAACCAACCCCAACACACCCCTGAGGAGATCCCAACCTCCCCTGAGCTGCCCACAGACTGTTCCCACTTCCTGCTGCCTGGGATGTTCTCAAGCCTTTCACACACAGATCTGGCAGCTTTGCCCAACCCTTTGCCCAACACTTTGCCCAACCTTGCAGCCACTGAAGGACGTCAGATCCACACCCCACTCACAAGGCTGTCTTGCCCTTAATTTGCACAAGAGGACAAACACACTGGCTACTGCCCAAGGAGGATAAACAGTTCTTGCTAGCCCACATTTTTAAGGGATCCTGTCTGAAAACCAGCTGATGAGTGAAGGGAAGCACAACGATGTTCTCTTTCAAGGCATATGGACTCTTTAGAGAATCTGCTGTTAAGAAGTCCCTGCTCCCCACGATGCTCTATTTATCTCTTTGAGCAGGTAGAATATATACACTCTACCAGGCAACTCACAAAGCCATTTTAATAGCAGAATGTAATTCCTCAGCTCTAGAAAAATGAAAGTGAAAGGTCTATGAATTATTACAAACCTCTGGCCAGGCAGCAGTGCCCTGAAGTGTAAAGGCTTTTTTCTTGTGTTTAAGTTACCATGGAAGATGAAATAGTCGCACAGAGGTACTGGCCAGTAGCAACAGGCATTGCTAGCTGTGTATCATCTGTAAATACCTTTTTTTTTTCTGGTTTATAACCTATCTCCACTTCATAAATGGGAAAAAAAAAAAACCCAACCAATCCCCAAATCCAGAAATGGTTTGGGGTTTTTCTGTTTGTAAGCAGAGTCTTTCTCAGTTGGTATTTACTTTTTCTAAAATAATATTTGGGATGACAAAGTTATTTGTGAGAATGCATCAGATTAGGCATTGCGTTGCCGTCTGAAAATAAAACTCATTTCTGCTACAATGAAGCTGTTTTCTGCTACGTGAATATCTCCCAATACATCTTGGCTCTAGCCCACATTGTTTTGCAGCCTGTTATCTTGTTGCCTTTCTCAAGGATTACTGTAAGGCTTGGCATGTAAACTAAATGTTGTCTAAATCTCTCCTCTAGAAAAAAAAAGTCAATTTTTTAAAATGCTGATGAACCAAAGCATTTTTCTAAGGTTGATTCTTGTAATTGACCACAGGACAATGCAGGTGTCTAGGAAGAAAATGAAGAGGCAAAGCTGGAAGGATGCTTTAAAGGAGAAAACACCAAAGTGAGTGTGAGGAGCCCTGGACACAGTCAGAGACATCTGGGGTGACACTGAAGGGCTGCAGCTCAGCCAGTACAGCACAGATGGCATCCACCATGGATCATGCAGCCCTTAAACCCATCCAGGCAAAGAGAGAGTAAGGAATTACACACCACACTTACCCCTTCACAACAAATAAGTGTGGGGAAAAAATCCTGCTCTCAGGAGAAGGGTCATGTGTTTCTCAACTGACCTGGGCAGACACAAGGGTGCTGCCCTGTGGAAGGAGCTGTAAGAAGCAGAGATTCCTGGTGCTCATGTCCTGCTGTGCCTCTTGCCCATCCTGTGGACCTCCAAGGGCATTTCCCAGAACTACAGGCTGAGTTTGGAAGGGACTCTGGAGATGATTCTGTCCAACTCCCCTCTCCAAGCATGGCCAAGCAGCTGAAGAAGGGTCACCATTTCAAGCTGGATCATCCAGAACAAGTTTCCTGACACCATTCCATTGGCTTTTGATTTTCTGAAAGGATGGAGATCTGCTTCTCCCCAGCTGCCTCCCTCTTCATCTGCTGTTTAGACATGTTCCTGATCCAGTTACCAGGAGGTATCTATCATCTAATAAAACAATTGGCTGCATAATTTCTTACCTAGTATGAGAATGAAAGATTGCAAAGATTGGCTCTATTAATTCTAAACCGTCAAGAAAACTCTTGTGGACCTCTGAGAGCTTCATTTCCATATTGAAAAATCAGACCAGGTTAAAGGGCTGTGAAATGGTTTCCTGGCCCTCAGGACTGAAAAACTAGGAAAGACAGGAATTTTCATGTTAATAATAAGACACACAAGGACAGGATCCCAAGTACCTCAAACACACCATACAACTCATACAGTGACTGTTGTCCTTCTAGGGTGAAATAGTTGCTCATCACCCCAAGGAACCACATTAAAATGGCAAAACTTGACTCAATGTCTTCCCATTGGAAATCAGGGAAAAAACAAAGTTTCCAATACTGTGCAAAACAACTCAAACCAGCAGCAGCAGCAGAGTTTGCCATGTTTGCTAAGCCATAAGCAGAAGCCAGGCTAGGGAAGCTCCACTCCAACAAGTCAAGGCACCCCTTCCATCGTCAGACTTCACGAGAGAGAAATGTGTGTGACACTTTCACCTTGTTTGATTAAGACATTTGCATTCTAACTTGTTTGGGGTTAAAAAAGTATTAGGAACTTAATATTTCACATTGGTTTTGGTCTGTGAATTTTTGAATCATCTAGAGAATATGAGCTCCTTGATGAAAAGTACTATTTTGTGTTATGAACCAGAAAATAATGGCCTATCAGACTATAGAAAGTGGTCTAAAGCATCTATCTTTAATCTTCTTGTGTAAGTGTTCTAGACACTGTAATTTCCAATAACAATAATGGAATAAATACCTCATTAACCCCTTTAAAGCTTCCACCACCATGACAATATCTAAATGAACTGTCAGAGGAACAGGCATTGTTCAGTAAGACAGCAGACCAGAAAGTTAATATTGAGCTATATCCCAATGAAGTAACTGAAATGTATTCTCATCCTCCACAACTTGATGGCTTAGATATTGTCACAAAATGCAGAAGGAAAAATGTCAAATAGGAGTCTTCTAAGTTCATAAATCACCTGACATTTCAGATCAGTTTTGAAAAGAGATTAAAAAAAGCACAAACTAAATTTTGGAATGCAATGTTTGTTTAGAATTTAATTCATGGAACAGCCACTGATTGAACTTCATATTCACACATTTCTGATCCATAAACCTTTTGATATTACACTATTCCCACCATAAATTAGTGTTCTGACAGACTAATACTCATTGCTGAGCTGAATGTCATAGATATTTATTGAATAGGAAGTAAAAGTGTAATATCTAGTATGAGCAGAATATTCACATAACAATAAAAAGTATAGATTTGGCTTCAGGGAACAATTCACTGTGCCTGAATGCATCAGAAAGAAAAATAGGGAACTTGTGCAAAAAATATGAAGATTTTAATTATTAGGTATAGGCTTATGGTGGAAGTGTCCACAACAAAATCAAAGCCTGTGGGTGAAAAAATTAGGACTTTATTATACAGGGCACTGGACATTCTATTGATTGGAGCACCATGGTAATAGCCACTGAGGTAAATGCACTGCAAAGAGAAATAGAGAACAGGGAAAATAAAGCAATGAAAAAGAGTTCTGCTTTGCATGCAGGTGGGGAGAACATAATATCAATGATGAATTCTACCACACAGCTCTGAGAGAAGCATTTTCCCCGTAAAAGGGTGATGGGTAGATTTCCTTGAAGGAAATGTCAAATAATTCTAAACAAAATTCAGGCTGAGATTTTCAGAACTACCTAAAAGAGTAAGATACCCAATTTTCAATAAAATGTGTGTGTGTCAAGCACACGTAACTCTACAAGGCTTTGCAAATTCTGTCTTAAATGAAATTGAATCAATTTTTTTAAACACTACCTGCCAGATCATTACGATCATGCTCAACATATGGCACAGTGAATTTCAAAAGCACTCTAGGTGCCCATCTGAAGTTAAAAGAACGCTCAATAAACACAGATATCTTAATAGAGGATGGATTTTCATAGAACAGTGGCCTGAAAAAAAAGGCTTTCTAAATGCAGGAGAAGATTATTCGGAAAAAAACTCCACAACCTTCAAATCAGAATTCTGATGTGAAAACTTAAGACTTTAGAAAAACAAACAGGACAATGAAATACTGCAATAAAATTGTAAGAACAATGTAGCAAAGTCTCCTAATACCAAGATCTCACCTGAACCCTCAGTCATTGGCATGAGCTCTTTCCATTCCAACACAGATCCATTTATTTATGTTTTTTCTGGAAGCAAAACCAACTTCTCAGTGTTTCTAATGATGAGCTACCTTGGAAAGATCTGCAGCTGTGTGTTACTAGCTGTGGCACCCTAAAGAATGACCTGGAAGTTCACCTTCCCACCTCCTGCACCCTGGGCAAGACAGCAAGATGTGCAGTACAAACCATTTAGCTCATCTTTCAAAACACTGAGTGTGAGGGGCACTAATTTCCACTGCTTCACCATAATCACTCAGGCAATTGGTCACACATCTGGACTAACTCACACCAAGTCGTATTTCATAGTCTCTTCCATTGTTTCCAGCAATCAGATTTTCCTGGTGCTCAACACATCCTGATGCAACTCTGTTAACTTCAGGAAAACAAGGAGGATGTTCAGCCCATAGAAGTCAGCTTATGTCAATCATGTCTTGAAATAGATATTAGCTTTGGAATACATTTTTGAAATCATGCCTTTGTAGGATCATTGATGATGTGCCACTGTCTGTGCTATAGACAGCTCTGAAACACTCTCTTGAGTCAGCAGCAAAATGAATACCAAAGGATGGGTTTAAGCTATAAACTTAAGAATTGATAATCTTATTACACACAAAAAAACCCCAACAACCCAGCACTAAATATGTCACTAGATGCCTTGATCTTTAGTAGTGAGTATTTTTGCATCTCTCTTATTTTTAACCTCTTAGAGACTGTAAAGCAACCCCTACAGTGCCTGTGTGTGAGAAATGAGATTGTTATAATGAATTAACAGCATCTTTATAAAGGGATTCAATCTAGAGCTGTTTGTTTTCCACTAGACACATCTGTTGTCAAAGACTCTCAAACTGCTTAGAGAAGGTGCTCACACCAGAATTATGAACAGCATAGCAACAGGTTTCTGTGCTTTTTTCTTGTTTTCAGTGGTCTGGTACTGCTGCTCAATCCACTGATGAGTGTGGCAAAAATAGTTTGTTAGACATTTAGAAATCACATCACCTTCTCCCCACCCATAATAAAGACCTGCACAAAATGTGGAGCAGCTTTAGAAACAACAGAATGAACAAGATCAAAGCTGCTCTCTTTCCACTACCGCCCTGAAGCTGGGGGGGATTTCTGCCTCTGATGGAGTCAGAGCCATCTCTGGACATTGCTCAAGCCTTCCTCAGACAGCTGACTCATTAAATCATCTCAAACCTCACTGATTTACTTAGCAAAATGGAACAAGTTGTGCCAAATGGCCCATGTTTTCATTAAAACGTCTTGCAGCACACAGCCCCAGGGCTGTGATCAACTCTCTTGCATGTTTTCATCTCCTGTTGAATATCTCCTGGAGCACTAGCAACCAAAGAGCACCAGGGACAAAACAGAACCCTGGCCTTTTTGCCCTCCAAATACCGAGACAGTTTGATTACCCCAGCATGCTGCACTGAGGTTGATGTTCATCATAACAAACTAATGACATTTCAATACCAAACACCTCCAATACAGACCAACATGGGTGTAAGCCTTTACACCAACTTTGGGACAGAGTAAATCTTCCCTACAGGGATTCTCAAACCAGCAGAGCTGTCATTGAGTGTGCTTAGTTCCTTTGAACAGGGATTTCTGGCTGCACCTTTCTCCCCAGCTCTCCTGGCTGCACAGGGATTGGAGCAGACCCACTTGCAGCCCTGCTACAACACATCTGCCAGGCCCACGCCAGCTCAGCAGTGAATAAAGCACATCTGGGTACATGGCAGCACAAACATGTTGCAAAGACGGTGTTTTGAAAGTTTTACTCTCTGATCCTTCCTACTTTTCATCATCTTGCCTTTCACCTTCACTTAAATCTCTGGGGAAGCACTTCCTTCTTTTGGGGACAACTTGGTGTTGCTCAGTCTCAGGATGCAGCAGAAAGTGCATTAATTCATTAATGCATTAATTAGTTCCTAATACCTTTCCACCCCCTTGAAATTTCTGGGTCTTTCAGCACCTTTGCACTGAGGTCTCAGTCAGGAACATCAGCAATTCTTAATAATGCAGGATGAAACTCAGCAGGAAGAACATGGATCCAGCTCTCTTGGCTATTTGATGCAAACCTCTTGCCAGGTCTGTTCTCCCTTCTATAGGACTGCATTGAGCCTCAGGGAAACCATGTTTCTCCAAGGATTGCCCTGATGCTGCAAACAGAAGGTCAAGTATGAAGCTGTGCAAACAATCCCCTCTGTGACCCACATCCTTGTGTGGAATATGTGTCCAGGTCACAGGATCTGTTTTCAGGGTTTGAACCACACTCTGTGGTGTTAGAGGGGGCAGGATGGTCTCCAGACTTCATTATTTGCATTAGATATACTTTTTGCCCAAATTCTGTGACCTGGTCAATAAGCAATTAGTATTTTATGACAAAGTGCAAGTGGCAGCGTTAATAGCAGTTTGTAGCTACATGCACACATGAGAGCCAAGAATAATTTTTATGACTCCAGCAGAAGTGTGTGTAACAAACAGAAGTCAATTTTTATGGCCATAATGATTGTATGCTCTCAATGCCTGTAGAAAATAGCTTTACGCAAATCAGTTAATTAGTATCCAAGTGCACTTGCTCACAGACTGTTCAGCTGTTCCAGCCAATACTTGGAGAAGCTTTCAAAAGAGGTTTAATACTTTAAAGAAAAAAATTAGTAACCAGTCAAAATCTAAAATGAAAACTTCTAGTCTAAATTACACTTTAAAATAGCGTTTCACAATTTTTAAACTCATTCATTCTAAAATTTATGGCACCAGACTTCTTTAAAACAGACTTTTAAACCTGAAGATAATAAAAATTTATTTAGTTATGGCAATGACATCAAGTACTTCGACTGCAAATTTCAAACCCTCTGGATTTTAGTATTAACATTTATATTACCTCCATCTTGACCTTTCAGAATTGCATTCAAAACAAACGAGCTAACACTCCTTACAGCAATGTTATCATATTCTGTCCTTTATTATTTCTCTTGCTAAATATTTTCTTGCCCAAGACTCTCAAACTGATTTAATACCCTACCTTCTTAGCCTCTACCTTATGCACAGAAGCACAAGTCTTTTGCATCAATGTAAAGCCAAAGTGATGAATGGAATTTAATGATCTTTTTTGTACAGTTCTGTATAACACTAAACAATGGCCAATGCATTCATTCATGATCAGTTTTTTGCCTTGTTTTTAATTAGCTTCCTATCTGGAGGGGTGGTGTGAAAAATTGCACCCTGGGCCTTACTACATCTTTCTTTTATAAAATGTATGTACAACAAATAAAAAGCACATTTTAACCTACCAGCTACCTATTACGTTAAATGTCATTACTACTAAAGACTGGCAGCTCTGCTAACAAACACCCTCATTATTTTATTCCAGCTCTACTTTGGATATAGTCAATCAAATCACGCTTGATTTATGTCAGATGCTAACAAAATACAGTATAAACAGAGCCATTGAGTACAATTCAGTGATTCTGTGTTTATTCAGCTCGAAGCTATGAAGCTAAAGTGGATACCATTTATAACCAAGACATGCATTCTTCATGGCCATAAGAGTTAGCAGGCCATAGCTAGAGCTCTTTTAAGCCTGAGAGAATATAAAGTGTTCCTATGAGCAGACTCAATTTTTTTTTACATATACAAATTAATAACTTATATAAAGATAGAAAAGATAGAAATAAATATGTAATTTCTTTCTTTTTTTTTGCCTGTTTGAGAAAGTTGTTTGATGTATTTACAATAACCTAATTTGCAAGGTAGGCCTCATTATTAATGGTCAGTGATTTTAGTACTTTCCAAAGGTGACTTTCTACAAGGAATGGCTTTTAGGAGTATGTCTACATTACACTTTCAGTCACAGGGGTTATTGCAAGGGGGGTTTATGCTTTGTCTTGACAATTCTGTACATCCGGGCTATTGACCTGGGGAAGCCCAGTTTGGTTGTGGAAAATTACAGAAAGCCAATTGTGTTCACTGAGTGATGGAAGAGCCATGAGCAATATTTCCTGCATGTCAGCTGGAAGCCCTTCCCAGAGAGTTCAGCACACCAATTCTTCTCCTCGCTGCTCTCTACTTTCAACAATTCTTTCTACTCAACAGCTATAAGCTGATATATGTGTTGTACAGGAAAGAGTGAGGCAGACAAGACTGCAGTCCTCAACATAACTCCAGTTTTCCTAGAAAGGAGATACTTTAAAACTAGATTTTTCAGGGCAAGGATGGATGTCTTGAAGTGCATAATTTGCAAATGGCAGCTATGCACCAAAGAAAAGGTAAGAGAATTCTTCTTAGACATGCTCCAAATTGTGCCTTTGGTTATAAACAGAAATGTAGTTTATTAGAGGGGGGGAATAAAGGAAATGATAATATTTTTATGATAAATAACTTTAAAAGTATTTCTGGTAAAAATTCTGTTGCGTCGTGCACAGAAGGAAGCAAATCCACATCTCTCCTGTGTTTGGTAATGATTTACCAGAATTAGCATGGAAAGGTCAGCTAATGACATCAGACACTCTCACTGTGTTCCACCACTGTTTCAGATCCTGAGACCATTCAAAAGCCATGTGAACTGGATGGAGGTCTTTTCCATGAGTTCCTGACAGCATGAGGACACTGTGAGATAGACAAAACTGGGTGGGTCTGCCAGCTGTGTATCCTTACTGCAGGGTCTAGAGGGTAAATTATTTGTGGCACACTTTTTACAGGAAAACATAGGGGCAAAAGTTATTAATTCATCGCCTCCTGCCACTTTAACCCAAATCTTTCCCCTTTGCTCAAGGCCACAGTCACCAATGCTGCACAGATTGAAGCACATCTGGAATCCTGAAAAGGCTCTATACATGCCCAACATCATTATAGAAAATGTCTTTTAAGCACATTGACTAACTTGGCAATCAAAACTGACACTTTGCCCAGTAAACAAGCTGTAATGGCAGCATTAAAGCTTCCACTGCATCATTTCAAAACCCCAAAACTTTACCATAAACAAATTAAGACTCTCATCTAGTGAAAAAAACAACCAAAACCTGCACATGATTTGTAAAAGCAGTGAACTAACAGAGGAAGACATGGAAAGCAAGTTCTCTCCCTTAGGCTTCACTGGTAGAATGAAAGGCTATAGCACTATGAAGCACCAGAGATTGGCATTTCCAGAAGAGATCAAACCTGAACTGTGGTGGCAGAGAAAGAACAAAAGGTGATAAAAAAGTTAAGTACATAGATTCCAGCCTGTGGCAGCAATCCCTATAGGATACAAACACTGCAGAATAGGAAGATTTAATTTAAAAATATCAAGCACTAGAGGGAGGGATGGACTTTTCCAGTTCATCTGGAGCAAGGACAATGACTTCTTCTACTACAGAACCACTGGGAATGAGCAGGTGCCAGAGGTATGAGCTAGAAATTAAGATTATGAGGAGGAAGACAGAGCATTTATTTTTGTTTCTTTATTTCACCAAGGGCTAACCTGTTAAAATAATGGCAACACAGCATTGAAATGATCCTAGGTCTCTGTCAGACAAATCATGGCTCAACGCATTTTCTCTCAGTTACATCAGAAAGTATGAACTTGCAACCTTGGCCCCAGCTCGTTTAATGGCACACTGACAGGGCAAGAATAATTCACAGGTTGAGCTAATCAAAGGTGAAAAGGGAGAATCAGTAAATGTCGTATCCTTTTGCCACTTTCATCAATCCGACTAACTGAATTTGAGCTAAAGCTTGGCAAATTTTCTGCAAAGGGAAATTAATATGTAACACATCTGAGGCATGGTGCTGGCCAGCAAAATTGGAAAGCCGGCGTTATATCAGAGGGCGATTATTGAGGGAGAGAATGGCCAAAGCTGAGATAATCAGAAAGAAGCTCCTGTGTGTCTCTCTCCTCTGATAGCACTGTGACCCTCCCAGCCCTGCACCTGAGTAGAAATCCTTCTACTTTTCAATTTTTCCCCATCAGGAATATATTCTATTGCCCATTTCTGTTGCCCACACATGACTGAATCAATTCAATTACCTTGGAAAAGTTGATACATATTCAGGCCATGAAGACGCTCAGGATAGAAAGAGAGGAAAAGAGACAAAGAAATCCGTATTTACCCAATAATAAGTTTCATTTGGAGAAGGTTTGAAAACAATTCTCCCTCGCATTTGTCCCTGTCAGATCACATTATTCACAAATGAAGTTTACAAAATATCAATTCAATTTCAATAAGGGAGCCTGAATCCCAACACACGAGGGCTGAATTTACGAAATCATAACACTTGAGGGGACCCTGGTGGCTTCCAAATATTTTCCAGTCAGAGGTAATCAAAAGCAGACCGCTGAATACTAATACATTCAATTTCACCCCTTTTGTTCGCATCTGTTCCCTTATAATACTATTTTCTACACTTCCAAATCACTGATGATGGCAGTTTGCAGGGAAAAAAAGTGGAAGGGGGGGCATCATATAGCTCAAATATTTTTGTGAAAACACACTCAAATATGTCCAATTAATCAATTTACTGATGAGCAAGCCAGTGAGTCACAGCATGGAAAAGAAAAAAATCATGATGATCCCCATATTGTTTTCACCACCCCAGATTGTTTTCTAACCACATTCTTAGCCCACAGTATGCCCCAGAACTTGCTGCTGGCATTCAAATTTGCCGATGATAAAATAAATGTGGTATCCTCATCAATCTGTCCTCAGCTACTGCCCCTGTAAAGAGAAGCACAAGACCAGCAAAACACCAGGTCCAGGAAAGTATCCAATGCTTTCAGCTCCTGGATTCCTATGCTTAGTCAAAACCATCATGTTTTCTTGAACTATCAGTGGATCAGCTCTTCATGATAGTAGGACACAAATCTCTGAGAACAAACTACATCATAATGTCTAATGGATCAAAGTTTCCTCTAGCATTTAGTGCAACAGCATCCACCATGCCTCCTGAAGCTAAGTAATCCAAAAACATTCCATGAACATGAGGAAAATACAGTGTTTCATGATCTGCCACTACTACTAAGAAATGTTGGTGTAAAATTTATTACAGTTTTAATAAATCAGGAAGTCCTAGCCAAAATGCAGAGCACACCACTCTGTCCTTCACTGACTGGTGGTCAGCATGCTGTGGAAAATAAGCAATTTTTCTAATGAGCTTTATGGAAGTTTAGGAGAGAAGTGACTCTAGTTCTTCTAATCTCCCTGGTGTTTCTGTGTCTTTCAAATGTGTCTTTCAGACATCCTGTTACTAGTCCAGAACAATGTTGGATTCTTTTGTCTCTATTCCTCAGAAACAAGAATGCATGCAACAAGCAGGAACAGAGTCAAGAATCCAAAAATGACACAGGGCTAATTTGATGTGTCCAGGGACCAAATGATTTTCCATGCTGCAAAGACCACAGATCTTCAGGCATTCCTTCCAATTAGGTCTGCAAGGAAATTTTTCAGCCAAAGTGACTTCAGCTAAACACTTGACAGAATCATCTGTGCCACCTCAGAATGGGTCCACCTGCTCAGTGTGTTGACTCCTCAACAGCCAGTCTCTGGCATTTTGGGTGACAGAGAAACAATACAATAGTATCACCTTAGAAGTTGTGCATGGAGTAAATTCATCAGTGAGGTCACAGTGTGAAGGTCAACTGGCAAGATCTCTCTGGGGAATTGCAAGAATTCTGATGGAGACCAGAGTCCCTCAGGACAAGGACCAGAAGGGCTGAATGCAATTGCATGACCTGGCTTGCTGCTCTGTATGCCCACAGGCCAAAGTGTTAAAAAGTCAGATGTAAGCAACTGCTTAACCTCAAGGTGCAGCAGCCATACTGGTTTCCCCTGCATATAAATTTTCACAGCTTGGGCATTGCATCTTGAATTTCTTTAACCTCATTTCCCAGTCATTGGATTTCACCAAGCAATGGTCAGCAAGGCTGAGGAGTCCCTGCTACCAGCAGTGCTCTTTTGGGACAGCAATAAAGGCAAAGTCTATTGTGCCTGGAGAGGTCAGTTACAAACAGAATAGTTGGCACTGTCTGCTGGTGCACATCTCTTTCATGGGATGAATGCACTGAAACATGTAAAAAATCTTCCTATGATGTTTGGGACAACATCAGATCCCCCTAAGCTCTCTCTTGCAAAATCAGAGTCTATGCCCTCAGGGACTGTCCCCTGTTGTATCCTTCTGTTATTGCATCCCACTGTTTCACCTACAGCTGACTTGAACTGAGACTGCAGTGTGCAGTGACAATAAAAATAATGTATTTCCTGAAGATGAACAGTACCATGGCTAGCTATAGGTGGATGGCTGAATCTATCTGAAGAGGAAGGGAGATGAAGGTGAGATTCACTGATGCATTACTCAACTGAAAAACTAATTCTGCCACATTCATGGGATTCAAACTGATTACATAAAACCAGCACTTGTGGATTACTTGTACCTATAAGGTTTGCCTGAAATGGGAGTAATAAATTAACATTTAAGAAACAAAAAGAAGCCTGAGAGATGCCACCAGCCAAAGTTGCTCCCAGAGAGTATTCAATCCTGTGTCAACACAGTGAAGTAATTCTATAAAAAATGACAAAAGCAATAACATTCATCTAGAGCATGAAGACCAGAAGTTCCTGAAGTTCTGAAGATCCTCCATATCACTGTCTCTTCAAGATAAAGTTTTTTCCAATTTCACCTTCTTGATGCAGAGAATAAAATATACATGAAGTGACACAATGGTATATGTCCATCTATGTCTGTGGGGATGTGTGAGAACAGACCAATTGTGTGTTGATTTTTCCCTCCCCTGGAAGTGTTCAAGTCCATGCTGGACGGAGCTCTGAGCAACCTGGTCTAGTGGAAGTGTCCCTGCCTGTGGCAGAGGGGTTGGAATGAGATGATCCTTAGGGTCCTTTCCAACACAAAATGTTCTATGATTCTATTATTCTATGAAAAAGCTTGAAAACAAGTTTCATTTACAAGTACAGCATGCAACTGAAAAACAGAGTGCAAATTGTTTGGCATGAAATTTTACTTTTAACCTTATTCCATTACAAAAATCTTCACATACTTCTTTCCCAATTTGCCTTTTTCTGGCTCTGTATGGGAAGATAGTCAGTGTATTAGCCCCATGCTGTTATAAAAATGGTTTTATACTTTGTGAAATTACGCCAGGACAAAAACAAATAGGTCAGCTTAATTTAACATTTACACGTTATTGTGAACTATCAAACCAACACTTGCAAAAAAAATTATATTAAAATGGTGGTTAATGTAACAATTTACAAACCATTCCATTTAAAAAACATAGCAATTTCTGTTCCTAACTCTGTCAAGACCACATGCTGTGCAGGCACCTATTAAGGAATCCAAGCTTTTCTTAATCTATTAGAAGAATGAAAATGTGTAATGGGAAAAAAGAAAAAAAGTAAAAATTCCCTACAAAATGATTTAGCATGGACACATCCTTCAATGGATTACTGTTATCAGTTTCACCATATCAACTAACAACAGTGTTCAAGTCTATGATTTTTTTATAGTATATTAGGGAAAAAATAAACATTTAATGGTATTTTGAGGACATTTAAGGCTCATCATTATAGTCTAAAATTGATCTTGGTGTTTCTGTTTCATACAACAAGCTGCTGCACTGATTTTGTCAAATGTTAAAGCCAGCTCCTCTGGGAAGCCAAAAGAAATGCAGTATAAATTGGGGGTCATTTTGCTGTCCTGACTCAGCTCATCCTCCCCAGCAGATGAGCAATGAGATGAGACAGGTAAGGTGAGGTTGGGACCATTTTGTAGACACCATTCCCAGGGACAGTGGGCTGAAATATCAGCTTCAAAATGAAGCTCTGGGAGATACAGAGACAAGGTGACAGTCCTGGGTTTTTTGCAGTGGCTATTCTTTCATCAGCATCAATTTGCAATCAAAGGTCTTACCTGGGAAGTCTCACCAAGGTGCTGACTTTGCTTTTAACTTTGACTATTTCATACAGCCTTCACAGCAATACTCCTATATTATGTAATTGAGATTTTAATACGAATAAATCTGTGACGATGTAACAAAGCCAATCCAAAAAGTTGCAAACTTTGAGCCAGTCTTTGAGGAAAAAGCAGCCCTGTACCAGAGGCTTTCCTGCAGTGTGGAAAGAATAACTCATCTCAGAAGCCAGAACCAAAGCTGGTCACAAGCTTACAGCAGCAGGTTGTCTGCAGAGCACCTAAGAAAGGGGAGGTGGATTCCTTTATTCTCAAACACAGCCCTTAAGGTATTCCCCATAATTTGGGATAAACTCTTAAAGATGCTCCATACTCTTACTTTTATTTAAAGAAAGATAAGAAAATCTATTTCACTAATTTATTTTAAATTATGGAAATCCAGTATTCAGCACTGCATTCTTTCAAATCTCCCCATCACTTCATGCAAGTCCCTCAGTTTTGGCAAAGAAAAAACATCCATAATATCAGCTTTAGTTTTGCTGATCATTTCACTTTCAAATACACAGTGCTGGAATGTTTGAGCTGCTGATACTACAAAGGAGGTTTTAAAATGTAAAAGTATCTGCTGCCCTTGTAAAATGACCAAGAAAAAGCTCCTAAACCCCAAAACATTTTTATATGCTTCAAGGATTAAAGTGCCTACTTAAAAAATTCTAAATTTGGAAATATAGATAAAACCTTGATTTCTCATCAAAACTTAAAGCCAAAAGTTTGAAGTTCAGGGAATGAAGCTGCTTTGCCAGGATTTATCCTAAACATTGTATTCTCTTTTCTTTTTCTAAGTGTTCCCAGTTTTTGATGCAGATATATTTTCTCCAGCTGCACAGTTATGCCCTGTTGGGATGGAATCAAAAAGTTAAATTCAGAAAACCTTATGAATTATTTATTCACCTCAATCTCTTGAACCAACCCGAGGTTTGGAATCAGCATTGAAATACAAGCAAAGAAATCTACCACACTGATAACCCTCAAGAAGGCATTGCAGATTCAAGTTCACCCTAGTAATCATTTTTTCTACTTTTACCAATGTTAATTCCATGCGTTGAAAACTATCCTGGTGCTTCAGAGCAGCCCTGCATGATGTTATGCTGATTCTGCCTATTAAAATGACCAAAATACCCTGCTCTGCAATGTTTTCAGCATGAGGAAAGTAAACAAAAGTCAGTTCCCAAAACAGATAAATCCTTATATATTGAAGAGCCCAGAGTGGTTTGAATGTATTTCGCTTTGGAGCAACAGCAGATAAGAATCTAGGGGTTTAGATGTTAGAGAGTCTGAAATTCAAGCAGGATTTTGAATAGTTCTGGAATTCACTTCTTTATCAGCTCAAAAACATGGAAGATGAAGAGAGAGTCAAGGCCATAAGACATGTAAAAAGCCAGCCTTATGTAGAATGATAATTGACCTTCCATAGCTCTATTGCTTCTTGTTCTGTTTATTTGTATTTTACACGACCTTTAATGCTGGAGAGAACCTCATGCACTGCTCTGCATTCCCATGGAGGGGCTTCTGCTTTATATAAAACATGGAACGTGGTGAAGCATGTCCAGACCCTGGAAACCACATCAACCCCTGCAGAAGCTGCAACTTCCTCATGTGGTTCCTCCTCCTCTTCTTCTTCTTCCCTAAAGAATTCCAAAAGCATTCAGTGTAAATAAATTCAAATTATATATTACATAATGCAAGGAAAGCCAGGGAGCCCCAGTGGATGACCCAGAGTTTAAACACCCATTCTCTGCTGCCTTTTCCCTTCTGTGTAAAACTGCTGTATTTGCTCTGAAGTCTTTACTCCCCAAGCATAGTAACTGGCACGCTATTCTCTTGATATATTGCTCTTAGGACCAAAGTATGCTGTAAAATGAGATGATCATAATGGGATTTAAAGTTATTACAGGCAAAGTTGTGGTAACCTATAGTAAGTTCCTGGCATTTTCATTTACCAGTGAAAAATCACATACCTACAGTATGTACATTGTTAAAAAACCACTGTAAAAGACTTTCAAGGCTTGCCACCTATATCTTGCTGCTAGGTTTACAAAATTATTATAAGTAAACTTTTATAGGAGGGGGGAAGAAATAAGAAAATATTCTATTAACAGAACAAGGTTTTCACCCAAGGCATAATGTATTCAAAAATACAATTAATGTCACTAAAAATTAAGAGACCTTATTTTGCTTTATGCTATTGCTATTTTAAATGACACTGGCAATATAAGACAATCTACTCCCCCAGTCCACCTAGAAATAAAATAATTTTGAATAAATCCCCCTTTAAACTGCAGTCATTGGAAGAAATCTTTGTGTGAAGGAAAACTGCACCCAAAAATAGCAAAGTCAATTAAAAAAAAAAAAACCAAGCAGCAATACTGGGACAATGACACTGGACAAAGATGAGCCTTTGGGGGGGGCAGAAGTCTAGGGCCAGCAAACCATCTGTAAGCAGAAAATACTAGCAAAAGAGAGGGAGTCATCAATTGTTGGTTCAGCTCCTGGTTCTATTTTTAGCAGTTGTGTAGTGAAGGAAAATGGAATCTTTGTGAGAGAATCTAAGTAAAATAGAAGTAAAAAAAAGGCAAAAACAGGAAAGAAAAGCATATCCAATTGATTTAAGGCAAAAAAGCAAATCACTCAAGGCCTAGCCCATTTCTAGACAAGAAAGTCAAGGTGGGATGTGGCTCAATGGCAAAAGGACACAATACACTACAACCAATTACAGCATAAAAATGAAATTCCTTCTCGACCAAAAGGTGAAAATTTCTCCACCAAAAGACATTTCCTGGTCCAGAAGTGTTTTGGGACCAAACATACAAACAAGGAATCCAAAATGCTAAGATCCAAGGGACTTCATAGAGGGAAACACTGAGATTGAAGGCCAGAATCCACAAAAATGCAGAGCCTATAATATGACATTCCATGGCAAACCCCACAAATGGGTTGCACATTTCTTGCATTAATTTACCAAGTACCAGTGGTGAGAACACAGCATAAGGGGTGACTGACCAGTAGCTCAGATCAATTAATCATTGCTGCAACAGCAGATGAGACAGGTTATCATCTCAAAAACAAGTAGAACTTTTGGTTATTTTTAATCCAGATGCAAGCCCATGAGCCAGCACGTGATAAGAAGATGACATTAGCAGAGAAAGAAAAGCCATTGACAATTAGAAAAAAATAAAAAATAATCAAGTCAGCTGGTGCTGTTAAAATCTGCCATTGAGGCTAAGAACTTGCAGATGGCAAATAAAAAAATACAGCAAAGAAAAGGCCATGTTATGGCTTTTTCAGTGCCAAAGGAACCTGGAGGTCCACATGAACATGCAGGATATTCCAGAGAAACTCTTTATAAAGATTGTAAATTCTGGGGTATATCAGCAATGATTTTTCCAAGTTACTGACATAATATCTTTCCTGTAAAAGAATATATTATTAATTATACCTTAAGAAAGTTCCAGAATGACCCAGACATCTTTTTTATGTTGTAAGGAAGTTAATATTACACAACAGCATCTAGTTAGGAATAACACTACAGAAACAGATCCCTCCCTGGCAGCAGAGTCTTGGAGATTTACTGACCACAAGAACTCCTCAGAACCTGCATGGACAGCCACCACAAAGACCCCTCTGAACTGATGGAATAAAGAGGCATCCAACCAGACAGGCCTTTGCTTCTGTTCTCATCCTCTACATTGCGAGCCTATGGAAACCTACAAAACCTTAGGAGATTTACACCTAAGAAATTCAACATAATGAGGCACCTGAAAGAGCCTTGAGGAAGACTCTAGCACCCAGTGCAGCACCATGTAGACCTGTCAAGTAAGTGGTTCATGGAAACGTTTTTAGAAGTTATTCAAACTCTCCAATGTCCTAGATATTGGTAATTTTGCCTCAAACTTGAAAGCCATTCTGAAAGTGCTCAGTGTTGCAACCATAAAACAGAATTACTGCTCTGTCACACATATCCCAAGAGAAGCCTTAATAGACCTGCCTGTGAATTTTGAGGGTTATGGTCTAGGTCAGCAGACAAAAACCTGCACCATAACACAAACTCCACAGATGCCTTGCCAGCAGCCCTAGCAGAGTGCTCAAGATGACAGAGATGAATTCTTCCTCTCATGCAAAGAGATAGAAACTGTATATCAGAGTTGACACACACGGGCATGATCCAATCCTTCAGTTTGCTTTGTTTAAACTATGCCTATTTTCTAGCTAAATGGAATTTAGTGCTCAGAGCTAGCCACACAATTTTCATCAGCAGATGCCACCTGAATCCACACCCAGAAAATCAGCCAGAAGCTTATGAGCCTGCAGACTGCCAGCACGAAGAAAGTAAAAATCCAATAGGATTTATAAGTGAAAAATACAGGGAGGACAAAAATAACTTAAAAGATCCATTCTCTTAACTTTTTTAACCAAGTGTTTCAAGAATATTTAAACTGTCTTGGACACTTTTTGATAGGATAATCCAGTGTTATTCTCATAACTGAATATTCCCTCAAAAGCTGTTGAAGAGCAGGGTATGATGGTAAGAGGTTTTTATATATCTCTGATCTTTTGAAGGGGTGGATGGCATTTTGGAAGTTAGCAACAATAAATGAAACACAGGCAATATATTAATTTTTCACACTAACCAGCTGAATCAGTTGTTTACTGATTACAACTATATCAATCCTGCTCCCAAGCAAAGTTCCTGCTCTAAATGAGATGATGCTGAAGCTGCAGGCTGAGCCATACGACCTACCAACTTTTTCATACCACCAATGGCTGTTTTCTTTTTACAGAAACTCCCCTATTTCACCATGAGCAGAAATATCATGCTGAAACCCATGTGCTTCTAGGAATATTATTTCATGTGGAATACACTTCAGGATAATTATTGCTTTCCAGCTTTCTTCTCCTGATCTGAGATGTGCTTTGGATACTTTCCTTCTGGATTGGTGCCCAATTCTGCATTTTTCAAGACTTCATCTCATTTGCTAATTTCCTGTCATGTTTCTAATTTATCCAGTTAAGTATACTTTGGTCCATCTTGGTTTTCACAACTCCTGACAATTTTGGTTGCTTCCTTTTCTGGGCCATTTAAGGTAATATTAGTACTGAGGAAAGAATTGCTGGTCAAGAATTTGTCTTCATGTGCTGTTTAAGCCTATATGATATAAAAACTTCCTTGTTCTGAGTGCCACAGTGCTCAACTGCCATGAATGCAAAATATTTTGCCTACCTTGGTGGGAAAAAAGACATGAATAAAGTTAAAGAAGAGGATATGTTTTTGCCCTGATTTCCAGCCATGAAACAATTTTTTGTGGAGATTTGATGATACCAAATGAAAGCTTCGACATTTATTCTTTTTTCTTTTTGTCTGTTTTTACATTATACTTGCTTTATCCTTGCTTTTCCATGGGTACCTGGTTTATGCAAAGTTTTCAAATATGAGGATCAATTTTTAGGAGTCCTAACACATAAGAAATGATAATACTCAAAATAAGATCTAGAATTTGCCCTCTTGAGTCCCTACACAACAGCTCCATAAATCTGTACTACACTAAGCTGTACTAAGTTGTATGTGTTCAATAATTCTTTGCTTCTCTTTGAGCACAGGCCTTTCAACCTTCTCTTTCTCCAGTTTCATTTATTCTTTTTTTTTTTTTTAAATTTTTAAAAAGAGTTCAGTATCTCAGCTATTTCCAGCTGGAATAATCCAACACACTTCTCATTTGCATGTAAAGTGCAGTCAATGTGAATTGATCAAAACCAAATTAACAGCAATTGGTTCCAATATTTTCCCTGTTTACACATTAGCTTGCTACCTTTAACATATAGATGTATTGAATTCAGCTTAGCAACCTGAGCATGAATGCTGTGGCCTTTAAAGAGAAACTTATCTGTAATTAAAATCATGCACAAGTTTTAGTGGGAATCTGTTTACTAGCTAGAAAGAAAGCTGATTCTAAAACTGAATAGAATTTAGCTTAGTAGTTCATGTGTTTGATTCTGAATTAAATCCCTTAAAATTATGAGGACCTATCTTTATTAAGCTTCAGATTATATGAAGATTATGTCTAGTTCTGGGTGGGTTTTAAAAAAAAATAATAATTGAAAGGGTACCTCTCCTTCCAACTACACCATGGATTTCTTTTTATAGGATATCACTGCAAACTGATAATAAGTTAACACAGTTACAATCATTATGGGCATTTTTTGTAGAAGTCATATAATAAATATGCATTGAAAGTACAAGCATGCAGTATAAATCATGGGGCACAGTGTTCAGATGACAAGTAATAAGGGCTTTAGAATAAAAACTGAAGCACATATACAATGGTTGCTATAAGGAAATGATTTATCCTATAGTGTATATTGAATTGCTTATTATAATTTAGAATGGTAATTGCTATGGCTTCACTATACTGTTTAATTGCTACAGTACACTGATATATACCAGGGAAGACACTGCAGTAACTGCTGCCCTTATATAACAGCATTTGCATAATCTGCACTGTAGTTTATTCTTATGGTAGATAATGCAGTCTATGCAGGAATCAAATTGTTTCACACCATATTGATTGCAATTAAGAGCACAAATATGAATGCAAAGATAAGGCTTTTCTCAAGGTATTTATCACAGGACAGATGCTCATTTCAAGTTGAAGTCGTTATTGTGCAAGTCTTTCCTGGAAAATAATTATAGAAATGCAGCTACTGGGATTTGTGCAACACAAGTGCAAGGCACAGTTCTGGATTTTTGAGCAAAAATCTCCATTTTCCACGCTGGATCTTTCCAGAGGAAGAAGCATATTACTTCAGGAAGGAAGCATATTACTTCAGGAAGAAACCATCACTGGAAATTTTCCAGCACCAAAGATCAGCCCAACAATTCTATCAGCAATGTCCCCACTGCTCTGGGGTACTGAGCCTACAGGGAGGGGAACTCACCTCCAAGACAACTGCAGCTAAATTGCATAAATTGTAGTGAGCTGTCTGGATCACAACCGTCCTCCCCATTTACTTCTGAAATCACAAGTACCTGGGGGGCAATATATAGGCTATAAGTAAATTATGCCCCAAGGAGATGTATTATTGTGTATTCAAGGTGCCACAAGAAGCATCACCACATTTAGGATACCACAAGAAGCATCACTATATATTTAAGATGCCAATTTCTTTATTCCTTATTCTTTGCCTTAAAAATGCAATGGAAATCTTAGGAAGGACTTACAGCTGCTCTGACTCATGAGTGTTCTAGATAATGAAAAAAAATATCGTGGATCATAGACACCAGCTATGCTAAAATGCTTGAACAGATGGCATTTTTGATGGATTTGCTTGCATTTTTGTGGAAGTAAGCAGTGTGATTTACTTTGATTTGGGAGAATTGTTGTTTGTTATACCCACAGATTCTGACTGACACAGCTTATTTGTGAAACTAATAGCAAGTTAGCTGATATTTTGGCTTCAAATTTGGCAATTCATTACTCTTTCTTTTTTTAAAAAAGCCAGTACACCCAGTCTAGAAGCAGAAAGAAAATCACATCACAGGGTTCAGACAACTTCAGTAATGAGTTGTCAAAAAGGGATTAAGACAAAAATGTTTGGCAAAAAATTGCAAACATGTACAAACAACTCACTGAATTAAAAAGCGAGAGTTCCTAATGCAGGATTGAAATAATTAGCTCAGGTCTAGCTGTACTGCAAAAAGAAGGGAGTGCAAAAAGTTGTTCAGACAACTCACTTTAAGAGCAAGTCCTGCTTCACCTCATGGACTTGTGTAGCTTCAAAAAGCAGCTGATGGCAGGGGACATTGATGTACGATAAATGTAGCATGCAATCACTCTGATTGTTTGTGATCATGACATTTCACAAACGCTGCTTCTCTGTCATTTTCTAAAGTATTGTTTTAAAGGGTTGTGACAGAGGAAAAAGAAACAAAAAAAAAAAAAAAAAAAAAAAAAAAAAAAAAAACAAGGAGAAATGTCACCCATCTCCCTAGACAAGCCAGATTGAAAAATTTAAGAGAAACCAACTTGGATGAGATAGTTTCGTAGCACTGACACCATACCAGCAAAATCAGAATTAGATTTTGAGATTATTGAAGTAATAAAGTTTCTTTTCACAGGAATTTATAGTATGCTATCTATATACTATATTTAGTGTGGCAGTACTGGCTTGTGGTCAGAGCAAGAGCTTGCTGGATGTTTTTTTATTTGACTCTGTTACTGACATACTTTGTGACCTTGAGGTTCACACCCCACTTGTGAGACGGGGATAATAATCTTAACCTGTTTTGCAGCTGATCAGATGAAATCTCTGAGTGCTCTCTTCAGATGCCTGCAGCCAATAATTAATGCACCTTGCACTTCATTGTTTTTTCTTATTTTGTAATGGGAATTAAATAAGCTTCAAATTTTTTAGAAAAGTTTCCCTGCCCTGACCACGACCCAGACTCAGCCCATTGCATCTGCAGATGGGAGAACACAAATTGACCCAATTCAGTCACCCCTTCAGCCACAAAAGCAAGGTCAGACCATAGATTCAGCCCCTGTGCTTGCAGACAGATGCTCAGGCAATATCTGGACCTTTGTTATTTTCCACATGTGTAACAATATCTTTAAGGCTTTCCATCCATGTAGAACTCTCATCTAAACCTTATTATCTCTTCACTTGACTACTACATGTTCTTTCTCTCTTCATCTTGGCCACCATCCATTAGGAAGACCTGATGCCTGAATAAAATTAATTTATTCTTAATGACTTCATTGTTTAATTAGTGTTTACTGCTGCAGATAATATTAGGTGTGTGTGATTTTAATTTTTTTAATCACTGTCAAAACCAGCATTTACTGAGTAATTAATTCTGTTAAACAGTCACAGAAAAAGCTGTTTTTCTCTCCATTGTGTCCTAACTCAGTGGGATAATGTGAATTGTGTCAATTGAATGGTTCCACCAGAAACAACTTGTTTGTATTTGCAAAACTCAGATGATATTTAATGCTCTAAAAGTCACCACAATCAGAATATTTACCATCCAAAAACCCCAAAAATTAAAAACGGAAGTCTCTAATTTTCATTACTCTGAAGAAATGGAAAGACCAATCATTTAAGAACAGCATAGTGCAAATTTCATTAGGGTCACCCCACAGAGCAAACAGAACTGCTTGAGCTCAGAAATTACCCTGGCTCAGAATATATGGATATATGCTGATCAATCATCATTTTTACCTGGAAATCAAAATAAGGTTTCTAATTGGTGAAATTACAAAGTTCAGGAATACTCTTCTGGTAGACATGTCTTATTAAAGGAGTTGGGACAGGAAATGTGAAATAGTGAAATTATATTAAATAATTCCTGTGACAATCTGAAGGAAGTCCCTTTTTCTGCACTCAAAGCCCCAGTGCAGATGCACTTACATTGATAAAGGACTATATATCCTCTAGGGTGCACCATGAGCTGTGCTGGCAAAAGCTACATAAATAGAGCAGAAAGAGTCTTGTAGTGTAGAGTATGCTGAAGAGAGAGTGACAGAGACCCTGCCTGAGATAAACTGGGTGAGGTGGCTTCAGCTGCAGTATTGGAGGGTCAACTGTACAGACCAACTCTCAGTGTCTCATTCCTAAGGTTATAACTTTGAACAAAAGGCATTTTAAAAACCAATGAAAATCCTCCTGGTAGGAGATTCTTCTTGTGCAACAGAAACAGAGACTATATCACAGCTAGATTGAAAAAAAATAAACAAAATCTTCTCAGCTGAACCTTCAATATATATTTTATTGACAGGGGTTTTTATTACCATCCGTCATTATATTGTGTAAATGAGTTAATATGGTTTTTAAATTCCTAGAGAGGTCTTTGTTTAATTAGCAGGAACTGAATTTTGTCTAAACTATTTCTAGAGCTTGTTTGTAGGAAATCTATTTTATTGGGCTTTGAATACCATTATTTAAATAATATACTCAGGCAGTAACTGACAATAGCTCATGCTGACCTTGAATTCACTACATAGGAATAAATGTAATGTCAAACCTTATTCTTTTGCATGTTACCCTGATCATTTCATACCATGGAAGTGGAGCAAGCAGACAATTTTAAGAGAATGGAGATTTAAGCTAGATTTCTTTCAGCTCCTTGGCCAAACCTCAAAAGTGGGCAGCTCTGAGAATACAATGAGACAGGAGCTGTTCTGTGCTTCGGAATGACCACCACTGCCTCTCATGTGAACTCTGTGCAACAACCAAAACTGATTCCAATTTCTTCCATGTCACTGCTGGAAAAGCTCCTGTCCCCAGCAAAGCAAATGCAGATCTGAAGGAAAGACCTTGACTGCATGGGGAAGTGTCTTGTTTACACTGTTTTGGGTAGAAACAGAAATGCTCCTGATGGGTTGCTGCCTCTCACTTTCAGTCAGCTTGTGCCACTGCATTGCCTTCTGCAGAACAAGGAGAAATGCTGTAAAACTCCTTTCACTGTTTTTGACTATCACTCAAGTGGCTTCTTCTGTAACCCTGTTTTTAGTAATTTTGGATTAGAATTCTGATCTGAAAATGCTTTTGTACCTACAAAAGTACTTGGGATCATGGCGGGTTGCTGTTTCTTTATACTTTTATCCCAACATTATACTTACACAAACCCAGTACTCAATATTCACTATGGAACCTGACATCACACTAGAAAACAGATACACTGTGACTTACCTGGCTTGTCAGACACCAACCACTGAGTAAATATCAAAAGATGTAGTTAAGGTCCAGAGATATTAGAGGATCTAATACTTTGTGCTCTGCCTGCATGAAGGTCTTTGCAAATCGTTCATTAAATAGAAACATTTGAAATCCAGACTTTGCCAGATCACATCAGCCCCACAAGCACAAGGTGTCAAAGTACTGTTGAGGATCTGGGTATGAACAATTTTCCCAAGGTCATCCCCAGTTTGTAGCAGTGTCAGGAATGAAAGCCATGCTGTCCACATTGCAGACAAATACCATAACAACTGAATAGTCCTCCCTCTGTAAAAGGAATGTACAACAGGAATCTCTATTTCCAGATAACACAGGGTGTCACCCTCTGCTACGTGAGGATATTTACACCTGGGGAAAAAAGAAATCGACAGTTCTTCTGTTTTAACCTTTCTTTTGATCTTGAAGCTTCAATCCAACATTCTCAGTCTCCAGAACAAAACCAGTAAATTGACATGTCATACAGCTTACAAAATGAGGAGTGTTATCAAAGACAGGCTTTGCAACTAGGCTTCGTTCAGTACAGAAGCACAATTCATATTGTTCCCACCTATTACCAGAGGTTGAATACGTAAAATATGAACCATTCCACAATCTGCATACTCATTTATATTACCTTTATGTGAAACTTAGGATATAAAAAATGTTCTGTTTCCCCTTCAAACGTAGCACTCTGTGCAACACAAGCCAGCTAAGTTATCTTGGTGAGACCAGGCTTTGCTCCATGCTTTGCAAAGGAAAAGTGGACATTTACCCTTTGAGTTTAAAAGTGAAGCTGAAACTTCCAGTAAGAGAAGTGATTAGATTTTCTGAAATTTATGACACTTCTTGGTCCCAGATTTTATATGAGTTTAAGCTGGTTTGGGATTGGTACACATATAAAATTTTCTAGTTGACACAGAAGAGACTGTGGCTCTAAATAAAACTTTAGCATAATGTATAAGCTTTTTAGGGCTTCCAGGTAAAGTATAAAGTAGGGGCAGCAGCTGAGTTTTACTCCAATTTTCTCAAAATCAAGGTGCAAAGCAAAACTTTAGAATAATCTCAGGCAAAAGCAGATTTTTGGTATCAAATTCTTGCAGGGCAGAGCAATTAAGATTCAGAACTAAAATGGCATTGGAAGGATCTCCACTGAACTGCTTACCTGCTGTGAGACACCAGTTAAAATATAACTAAGTCCCTTATTCCTACCTTGCATTTCTCCTTCTCCTCTAACACCTACTTCTTTAACCTTTCCCAAACTTCTTTTTTTGTTCTCAACCTGCTTGCCTGCGCTACTGCTTTCCCCATCTCCTGTTGGAGAATCTTACAGGAGAAGCAAAGAGAATCTTACAGGATTGTCTTTACTACTCCTCCTCATTCCACCACCCCTTCTGCTTAACTATCCCCTCATCATCTCAGACACATCTTGCTTTCTTTATAATTCTGCCCAGTTTGGTGTTTCTTCCTTCATCTTTTTAATCTTTCCTTATTTCTGTTCCTCAGCTCCTCTGCTTCCATTTTCTTGGACTAGTTTACCTCCTGGAATCTCCTGGCTATGCTTCTCTGCCTTTTCTTACTCTGTGAAACTTTCCTAACATCCTGCCCTAGTGTCTGGCTGTATTTCTTTTTATTTTAGCCTTCATAGACACAGCCATGGAAGAGCTCTATCTTTGCAGAAGCCTAGCAAACATGAGACTGTTCCTGTGAACAGAGCTCCAGCCTTCTCTGCTTCAGGCTGAAAAGCCCAAGTAATTCACTCTTTCCTTATGGACCATGTATTTTCACATCATTCTTGTTCTCTGAGATTTCAGTCCATTTCTTGAAATAAAATACTGCACTCTGAGTAATGTTCTAGCACTGAGACCTTATCAGTACCAGGTAGAGCAAAATGTATGATTTCCCTCTAATCAAGTACCTTCTCCTTTCCATTCAAGTTCTTTCTTTGTCTGCTCTTTCTCAAAGTCTTTCTACCCCATCAATCACTTTAAGCCCAGTTGTGCCAGAGATCAGAATTCTGGTCTCTTCAGGTAATTCCAGTTGTAAGCTACACATTTCCCCTAGAAATGTATAAGGTAGTTCTACAAGGGTAAACTACAAGGGTAGTTCCAGTCTCAAAAGAAGAGCACCCTGAATACAATTAATTGCTCACTGTTCTGCCCCAATAATCCGAAGTATTTTTGGTATTCTGATAAATATCGACTCAGGAATTTAAAGCAAAATGAACTAGGAATGTTGGTGGATATAACCACATGTGGAAAAAACAACACTGACTCTTTTATTTTATGAAAATATTTTTTAAACTTTTCATTCTGTTTATGGACGTGAGAAGCAGGATCAGTCTAATCTGATTTAAAGACATACGGATTTAAGCAACACTTTCAGAAGAAAAAATAAAATAAGTAAAGAACAGCTTTTGGCATTACCTTTAAAAGCTGTGCTAAAGCTACTTTTGCTTACAGGATTTTTACACAGCATGCAATATCCATATGCTTCCATAGTCAGTGAAGATGCTAGGAAAGGGATTTCTCACTTTAACTGAAAATAAAAATGCCATAAACAGTTATTTGCAGTTAATCCTTGAAAAACCAAAAACAGCACTAAATTAAATTTTGCTCTTTAAATTATATTGACAATTCTGTAGAGCGAGATCAATGTTTAAATTTGGCACCAAAAGGGATCCCACTTGTTTCCCTGATTTATTGACAACAGCTTTACATATTCTCGCTTATAACAGTGAAAACAGCAATTTAATTTGTTCTCTAAATTCCTCAGCTTCAGTAGAGTCTTTGTAGTATACAGATAATAATTTACTCTGAATTGTGGTCTGACCACCACTTGATGCAACGAGGAGTGTGCTGGGAAGCCTCTCTGAACCATTTCAAGCAGCCTTTCAAGAAGCTATCCAGCAAGGAAGATTAAACATTAGCTGATTACCGACAAGTAATTAACAATGTCAACGAAACACAGAAACTGAATTAATAATAATTATATCATCAACACGCTGATCATCTTGTAGAGAATCCCAGGGAAGAGGAGAGGTTAATTACTCATTGCTAGCAGAACAGCAGGAAGTCGACCAAAACCATGCCTCTGCATGGTGTTAACTGCCAGGCAGATAATTAATTAACATCATAATTGTAATGCAGGCAGCATGAAAATATTGAAATATTACTTCATTTCCATTCTATTACCTATCCAGCACATTCTGTAACTTAGAGGCTTGAACTGCAGAGCTTGGTTTTGTCCAGAGTCCCAGGTGATGTGGTTTTGACTTTATTTTCCATCAGAGATCTGTAATGAATGGGAGACTGAGAGGTTTAGGACAAAGAGCCAGCAGAAAGTCAGTTCAGACACAGATTTCTCTGTCTTGACACGAGATGTTCAAGCATGCTTCAGGAAGAGTTAGACCTGTGGGTATGTGCATGGCTAAGGAGAGTTAGACTGTCAACAATTTCTGCCAAAATAAAGTAAATCAACAAAATATGTGGAAAGCATAGTAAATCACATAGAATCATAGAACAGAATCACAGAATCACTCCTGTTGGAAATAACCTCCAAGGATGCTGAGTCCAACCATTCACCCAGCACTGCCAAGTCCACCACTAAACCACGTCCCCAGGTTCCACATTGCACATCTTTTAAATATCCCCAGGGACTGTGATTTCACAACCTCCCTGTGCAGCCTGTTCGAATGCCTGACAACCCTTCCAGTGCCCAGGTTCTTCCTAATATCCCATCTAAACCTCCCTGGTGCACCTGGAGGTCATTTCCTCTCGTCCTGTCACTTGTTACCTGTGAGAAGAGGCCAATCCCCACCTGGCTGCAGCCCCTTTTCTGGGAGTTAGAGAGAGCAAGAAGGTCCCTGAGCCTTCCTTTCTCCGGGCCAAACAATCCCAGCTGCCTCAGCTGCTCCTCATAAGACTTGTGCTCCAGACCCTTCCAACTGAGGGTACATACTTGATCTCAGTCCCAAGCAGATCTTCAGGAAGTTGTATGGACATTAGCTGTCATACTTGCACTCCACTGTTGAATGTCATGACCTTCAGCTCCTCTGAAGGTTATTCTGCAGATTCTTTTGTTTGACGCCTTCTATGAGAGATGCTCTTCTTCCATCACAAGTTGTGTAGCTTGAAGCAGGAATGCTGACAGTCCATATAGTGCCTGCAGGATGGCACACCACATAAAGGAAAGTATTCTGTACCGTTCTGGTCAAACTGATCCAGGACAGAGTAAACTAGGAGGTCCTCTAATGTCTCCATTCTGTCAAACAGACAAAAACAATTTTACATGCCCACTTGCCCTGCTGGAAAAACTTCATATAGCTTTGTGTCCAAAAATGTCTGTCCTATAACCATGACCTTCTGAGACTTAAGCCTGGTGAAGAGAGCCCATCTCTGAGAGCTTATAAAACCTCCTTTAAATCAAATGACAGGTGCAGGCAATTGGTTTACTAGAGCTGGTCTCAATTTCCTGGTTTGAAAAAGGGGAGGAGAGGGGAGGGAGGAAAGAAAGGGGAGGGGAAAAGAAAAGGAAGAAGAAAAGAAAAGGAAGAAGAAAAGCAAGGAGAAAGGGAAAAAAAAGAGAGAAAGAAAGGGAGAAAGAACCCAACCCAATACTAGGAAAGCATGCTGGGAAAATAATGACTCTGCAAAATGCCCAGGGAGAATTAGAGCTGAAAGCCACCATTACCAAGTAAGGAAAAGGCATTGTTACTGGAGTACATTGAGCTGAATAGTGCACATGAAATCTGGCTGATATTTCTTTGATATTGTGTGTCACAACTGATCTGCTTGGAGGTTAAAAGCAACATAAAACAACATTTGCGAAGATAAACTTCCTTGATCAGAAGGCATTGAATTTTGATCATCTGGAAATTTAAATTTCCTGAGAGCTTGAAACAGAATAGTTTTGAAAGAGGTACAATTGACCTAAAATAGAATAAGCTCACCAAAGTTAGACCCTGTTAGTTTTTTTTAAGACTGTGCTCTGAAAGAGTTATGGTGATCTGTAAAACTTCTCTTTGTCACCCAAATTCACTGCACGTTAAGAACATGTAGTGCATTCCATGTTTGTGCCATTGGCTGTCTGCAAAATAAAGTGCTCAGCTCCAGGCTGGCAGAAGAACAGGTTGGTGGTTATGCCTGGGGTGTGGTGAACACATCATGAGTTCCTCTCAAGGTTGCATGCAGCCTTTCTGTATGTGGCCTTTCACCATATAATTAACTGCTTGTATAGCTCTATCTGCACCTGCAGAGCAGCAGAAGTTATACCTGGAGATATACAAATAAGTTCATTAAGAGTTTGAAACATATTCTGAAGGGGAACACACATTACAGTAGACAGATTTCCATAACATTTCTTGAAAAGAGAAGGACAACTACTCTGGCATTCTGGCCAAGATTCTCTTTGTGACAGAGGATCTAACACCCAGAGCCTGTTTGTGACCTCTCCCTGCTCATATAAATGCTTGTGGAGTCACTACACTATCAATCTTTAACTCATAACCTTGACAAGCTCTCTGGGACTGACAGGAGCTGCAGAGCACTGGGTCCCTTTCCATTCTGCCCAGGGCCAGGTCTTATTTCAGTATGCAGCCAGTGAACTTCTCACTGGAGGTCATGCTTGGAGTATTAAACAGATATACTGAACATTTACCAACACCACCAAACTTAGTGGAGTTGGTTCTTATCTGCACTGTAATAAGCCAGGAGTAATCCTAGTGTGTTCTTCAGGCTTTCCCCAGTGCTGGTGGAGGGTGAGAGCACTGGAAGAACCAGGTCCTTCTCAGTCCCCTGCAATCACTGCTGCCCTCACACCATAGACAGCCATATCCTCATGAGTGCAACACGACTCAGCTCACCCAGCAGGCTGTAAAACCCAGAACACACCAAGAAAGGGAAGGGTGAAAATGCAGAGCATCTTTGAATTGCTGGATCACTGCTTGAATTTCACTGATAATTCATTAAGATGATTTTTACCACAACAAAATGGTAATAAGTGCAACCCCGAAGGACCTTAAGTGAGGGTTTGAGACTCCTTATTCTATGACTTAAAAAACTATTTCATGTTGAGAACAAAGGATAGACATATTTTATGACTAAATGTTGCTAAGAAATAAAAGAATTTGCAGCCCTGATTTAAACATCTTATATTACCCCAGAAGAAGGAATGTCATTCAATTTTCAATATTTTGCAAACACCAAAGTGAAACCAGCCTTTTGGTGACTGAGTCAATGATAACTCAAATTATATAAATGACAAAGGTAGCTAACAGCTCACCTGTACTAGAATATTTAATGTTACTATAAAAGCTATTTTAGGATATTCATATCTGGGAGTCCTTCCAGGTAGTTTGTCTCAGCAGGGTATGCTGATAAATATCTTGTTGCCCCAGCACCACTGCCTTTGGTGTGATGTCCAACTCCCACATGTCTTTCTGTTTCTTCCCATGATAAACAAATCCTTGTGTGATTGTGTAGAAGAATTTCTTTAAAATGTAACAATTCCCTTGAGGAAATCTTAAACCTATTCCTTTCTGTACTCCATTTAACCTTTCCATCCTCTTTTCCAGCAGAAATCCAGTCTTTACTTTAGAGATAAAAGAAATTATTCTATCCCTAAAAGAAACATCTGTAAATGTCACCTTCTGCATATTCTGCATTTCCTTGAGTAGCACTTTATTAAGTCATAGTATATAATCTAAATATAAGGTAAGAAAATGGGAGGTGCCAGCCACTTTGGCCTGCATCCCTGACTCACATGGATTTATAAAAAGCAGTTCACCCTCCCAATTGATTTAAATGGAAACAGTGCTGCTGTAATGAATACTTGTACCTCAAATGATGGTGAGAAGACACATTCATATCTACCTCATCCTACAAATCTGAAGCAGGCATGCTTGAAGAGTGGTAAATTTTTAGGAATTTCTGTCTAGGTACTTTAGTCCATAATTATTTTCAACACTGCAGCTGGCTGTCAAAGGAGTTGTATGAAGCTTTAGCATGGGTCTTAAATCTGTATTTTCATCTGTCCTTTTGTTTTCCATACATTAACTTCTCAAACTCTAGTTTTGATGAGTCCTGAAATCTGCCCTTGCTGATTTTCCTTGCATGCCCTGTATTTTACACATGTAAAATGTGTTTGTTTTTTTTTTTAATACAGAGCTAAACAAATATGGATAAAATCTCCAGCACAAGCCAGCTAAGCTAAATCAAAATAAATAGAAAGAGATTCCCAGAATGAAGCACATCATGGTGTAATGGGTTGATCTTTAATGATACAATTATATATGGAACATTTCAAGCAACTTTGCCCAATTACATCCAAAGGCACTGGTTACTACACTAAGGGTTTTGTTAATCTCAATAAAGAAAGGGTGGTCTGAAATGCAGCCACTAGATAATTAAAATTAGAATGCTATAGATGGCTCCTAGATTACTCATTTTATATAACGAATTGAAAGCCTAATAGGAAAACTCATAATACCAGCCCTCTTAACATTAACAATTACCATGATTAACAATGATACTCACAACTCATTTTTCATTAAAGACTATGGGCAGAGATAAGCTTGTTTATATAGACTAGCTTTTGAACTGATGAGCTATTTATCACTCCAAAAGCCATGAAAGGACAGAACAGCACCCAGCAATTAAAACTTGCAAAGTGACCTCGTGACAGTGAAAGACCCACCCTTCTCTGGAGCAACAACAAGGCAATTGGTTTTGAATCAGTTAAAAATGGAAAGATCGTTTGGTGGTTTGTTAAAACATATATCTTGGCCTTGTAGCAACTGGAGTGTATTGCTTCACACAGAAGGGCTTCATAGAAATGCAGATTTTCCAGTGTACGCCACAAATCACAGAGGTGAAGTTTTAAGAGATACTGGATCAAAAGACTGATGCACAGAGGATCAGTAATGCTTTATATTAAAACAGCAAATAAAGAAACAAGGTTTTGCATAGGTGTTATCATAGACAAAGATCACAGCATATGCCATGTATGTGTCTCAACTTGATATCCCAATCAATCCTCATTTTCCTATTCTTATTTTGGGTTTCCTGTCTCATTGCTGAATTCTCTCATTGCTCCTCCCAGACTAAACTTTTGAGAAGAAAGTCTCTTATTTACCTGTCACCAAAAAAAAAAAAAACAAACAAAAAAACACCAACCAAACAGTTGGATCCTACTCCAGAAAAATTTCTCCACTACTTGAAACTTTTCCCAGGTTCAGTAGAGAGTTGAGGAGTCAAGATAATGCACATAGGAAAAAATCATAGGAGTAAAAGGAACAGGTTTTTCTAAAGATGGAAATAAATAAGTCAGACATGACTAAACTGTTCAATTCAGGTATCTAATATTTGTCAGGTATTATTTACAGATTCATCTTTTCAGTCATATGATATTAGACATGCTCAGAGTGCAGTATAATATTAAAAGAGACTAAGAAATACCACAAAATACAAGACATCCTTGCTGGCAATGATTCAACTACCCATTGAGAAGGGAAGGAAACATTTAAGAACCACATATATCCACTCTAGTCTTACCAGCACAGCACTAAGTAAACATAAGGAAAAGAAAATTTAAAAGAAGCTCTGCAAAATTACCAGTTTGAAAGATATTATGTGAAAGATATATGCTTAACCCACATTTAATTCACATTCAGGAGCTACCCAATATTTTTATTAATCAAATTAATTTACTATTCAATTAAAAAGCAAAAGTAAATGTGAAAGCTCTATTATACCAGCTCCATCAGAAACACACATGCCCATATGTGTATATACAGTCAATTTAAAAAACAATGAACTATCTGTCCACAGGTAACATATGTCTCTAGAAATTGTCTTCATTAGCTTTGGAAAGAAATTAGAGGTAAGAAATTTGCTTGCTGGAGGAATGAGAGGGAATCAGACAGCAGCCTTCAAAAGCAGATATAATAGGCTGTGCCTTCTCTATGCTTCTGAGTTCTTCTGGTACCAATTGATCCAGGGTGATATGCACAGGCTAACTAAACATAATTGACACATGCCACATTTATTTCTTCGTGGCTCCTCCCATTGCTACACTATTTTTCAGCAGCTGATGATAATACCTCCAACTGATTTAAAATGAGTAACTCCTTCCATCCCAGCACACCTTAAAAATTTTGGGTGAGTTTCTGAGAGGATTAACCACAGGCTGGTGGGAAGGCAAAGCAGGTGCCATGACCTTGTGGGGCCAAGGCTGTGCTGAAGACATTGGCAGACCTACTGGGGAACACATTCTGCTGCTTGGCTATCAGCTAGAATCCCTTCATCCTCCCTGCTGCAGCTACTGGTTTGGGAAATACATTCTCCAAAACACAATTTCCCAGCAACCAGTGAAACCCTGTGTTCTGCTGATGGGAGAGACTCATCAGGCTTTTCTTCCCAACCATGCACAGAGGCTTTTCTGACAGCACACATCAGACTATTTGACTATTTGACTTCCACTATAATCTCAGCCTATTGCAGTGTATGTATGTAAACCTAAAAACTGTTTTCCATCAGGAATTAATGGTTACTCTAGTGACCTGTGTTGTCCCTCCTTATCAGCAGATAATGCAATGTATCCTTCCCACAAAACCCAGCCCAACACCTGGGAGACACAGGATGTTTGTATGTGTGGAGCTTCATGCAAACCCAAAGGTGTCACTTCTTCAGCTTGTCTGCTGAAGCATCTTGCTTCAAGATCTCGCTTGGCACCGGCCAAGCATCTTGCTTTTAATGACAAAAAAGGGAGAGGGAATCATGCAGGCTGTGGGGTCTGAAGAAGGAAATAATCAAAAATAATCCTGGCTTTCTCTAATACATTTACTGTCCCAATCAAAACCACCTGACTCCTTCTGGATCAAGGCTATTGGTTACAACTTCCTGTGTTTCCAGGGTTTGTGGTGCCCCACAGGTGTCCTTACTTGCAGAGGAGGTGACTGTCAGTATAAAATCTATGCCATTTGCTTTTTCAGGGAAGATATCAGAGAAGATGACAGGTTTTCTCCTTTTAGAGGTCTTGAGAAAGTTCCCATAAAGCTCTGAATTCAACAAATGCAAAGGAACTTGCAGACTGAGGGCTGGCTGCTTGAATGCATGTTTCCAAAAGAGACATGATGAATGGGGCTTGAAGTTTGGCATGATCCAAGACCATATTAGGAAATGAGCTCTAGATTCAACCAGAGAAAATCACATTTTTGCATAACTATCTTTTCCAACGATTAATTTTCAAAGCTCCTGTGGGTAAAACCTGCAATCTCAGTTCCAGGACTCTGAATCAAAACTAAAGCTTTTAAAGTGCCCAGAATAATCATAAACACACATGGAGCATCTGCCAGCAAACTCTGATTGAGAAGGTTCCTTCTGCTTTTAGTGTTAGATGAGGGGGAAGTAAAGAATTGTTAGTCTTGGGTTTGTTTCTTTGACTGAAACTCGCAAGCCTGGTTTGGCAAATCAAGACTAGAGAGAAGTTAGATAGAAATTTAATCATGATTGACACACAGATTGCAGTCTCGTTAGAGCAAAGTGATACATCATCTGCACTCATATATCATGTCATACCAACAATACTTGATACACATATCAAAGTAAATGGCATTGGAAGACAGTCTTTACATGCAGTTTTCTTGAAAGTGAGTTTTAAAATGGATCTTTTCTGGTACAGATCTACACCCCACAGATTAAAACCTCAGATAACTTTTAGGTAGAATAACTGGAAAGGGACCTTTGGAAGTCACCTGGTCCAACTCCTTACTCAAAGTGGGGCTGGCTTTGAAGTTTGAGTGATTTGTTCAGGGCCCTGTCCAGGACTGTTTTGAGTATCTCCAAGGATGGATAACCTACAGACTTCCTGAGAAACCTGTTGCAGAGCAAAGACAATTTTTAAAGTGTCTTTTCCCTGTTCCCTTTCTTGGGGAGAAATTGAAATCTTAGGATCAGGTCAATTCCAGACTAGTCTTTCTTTAGAAAAGAGAATAAAAGGGTTCAAACACCAATTTGGGCAAGATCACTCACCTTCAGTCTCTGTGCTTTCTGTCCTCTGCCATAGTCTGTGTGTTCTCTGCTGGGGCTCTGTTCTGAGGAAGGTTGATTTCCATACATGTCATATATGATTAGCAGAGACTTTAGCTCAGTTTCCATGGTCTGTTACAACAGCAAGGTACGGAAACAGTCTTTTCTTATTCTCACACCCTGCAGAACTTACCCCAGGTCATCTAAATCGACAGCAGCAGGGGAAAGAAGTGAACCCAGTTTCCCTCAGTTCCAGAGGAACTCAGTAACCATAGCAGAGAGATCAGAGAGAACATACAAATGGACAGGCAATTCCTGAGGCTTTTTGAAGTCGAAAGAAATACCATTTTCTCATTTCTGCAGTTATTTTTTCTGAGACAGCTTGCTCTGAAATGGAAATGAATATTGAAAAAGTCACATTTACATTATTTGTTGAAAGCAAATGAGAAGTGGACAAAGAAAGAAAGTGTTAATGGAGAGAACACCCATAAAAACCACCACTATGACTTGGAAACTGTGTTTATGCACAGACATTTGCATATTCATCTGAGTGATACCTTGCAGGTATGAAATTGAGACAATGCATTAAAAGACATGCACTTTAAGCTTGTATACCTAAAGCTTCTCAGGCTCATTTTCCCCGATCTCCTTATTTGTGATTTATTTCTGAAGACTAAATTAAGTTTTTAAGTAAACAGTTGCAGTGTAACAAGCTAATCTGGGAACTATGTAACTCATTTCTCACTCTTATAGATAGGAAAAATATTCAATTAGTATTCTGTCCATGTTAATTTTTAATTTAAAGCCTTTAACCAAAGTACAATGGACTTTTGACATATAAATATTAAAAATTAAATTTCCTGAGTTCATTATCTGATAATTAGAACTAAATAACATCTTAACTGAGAGACAAACCCCACGCAAAGCAAGTCAGTTCCATTTAAGATTCCATTAGAAAAGTGTTTGAGCTAGTATGTAATGGACCATAAAATTTAATTTGGAAATGATATTACCAAAAATGATGGAACGATACCAGTCACAAAAGGATATGTAGGCAGCCCTCATCTTTTCATTTGGCATGATGTTCTTCTATTGATTCTGTAGAATCAGAAAGGAATTACTTAATATTGCACAGAATAACATATGTAGGGTTTTTCTCCCTTTTCTCCAGCGCCTCGGTATTTAAAAGTCAGAATTGACCAGTGTAGCTCCATGTAATTACAAAGATTTCCTTATCTTAGCCTATTTGCTGAAGTCATCCTAAAGAAAGGGTCCCCTAATCCATTGGCTGTCTCATATCTCATTTACATTGGTGGTAATCCCCATCCTATCTCAGCATTTAGGTAATGACTTTGGGATTAAATTGCACTCCTTGCAATTCTTTACTTTCAAATCTCTACAACATATCAGTGGGCCCAGCTGAATAGGGCTGTCAGAGGGCTGGTAATGCAGCCAGGGAGGTAAGGGCTCCGACTTTAAAGTGAAATTAACTTTCTCCATAATAAGACCTTAAGAAAAGAAAACCTTGACTCGGTGTTGCAGAGTATTTTGGGATGTTATAAAGAGATGCCAGGATTAAGTTATACTAAGCTTTCTAAACAAGTGTATTTAGCTATTTTTGCTGCATTTATAGCTAAGGTGGGTTTAGTAAGTAATTTTTAGATTGTTATCGATCGAAAAGCCCTGCAAATATTGGGTGTATCTTTAATTTTGCCTTTTTAAAAACTCTGAACCTTACTGCTCCAAACCAGTTGGATCACAGCATTGAATTTCATTTAACTTTTCACATTCAGTGAGAAAAATGTGCTGTTCATGATGACCTAATACTGAAAATGAAAATCAATTAATTGGAAAATTAACAACTTGGGCCCAAATTCAAGCGGATATCTAAGTACATTTCTATTTTTAAGCATGGGAATTATTTCACTGAAATGAATAAGTAGTAAACTGTATTCAAAATTAAATATATATTTAAATATTTCTTGGTTTAAATCTTGTTAAATTTGGGCTTCAGTTGGAAGTTTTTCATGAGTCATCTTTTTTATCTGTTGCAATAAACCACAGTTTTATAAAATACACACCTATATTGGTGGGGAAGCTAAATCGTATATATCATTACAGCTATGTTATGGAAATAAATATAGATAGTGTCATGTGCAGATATTCTGCATAAAGCTCTATTATAGAAAGGTATTTTTACTTGCTGAACTTAACATTTCTAAGTCCTTAAGTTACTTTGCTTACCAAATATCTATTTACTCACATTGTATCTTTTAAACTTCAGCTCTTTCCAAGACTGGGAGAACACCTTGTTTTGCCAGAATAAGAACATCCTTTCAGCAGCTTTATTGAGGTGCTGTAAAAAACCAGATGTGAAATGAGAGAGCTGACTTTCAGCAGATGGATTGTGATGCAGTCAAGAAGGCCATGGCTTTTTGGCCAAATCATCACTTTGATCATTTCAGAGTGAAGGGAAGTTTGGCAGAAATGCCAAAAGAACTGCCATACAGGCTCTTTTATTCTCATTAATTAACCACTAAGAGATGAAAATAGCTTTACCAGCTGATAGTGAATACACTCCTGGAACTATTATTTCAACCCAAATCTGCCTAGGAATTGCAGAGGCATTGTTTAAAAACTAATTCTTTGAATATGAAATCAAATTTTTGCCATGCATGTTGCTCAGAGGCAGCATTAACAAAAACCTCAGGTAATTACCAAGCAGTTACATTCCATTAGGACAATGCAGAAGGGCAATGCAAGGAATTTAATAGCAAGCCCTATTAAAATTTAATTAAACTTATCCTTGTTTATACTCTTGGTTTTTTTACAACAGCCTGTAGCCCGTGTTGAGGTTTGTGAAATTTCTGACTATCACAGACTCCGTGCTGTAAATAGGGCTAAGAAGCTCTCATGTCACACCTCATGTCACACCACCAGTGTGGCATCTTAACCCACACAGATACCATAAGGAGCTGGGGGATGGCATGAGATATGAAGGGGAGATTTTGCATTCCCCACCAGCCCCTTGCAATGATATTATTTATGTGGAAAAGGGAGAGGTTTTCATTCCCATCCCCAGGCACCAGGAGAAGGTAGTGCTTTGCTTTGGAGGGAAGCTGCATTCTCTGATGGTTGTCAGGGTGTGAGGAGCTGGGCAAGCAAGATCATTAAAGCTGAATTAACTCTGTGCTTCCGGAACCTCAAAGATAGATGAATATCAACCTCCAGAACAAAAATATTTGAGGTTTTGGTGTTTATGTGCTTTTAAAGAGTATGTCCTTTACCCTGCACAAAAATCACCTTCCCACTGTGAAACAAAGGCAGAGTTTAAGTGTTTAAGCTCATCTTACCAGCTATTGTCAAACCAAGCTCACATACATTTACAAGAACAGCAAATATTTGCAAGCCATGCAAATTTTTTTTTTTTTACAAATAATATTTGAAAGCAAATTGTTGAAAGGCACAGCTAAGACAATGCGCAAAGGCAACTATCATTTCTGCTACAAACCCTGGAGATAACAGAAATCATGAAGCACATAATGGCTCAAGTGTGCTGCACTGTGAGTGCTTAGCCCATTTCACATCTCCTTGCAGCCTTTTTCATCCTCCTGGCTCTGTGGTTCAGCTCGGTTGTATCCAATGATGAGTGATAATTGGAAGCCCTCCTCCTGCCATTCTCCAGGACGATACGGAAATTAATTCTTGTACACTGTGCATTGCATACACCAAGGGAAGTTGACCCTATCAATTTACATACACTATAGGGGCCTCCTATCACACTGCAGCCAGCAAACAGCTTCTCTTATCTAGGAAAGACCCTCATTTGTTATTTCTTGCTGAATACACCCACTCCCATTATTTCTGTAATTCTTTGCAATAATAGACCTTACCCTAATGAAACCTGCATTATGAGAAGGTTATAGTCCTGACCCAAAGACGATTAGCTCTGTGCTCTGTTATTGCTACATATGTAATTGTATAATTGATTTTAAAATTTACTTTTGTGCCCCCAAACCATAAAGTGAGCAGCCCATTAAGGGGGAGAAATATAATTAATATATCTATTAAAGAGGGGCAGGATATTATTGCAATTTTAGGATTATGCAGTAAGTGTCCACATAAAGCTAAGGAAGAAACACAAAAGTTGAGATTCTCATCATGCTTCACTTGAGGTAACATATGCAGAGGATGTGAGTTTTCAGTGCACAACAAACTCAGGCTCAGACATAGCTCTATAAGATGTGCCTGGTAGATTGGGGTCTAGTTTTATACACAACTCTGTGGAGCCAAGGGTAGAGTATTCTTGCAGGCCTGAGCCTTTGTTAGTCTATGCTAATGAAGCCATGAAAATCTTTGTTTCCACATTGCTTACTTCTATATATATGCATTACTATGCATCAAAAACAATGTGAATGTTATTCCTCTCAGTCAATAAGAGACATGCTAGATAATTGACAGTTCATGTTTCAATACCTATATCTAAATAAATAAAAACATTATTTATTTAGATATATGAGCACCATATATTTTAAACTCAAAATAATTTTTCTCTCATTTGCACTGAGTCCTTAATGTGTAATCAGCTGACATTCCTGTTCTCTAAAGCAATCTGAGGCACACAGATTGTCTCATTGTCTCAGCTGTTAAGATGGGGACATTCCCTCTTCAGACCAAGCATTGTGCTGCACTAAAAACTCTGTATGTGTGAGCCCATCATGAAATGTAGGCTTTCCCCACCCAGCAGTCCTGGTGTCATTTGCACAGTGGCACCCAAAACTGGACTGGAACCTCCTCAAGACAGGGCAGATTTGGCACTAAGAGCTCACACTGCAACAGAAAAGAGGAACTTGTCAGGTGGGAGGTGGGAGAGAAGAGACCTGCTGGTGAAGCTGGCCAGTGGCCACTTCTCTGTCATTCCCCAGGGAGCTACACCAGGGAATTCAGCTGACTGGGACACAGCTGGCCTAGCCACATTTCTTATGGACTCAGCTGGAGCCACAAATGTCATTTTGGTGGCCTCCATCAGCATTTCTTACCCTCACCCTGTAGCCTAGCACCTCATGCCTGAGCTGCTGCAGCAGAACAGAACAGCCAGAGCCCTCAGCAGAGGTTCATTTTCTGCAGTCAAATTGCAGATTAAATTGTTACTTTACAAGTCCCACACACCCTCCTGATGGCTGCAAGACCCATGGGTCTGGTACCAGAGCTGACAGCCACCAGTGGCTTCTCTGAGGATGCCTGAAACAGCACCAGTCCTTGGGGATGGCTGGGTTGTGTCCCAAGCAACTTCCTGCAGTGACAAGTGACCTTCTGCCAAGAAGGTTGAGGTGACATATATCACGTCATGGGTTGGTGTTGAATGCAGGTACTGAGTCTACACTACAGAGTGTGCCCTGGTGTCTGAGACCATCCCAAAAATGCTCTGTGTTCTACACCTACAAAAGAAAACTTGCAGCTCCTCGATCAATGAAATCATTCCCAGTAACTTCTGCCTTGCCCAGGTCTGGTTTAAAAATATTATGTTCAGGAGTCAGAGCTTTTCTCCTTCGTTAGACAAGTTCATATTCCCACTCAAAATTACTCATCAGAGAACCATTTTGCATGGACATGCCACTATTGGATTTGGGAGATACGTTAAGGAAAAGGCAGTTGTGCAATTTGCACACAAAGTGGTTGGAATTGATCTAAAACAAACCTTTAACTTTCAAACTGGTTTAAGTGGGGAAAGGACCATTGGATAATTACATCATTTAACACATTGATTGTCTAAAAGTCAATTCTAATGATTTCAGAAATAGAGGGTATTGTGCTTTCCTCATTTTTAAGGAAAGATTTTTGCTCAGTGCAGAAGAGTAAATGGTGAATTTTTTAAAAGAGACAATGTAGAAGAGCTGCAGAAAACAAAAGTTTCATTGTGCCAAACAAGGCTTATTTCACAAAAGCTAAAAAAATCAATGGGACACAATTAAACTGGGTGCATCTCCCCTTACAGTACAACAAAGTATAAGAAATCTGAATGATTTGTGTGTATTCAGAATACAGAATTAAAGAGGTAATTTGTATCATTAGTCTGCCCATATCTATTTTACTTTGAAGCTATGAATCCTCCCTGTTATGTTTGGTCATTGTCACTTGATCATTAATGAAAAGGTGCCACAGTCAAAGCCCTAATATAAAATTGTCTTCTTTTTTTTTTTTTTTTCCCTAGTTACTCGTGCAATGCTGTCTTTCTCTATCACTCAGAACACAAAATACATGAACTTGTAAAAGGACACTGATATTTTGCTTTTAGGTAAGACTTCAGGCCATTGGAGGGCAAAGTCTTCCTTTTAACTCAGAAGACTGGCCAAGTGGGACTCTTTGCACACGCAAAGGAAAACTGAATTTTAGCCCCACATCTCAAGACACTTAGAACCTACTGTAAGGAAAGTTGCATTCATTTAACTGAAGGAGGGTTCTTAAATCAATTTAGTCACACCACTGCAAATCCACGTGGACAATATTAAATCAATTTGAACCCGACCTATTTCAATTTGGCTTAATTCAGAAAGGAATCCATTTAAGCTGAAGCAATATATGCAAGGTTTACATTTGTGTAACAGTTTGCACAAAGGCACTTGCAATAGTTTAAGCAAATCAGCTTGGGAAGTAACTTCAGGTTCTGTCTACATTTAGAGTATTACAACAGCAGTGAAACACTGCAGCTCTGCACTTGCAGTGTAGTTTTCAGCATACCAGAGAAATTTTGCTTCTTAATGGTACAGTATTTTCATTCCCAGTAAAAAATTGTTGTCAAGCTTAAATTGAGATTTTCATCCCAAAAATGGAACAAGGGACATCTGACATCACTACATCCTTGCATCAAGGATAACATGATGTAAAGTGGCTATTGAGTCACACAGCATCCTCATTCTGCCAAAGCACAGCTGTGAGTGGTTAGCAGAGGGCAGGGATTCTCACAGTATTTCTTGGATAAAATAGGATTTTATTGTAGGAAGAGAAGCAATGACATCAGTGAAACCCTTGGTACAGTGGGCACTTCTAAGAGTAAATAGGAATGTGAGATGTTGGGTGCTTTTTCTATTAAAATGGTAGAATTTTTTGCAGCACAAATATGTGCCAGTTCATCAGGGGGAATAATTACTCTCCAGAACCTGTCTCCTATGTAGCTGTACATATTCAGACAAGCAGTCAGCTATCACCACTGAGATAAATGCCTGCGGGTAGTAGAGCTTCTTTGAAACAAGGCAGGTTTTGTCAGAGTATAGTTAGACGTTTCTTTAGGTACTGGAAATTAAACAAAAAAAAATATTCACCATTTACTTTCAGAACTTGTGGGTGGCATGTGTAAAGCTTTCTTTCAAAAGTAATTAAGTTCCTATCAAAAGTCCAGCTTTCTTGGTAGAAAATGAATTAAAGCTGCCCATTTCTAATTCGGCTGTGGGATCTGACCTTGCTGAAGCAATCAAAAAAATTTTCAGATAAACAGAAAATAGGAGATGTTGCTTCACATCATAAGACCTTATCTCTCTTTTTGCCCATCTTTTTGTTCTACATACATAACTCAGAGGTTTGCATTGCTCTGACAGGGGAGGTCTTTGAGTTGTTGGCATAAAGATGAACTTCTCTGTTGCTCACATTGCCAATCCTTTTGCTTCAGGCAAAAATAAGAAGGCTGAGTTTTACTTTCCTAAAATAATCTGCAGGAAAGGCTGTGGCAGAGTAGAAAACAGAGAAGGTGTGACAAACAGTAAGAATCCTAAGGAAGTTAAGGATCTCCTCCTTAAACAGTCCATAAATCCTCCTTACGTGATATTCTTTGCCATGGACAACAGTGCTACTGTCTCATGTCGCTGGAAAAGCTTTTTGTTTGTAGGTTCAATGTCATTTTCAAAGCACTTTCAAAGGAGGACATCAGATGCTAAAGGAGCATCCTCCCCCATGAATTGGCTTGAGAAGGGGGAATGACATTCTCTGCACTCAGCAGTTGCTTGTAGCAAGGGTCAAGGGCTTCACTCAAAGGCACCGACTATTTCCTATGCTTCAAAAAACATCACTCAAACTGTACAGAAAATATGACAGTGGAGCATTTTTCCAGCTGGAGCTCAGGATCTCAGACAAGGCTGCTGAGAGGAGCTTGGCAGATAGTTTCTTATCCTAATATGTGGAAGTTCTTGGCTAAAAAACCACCTTGATACCATGAATTTAAGAGCTGCAAGACATTCCAACAACAGGATTTTGGTAGGGCTGCCTGTTGTTTTTGCTGGCTGGCTGCAAAGCCCTTTGCAGGGGTGAGCAGCAGCAAACTTCACTGCCTGTAGGGATCTGCAATTGCTAACAATATGCCTAGCACTGACCTTCAGTATTTTCTTACCCCAACCATCTGCAAACACTTGCCATTGTGTCTTTGCTCTGCCAGTACTGGAAATGCATCCACCTGCAATTTAGCCCTTTTTATTAAACAAGCAGAAGACCACTGCCCACCTCATCTCCATCTGACTTTCATTCCAGCCTGGACAACTTGTCAGCAATGTGGCAGGAAAGAGTGCACTGATGCTCCAGCCATTCTCTCTATCAATACTCCAACGTCAGTAGCAAACATGTTTGCAGAGGTGACAACACTATCTGGGTACTGACAGATTCTGCCGTGTGGATGTGGCCAATGAAACAAGCCAACAGCAGGGAGAAGGAGTAAGCTGTAAGCAGCACAGACAAGTGGCAAATGTTACAGAAAAAAGGTATTATCCCTTTTGTCCCAAATAACAAATGGAGAATGCGGAAATTCTACATTCTTCATCTTATCAATGTGGAAAAATACAGACAGTCACAGCTATTACCCATAGTATTACAGGAAGGCAAGAAGACATATATTTCTTCTGAAATTCATCAGATAACTTCAGTAAATCACATGTCAAAGTACTTTTGAAAAGTGAAGGTTTGGGGCAATAGTTTTTTTGCTTATGCTAAAAAAAAAAAAGAAAAATATATGAAATAAACTGAAATGCTTAATCATGGAGACAAAACTGAGGAAGATTATTCTGCCTTAAAAATAGTTGCAACTTGGAAGTACATTTTTAGAAGTGATTTTATTACAAATTGTTCTATCAAGAAATATCATGAAAATTATTGTGAAGCATGCACATTACTCAGTGACCAAAATGGTTATAGAGAATCTGAAAAGGTAAGCAATTTAGCAAGAGCTGAATTGTCTTACAGAGAAAAGTTGTGATGAAACCATTCTCCTGCCATTTCTTGGCCATCAATCACACAGCAGCCACTGTGGGGTGGGAGGACACATTCTGCTTCAAGCCATCAGAGATCTCAGACCCTTCTTGGATAATTTAGCACATGCTAGCTGTGCTGGCTTGGTAGTCCCAAAGATTTTTCTTTGCCCAAGGAGGAGTATGGATAACTGTACTAGGCCTGCCAAGGGTCTTTGGCTCTCTGCTCTTTGGGTGCAGGAAATGTTTCAAACTTCTTGTTCTCTTTGGAGTGTGCAGTAAAGGCTCCATGCAATCCATTCAGCTGAGCAGGTCCTAATAGCCAGATCCTATAAAATGTGCTAAGCACCCATGATCCAAAATACAAACCTCCAGAAACTCTGGAAAGTAAGATATCCAACACAGGGCTTTGGGGGAATCACAAAATCTTGGAAAATCTGCAAAATCAGGAACCCAAATCAGGAACAAAATCAGGCAGGCAAAGTTGAAAACCATGAGGATGCACAGAAAACATGACAATTCAATGAGTAAAACAGGTAATATTCAGAGGAAGGAAAACTACAGATAAACAGGTGCTGAAAAATGTGCTAAGAAGAGTTAGGTACTACACCCTTTTTGTCATCTGACTAGACAACTAGAACCTCATTTGGGCTACAATAAGGGCTGCAATTACATCCACTCATTGGTCAAAAAAAACCCAACAACAAATGCAATTACTGAAAAGCAAAAAAACCCTAAACCCAAACCTAGAAGTCTCACCATTCTTCAGTCCAGCACTCTGCAGGCTATGTGTAATATCTGGTTCCCTCTGGTCTGAACTGGAGTCTGGTTTTTCCTCTCCCCAAATAATTTTGCATTAAATGTAGTATACCTGTAACTGGAACATTACTGTGCCACACGTGAAACGACCTTGAAGCAAAATGGTGTCTGTGTTTCAGCTCACAACAGAAAGAGCTTCATTCTAAGCCAAGATCATCTATCTGTGCAGCCATCCAGACATCTCTAACAGCACCACTACTTGAAATACATGGAGACAAACACTATCTTTTTTTCTTCTTCTTCTTCTTCTTCTGGTTGCATGGATTGAAAGAAAGCAAACTGCTGAAATGCATTACTATTACCAGGAAATTTTACATGAAGAGCCATTGCTCACATTAAACAAACACCTTTCAGACAAACTCTCTCTAAGTAATGTATCTCTCCAGTTTGTATTTGCAGGCAATCTGAATGCCTGTTCACATCTGAGCAAGTTCTGATGGTGCACTTGCAAAATTAAGCAGCTTTGGGATAAGGAAGAGCAGCAAAGACTGCTTGGATTTCATCTCTATTAGATGTTGCTGGGTGGGCTGAAGATTCACTGCTTTATGACCAAAACACCTCTCCAATAAATGCAGTTCAGATTAGGTGCTTTCATGCACTTGAGTTGTTTAGTTTTGTTTTTGCAAATCAACTCCTAAAATCTTAGAAATGCAAAAATTATTAGACAAGTTTAAAAACCCCAAACAACAACACCACACAAAGAGCTGTTCTTTACACCAAGCTTAGAAACACATTTGCTACTTCTCTCTGGTGGGCACAGAGCAAACCTGTGAATTGGCACCATCAATTACTGACACCAATGAGCCCTTGCTCACCTGAGCAGTCACAACAGGGTTAAGGAAGGCCATCATATTGTTCCTCCAGGTACTGTCCCTTGGTGCTCAAAGGCATCACATCTCCCAGCCCTTCATGTTGCTTGCTGCAATTCAATATATGCTGGTGTAGGATAATGTATTTCTCACAAAAGCATTTGGTGAGAGCCTGACTGAATCAAACACAGTTCCACTCAAAGCTCAGAGTCACTGTAAAAACAGAGCCAATGGAAAACATCAATAAATATTTAGTTTTACATTTGCATTTACATTTAGTTTCCCTATTATTTTTGTTCTCCAGCTCTTGGAAAACAGTGGTGCTGTTCAGGGGTGATTCCCCCCCACCTCCTTTCCCCCCAGGGCTTGCATATGCTTGACACTACTTGGAAAACTGACTAACAGGGTGTTCACTTTTACCAGGCCATTAATTGATAACACTTAATTAATCTGCCGTGTGAGAGATCAAATGAAGATTGTGTCCCACAACCAGCAACATATATTGACTTTGTTATTCCAATTATGTGTCTGACCAGAACAGCCCTTTGGTATAAGACTTAACCTTTGAATCACCCTCAGCACAGAACTAGATCAGCTGCTGGGGATCTGACCTGAAAAAGACCTTGACACTGCCAGAGCTCTCTGTGTGCTTGAAAATGTTCCACCTTGTGCTTGTCATGGGCAGTGTTCTGTTGTCATTTGCAATTACATTTGCGTGTTGGACACGATGCTACGATAAGCAGCTGATAATTAGCAGGGGGTTCTGATTGCAATTTGCTGTTTCATGTTGGCACACATTTTTGTTTATTTTGCTTTGTGGTGTTGGCTTTTTTTTTTTCCCCTCTCTCTCTAAAGAATGCCCAGAAAAGAGCAATTAGTTTCAGCAGCAATTGGGTAAATGCAGCAGACAAAGAGAGCAAATTGCCTTTAGCAGACAATTTATAAATCAGCTGTAGATTTCCAACTCAGTTTTTATTTTTGTTTCTGTGGGTTATCTTCCACTAAATTGATGGGTAACATCATCAGAGGCACTTTTGGTGTCATTTACTATAACAAAACGTAATTAAAAATATATTCATCAGATTTCCTGTGGCTTTCTTCAAGGATAGAGAACAGCAGCAGCACAACAAGGAGTAGCAATTGACCTTCTATATCTGCTAATTTTGTGACTTTAAATCCGTGTTTCTTCTCCCACAGAAGTCAGTATAAAATCCAGAGCAGACATACCCAAAACTGCGTAGCAAATCTTAGTTAACATCCACCTGCCATGAACATTACATACCATTTTGTCAGACATGGATCTGACCAGGATATGGATGGCTATTTTATGGTGCAATTTTCTGTAATGCAGCCTTTCTCCAGTAACACCCTTTCCAGCCAGAGGTAGAGGTTAGCGTGCAAATGTGACAATGAATTGCACAAAGATGAATTCTTCAGAAAACAACCCAAAGTACAACAATTCTTTTTAGAAAAACCTAATAATAATATTATATGCCAACCTCATTATTAGAGCATAGAACTTTGCAACATTACTTGATGGCACAGGAGGAAAAAAAAGCAGTCTGGTAGGTCAGAGATAGCTGTGAATAACAAAACCCACAGAGAATGACACCATTTCAGGTCCTCCATCTTGTCTATTAATTCAAACCAGTGTGAAGAAAAACTGCCCATTGTTCTGACTCCACTGATGTAAAACCACTGAGGTAGCTCTAAACTCAGACAGCTCTGAAAATTTTAATAGAGTTACAAATTTAAATTTGCTTTAAGAAGGCAGAGCACCAATCTGTTGTATTAACAAATAAAAATATGATGAGTCTGATACTGTTTTTTGAATCAAGATTTATTTTTAATAAACACCACGAGGGGTAGCTGGTCCAGCAGATTCATAAATGAGGCTCTCACCCCTAGGTTGGTGCCTTTTAAGCAGGATTCAATAAATTACTAATTTCTTTGCCACCCACACACCTACTAAAGAAACTATCAAACTGTTTAACTGTCTTGATTTAATCCTATAGGGTTCTAATAATGAAAAACACCAAATGCAGAAGCTGACAATAACTCACATGTACAGTGATGGTCTTGGAAACATTTTGTTTACAAAGTACTAACCAAGGCAATGAGTTTTCCTTCTCTTTCCATAAAATTGTAGCAGTAGTCTTCAATTTTTTCCTGCCCGGGTAACTTGGCAAGCAGCAGGGCTGTGCTAAAGAAATGCCTATGGAAGGTACTGCCTGAAAGCACCAGTATGGTATCCAAAAGTGCTGTAAATCCACTTCAGGATGAACCCCTAAGAAACACTTCTAATATTGGGGTGAATCTTGAACCCTCAGCCTTCTGGTTGAGGTAAAGAACTGCTACCAAATGAAGCAAAGGCAAATGAGAAACAACCAAAGATAAATGAATATATGCCAAGGCTTGTGTGTGCTATCAAGCAATAAATACACTAGGAGTAGGAAGTGCAAAAAGTAATTAAGGTTAAGAAAGAGGCATATGCAAGCTATAAAACATTAGGTGGAGAGGAGGACTAGAAAGATTGCAGAAGGAAGTTAAGAGAGTGTAAAGAAAAAAATTAATACAAGAGGCAGAGACAGAAGAGGAGATTGCATGAGAGGTTAAGACAAATAAGAAAATTTTCAACTCTGTAAGGCTCAGGACTCAGGTGTTGGAGAAGTGTCTCTAGGAGACAGTAGAGAAATTCTGTTCTAAAAAGCAGACACTGTGCTAAAGCAGATCCAAATCAAGTATTTCTAACTCCACGTTTGGACTCTTCCTGTGGATTCTTGTGGAAATAACATACTTATCTTGGATAAAATTCTGTAGCTTCCACAAAGGGCTGCAAACTGACCAACCCACATACACATTATGTTACATTCTGATGTTATGGTTGTCCTTTGTAAGGACAAATGGATAAACTCCAGTTGGTGTGAAACCACATTTAGTGGGGTAGCTTAAAGTGTTTGGAAATCTGTCAAGATAGGGCAAAAAGACTTAAAAAACCTTGTAAAAGTGATTTAATATTGGCCAGTCGTATCAGTGATAATGACATTTTAAGTGCCAGAGAGCTCTTTTGCACTTAGCAATGTAGAAATATGAAATGGCCAGAATACAGTGGATGGCTGTGGAAGGAGCTTTTTCATCCTTTTCTTCTTGAATGTGTTAACTACTTGGGAAGCTGCTGCTGCTGTAAGAACAGGTATCTCTTAGCAAGAGACTGTGTAAGTACAAACAAGGACAATTTCACCAGCAAAATCTATATTCAAACAATCTGTGGGAGGAAAAGTCCTAGGCAGAACAGCAAAAGCAAAAGTGTCTCTTCTTTCTGGCAATAATGGGAAGGGGGGGTGTGTGTGGAAGTTAATTCTTCTGTAATGCATTTCCCTCCCCACCATGTGTGGTTTTAATTCTTACTATTTTCTACATAAATATTTTTTGAGTATTTACATTGAACAGTGTTAAAGTACATCACTTACCAAAGTTTGAAAAATCCACCTAACAGGACATACCCTGGTAACCTGGACAGTGGTGGAGGTGGCAGCACTACCTGTTCAGCTGGGGCCTGGTTAATGAATCCCTGGGAAAGGTTGGAAAAGGCTGCAACTGGCTTCTTCCTGCTTCTCATTACGTCTGACCACTTAAAAAAGAAAGTGACTCTAAATTCTAATACAGCCTGGTCACCTTTGGCACTGGGCTGAGGAAATGAGACTTCACTGAGACAGAGGACCCCCACAAAAAAGTGTGAAAAATTGAAATGACAAGGTTGTGTTGATAGCTTGTTGAATGAATGAAGGGAATGAATTGAAATTTACATTTATATAGCACCCTTCATCTGCACTGTATCACTCAGGACTAAGGAGTTGGTGGAAGACTTACTTTGCCAGCACAGCTGCACTGGGGAATGAAGTAGAATTGGACCAAACATCATTTTCCCAGAACCAGACCTACAAAAACAGTGGAGAAGTGCAAAAAATATGTGTAAGGCTCAAAAAGGGTAGCACTCAAGGAACAAAAAGTAGAGAACATCATATATGGAAGGTTAGGAAGTGAGAAAGATACTGAATATTATTTTTAAGTTTAGATCATGATTGCAGGAATTAAACAATGCAAAGAATACAAAAATTTAATCTAACCACTTTATCTAATTCAATCCAGGAACAGGTATCCCACCACTTCTCACTCTAAGAAAGTGAAAGCCTGCAGATATAGGGATTTAGTAAGTCAGCTGTTGCATTGTAACCAGTCCTTAAAGTTAGAAAGTTCTTTCTAAAGTAAATCTTAAATTTTCTTCAGTTCATTTAAGTCAATTACTTCCTAATCAATTCTTGCTGAGCATGAGGTTGAACAGAAGAAATCAATCACAGTGCTCTTGATAACAGCTTTTTTTTATATACTGAAAGTGGAATCATTTTCCTGTTGGTCCATGGTACAGCTAAAGTGTGGGTCAGTGCTTGCCTCTGATGACCTGACCCTCATTTTTCCAACATACCATGTTACTATTAAAATATCAGAATACATCACTCTTTGAGAGCCTAAAGTGAGATCTTCTCCACATATATTTGATTCCTGTAGGTAATTGTATGTTGGATGTTTGGGAGACAGGCTAGCAATTGCTACTGTACACTCACTCACCACTTGTGCACAAGGAGAATTTGCCAAAATTACATTTACATGGCTGTGGAATTTACAAGTTATTTACCTATTTCATCCTTCAGGCTCCTACAGAGAAGCTCAACTCCAACCTATTCTTTCATCCATCTCCACCAGCAAATCCCAAATCATCTCATGCTGATGCTGACACAAATCTGCTTTCTCTGAGCATTTGCCTAGTAAAAATTAAATGCCTTAAAAGCAGCAAGAGAACATCTACAAGGCAAGAAAATCTGACAGTTGCACTGCTGCTCTTTCCTGGTGCAATGCAGAATTGGTATAGCTCAGTGCTCAATAAAGTCATTCTTCCAAATGCAGCAGAACACACAGAACACAGAGCAAATTGCATTTTTCCAATTTTAGGGCTATTTGGGAAATAGTTTGATGAGTATGTCTGACATGTCCATGCAGCAGAACTTTCTCCTTTCCTTGCATCAAAAGTCATACAAGTCAGCCCCAAAATCATGAAATTTTAAAATGGGTTTGCACTGCTACACAACTGATCCTTTTTTGTTGTGACATTTTTAGCTGACCAAATAGAGGTCAAGAAAGCAAGTTGCTCACACAAGACATAATAACATCCATATCTGCTCCATGCTGGAAGCCAAATCCCACATGAACTGGACACACAGACCTGCAAGTTTTCAAAGCATTTACTCCCACATTTTCTTCTCCCATTCTCTCCTCTCACCTACCTTCAGCTCTCACCATTTAGCTTTCAGGGCTGAGGTGAATCCTCCCTACCAGCCTCCCACTTTCAAGACAGCCTAGGCTACTTTCCCACTTCCCCACTGAGCACTCATCTCCAAAGGGAAAGGTTTTGTAGGCTAGAACTTTTCTGACACACCTATTTTCTTGACACCTTGTGCCTCCTGATCTCAGCTCTGCCCCAGCAGCAAAATGAGCAGAGGTAGCCAAGGTTGCTCCTCAGAGCATTTCAGGCTGCAGCCCCTGAACAGCCTGGCCGGGAACTGTGCAATGCAAAATAGCCTCAGTGCTGGTGCCATTCAACCACTTCTTTGTGGTTCCTTTTACCCAGGTGAAAACACTACTAATTCACAGGTACTTATTGATTCACAGATGTTGTTAACAGTCTTAGAATACATAAAGATTCATTTTACCAACAGAATGATCTTAATATAGTTATTTTCCACAGCAATGGCAGGTCCTTGTTCTCAGCATTAACCTCTATGCATAGTAATCTAGCACTGGAGAACACAGTCTCAGGTAATAAATACTTTGCTTCAGGTGATACATTTCCACTTTTTAAGAACAGATGCTTTATTTAAATTCCTAAAATTTCACATTTTATTGCAAAAAACAGACCCACAGAAGACCAGTGACTTCCTACCTGGCCTCTGATCTGACATGCTATACAGGTGGGTTCTACTGATGCCTCTGAAAAGGACACTGTACATGATACCAAGGAACTTGCTCAGTTTTGCTGGAAGAAAAAGGAGACAGCAAAACTTCCTTTCCTTTGCTTAACTTTGCAGGTGCTTTCAATTAGCTCACAGTGAAATGGGGCCAGGTTTGCAGGCAGAGATAAACACAGAAGATTAACAATAGCTCAGAAAGAAATAATACAAATAAGGATCTTTGCTGAAACAGGATTTAAATAAGTAAAAATGTTACTGTTGCTCTGAAGGTGAAACTAGAGATGGGAGAAAAATTTTAAATTAAACTAAGAGGGTAAATCAAATGTTTTTCACCTTGAGAGCAGACTCACAGCCTGAGTTACAAAATGTTGGGATAACATACTCATATTGAGAAAACATATCCAGAAGAGGGAAATCCATGTATATAGGAATTAAATTTTGGAAACTATAGTGCAACATTAATCAGAAACAGTCAAGGCTGGTAGACAGACAAAGAGCAGAGGGTTAAAGCAATGAAGAACATGAAGAATTCTGTTGAGCATACATAGTCCATACTCATAGAATAATTAAGGCTGGAAAAGACATCTAAGACCATCCAGTCAAACCACTAACTCAGCACTGCCAATGCCACAACTAAACCATGTCCCTGTGCACAACAGACCCATGTCTTTTAAATACCTCCAGGGATGGTGACCCCACCACTTCCCTGGATGCCTGTTGCTCCAAGGCATACTAGAAAGAAGAGGCAAAAGACTAAATGGAGTGGATGACAAGGTGGTGGATGGCAAGGGAGGGAGGTTTGAAGTGTTAGCAAGCTGTCTTAAACTCACCATTAGAAATTTAAAAGGACACCATCCTGGAGGGAGGACAGAGTCAAGAGGAACATAGCACTTACTAGTGATGCCAGAACTGCTCCAGAGGTACAACTGCCTGGAAAAGAGGAATTATTTCCTCTCATCAGAAATGGGGAAGTTATTTGCTGCTTCGAGGAGGAGCACTGAATGGAAACCAAGCAGAAAGCTAGCAAAACACTTGAGCTAGGAGTAAAGCTGAGACCTGGAGATAGGACACTGGTTATTCAGGGACAGCCAGACTTTCCTCTTTGCCTAGTTCCCTGGGAAATGTCATTCTGAGCAAAGAAAAGAAAGGTAGCAAGGTAGCTTTGGGAAATTTGAGGTGGCTGATGAGAGAGAAATATTTTGTACCAACCACCAGGACCAAGAATCCCTGCAGATAAGTGGGTGAGATCTTATAAAAGGCCTTAGATTCCAGGCACTGAGAAAGAGGCAGAAGGAAAAAGTCTGAGGATAAATAGTGTCAAGGAAGAAACAGACACAAATCCAAATTCAGCTCATTAGAGTAGGAAGAAAGAGGGATGCAGTGCTAGGCTGGGGGAAGCTTCCAGGCCTAGGCATGTACAGTTTGTGAGACAAGATTCTCAGGCAGCTCATGAAAATTACAACATCTGGATGCTCATCTGGCATTAAACTGAGTTCCCAGTTGCTCCCCTACCATAATTTCTTCTGGGGACATCTGGAAGTGTCCAGGACCTACCTGGTTTGTGCTCAGAAGTGAGAGCACAGATGGTGGACCAGATGTGGAAGACTTTGAAATACAGTCGTGAAAAGCAAAGGGGAGCTTGAACTGTAGACAAGGAACCAGTTGGTGTTGGAGGTTCAGCAGGGGAGATGGAAAGGTCATGTGTTAAACACATGAAATGTAAATTGGAAATGTGGGGACGTTTTAGAGAGGGAAACGAGTGAGGAAATTGGAGGCCTGGGGAAAGCACAGATAAGCTGAATAAACAAAATGTAAAGGGCTATCATGGCAGTCACGAGCCTGCACAAAAGAAAAATGCTCTTCCAAAAAATAGATTCCCCATTAAGTGATTTTGCTTGATTTTTTCACGTCACTCATGAGTTATCAATCTCCCCACCCATAAAGACAAATGTCATATCAGCCCTAACCCATCAACTATTCTCAATTTATCACCATTTAATATATATTAAAATGCTCTTACCTCTGATTGCAAAAACAAACAAAATAAGGCAACATAAATCAAAAAGAAAGGGAAAGAGAGACGAGGAGGCTGAAGAGACAGAAGGGAGATCAGCTGCCCAAAAGAATGGATTGGGTTTTTTTCCCTTGATCTTTGCATCCAAGCTCTCAAGGCCTCTCCACCACAAAAATACTCCAATGGTCTCACACTGTAAATCACATCAGTAGTTTATTAATCCCCTCACAACACAGAAACAAATGCTCAGCCCTGGAAGGACAGTGGTGAAGCTGCAGAGCAGCAACAAACTCAGCAACCCTACGACTCTCCCTCTCTCTCTCTCTGATCCCATTATAAACTAACACAATATTTTTCTCCAATTTTCAGTCGGTATTGCAGCTCGCAGCAGAAAAGATACTGAAAGCAGCAGGAGCCAGGCAGAGGTGTCAGACTTCAGAGCGGACACTGCCTTGGGACCTGGGGGGGCCAGTAAATCAGTGCACGCTTGTCAACAGCTCCAAGCTGCAGGAATTACTCGAGCGAAAATAACAAATGGCTGTCATTGTGGAGCCAAAAACCTGTGATTATAATTATCACATCCCCAGTGACCTTGCATAAACTTTAATCCCTCTCCAATGGAGCATTTAAATAGCCTGCATCTACTGGCAGGGGACCGTGTCCCCTCAGTTGAAAATACAGAGAGTAGGAAAGAAACGAGCCACAAAGAAACCACCAAGGCCCTCTGTGTCTTACAGCTTGTATTAAAGAGTTGTACAAGAAAAGCCCTGTCACTGTCATTTTAATTGATATTATATAGTCATCCTGAATTCAAAATGCCACAGTGGTATCCAAACTCGGCTAATCCCAGCACCAAGCATTTTAATCAGATGAAAAGGTCAAATAACACCAAGTTTTCATCACTGCATTCAGTGGGCTGAGAAAGTGGGTCTACAAGGTGTGTGGATGGGTTGCTGAATCAAGGAATCTTCAGGGAGGCAACCTCCTTCCACCTTGGAGGTTCACCCTTGCAGGTTCCACCATGATCAAGGCAAGAATGAATTCTTCAGCTTTAATAAAGTGGTTTTTCCAATGTTAAGATTAAGTATTTTAAGTATTTTCATGGTACCCCTCACAGCCAGGAGTGGATGCCTTTAATTACAGAATTAAGGACAGTTATCTGCTAGTGCCTTGTTCTGCTTCTCTAGATTGTAAATGTACTTCCATCCACTATAGACAAGTGTTGCAGAAAACACTAAAAGCTCTGAATCTGGGGAAAGGAAATAAATTTATTCTAAAGGATTTCATAGTCCTCATGTTTCTAATCCTGAAAGGAACCTTTGAGGAAAAGAATATTTTTCATGCTGTTCTATGAGTCCTCCAAAGCACATTGAAAGCATAGAAGTTGCAGGAATTTGATGAGATTGCTTTGAAATTGTACAAGCCAAGTTGTGTGTTGCTCCATGAAAATCAGATTACAAATTCACAGAAATTGTTACAATTGCAAATCAGGTGATTTCCCCCAGAAAAAAGCATCTCCTGCAGTCAGCAGATGCTCCCATGTACAGGCAACCAGCAAATGTGGGTTTAAAATATGAGATTTTTTATCTTCCATACAGGTGTTAACAACATTCTGCATGAGCTTTGCACCATGCTATCACATAACAGTGATTTTTTTTTTCCAATATTGCTGCTAGAAGAAAAATGAACTTATTACTGGAAAAGAGCTTTGCTAATTGCACAGTCTTTCATTAGGTTTCAGAGAGAGTACAACAGGAGAATTGCACATTCAAATTAGCAGTAATTTTAACAAATTCAAAACTTTTAAAACGGAGAAATCGTAGTAGCATTAAGTCTTAAGGGAAATTCATTTATTGAGATAGGGCAAAATTTAAGCATCTCTGTATTAGTGTGTAGACTGGTGTATGTAATCCCCACCTGCACTTCTCCATGTTAAAAAAAATTAAGTAAAAGACATCTACAACAAGAGGTATATTTCCTAAAACCAGGAAATTGTACTGTCTAGAAAAGCAGAAATACTTGAAATAGATTAGTTCATGCCCACACTAAGTTTTAACTACAAATGTTGGAATTAGAGATAAAAATAACTAAGAAGCAGCCTTTATACAATTAAAGGGCTACAGTGGATCACAGTGGTGCTTGCTTATTTAAGGTGGTTTTCCAAGTCAATAAAACCCCAGAATATATATCAAAGGGAGAATTCTTCCAAGCAGCTGCATTAACCTAAACCCCACATCCTGGCAAACCTCTAGCAAGCTTTCTAAACCCAACAGTGCCAGCCTCCCTCAACGGGTCTACAGCTAAAACAAATCTCCTTTCTGCTCTGTGTAGGAATTAGGTTGTTCTTTGGACCAGAGAGACAGTGAGAGAGAGAGAGCCAGACCTTCACAGAGCTTTGCATACTTGTGACACTCTGGAAATAAGTGGTGGCATAGGACAGACAGGTCTTTCCAGCCAGTGGCACAGAACAGCAATTGGATTGAGTCCAGGTGCCCTCAGAGCCTGTGACATCAGGGCCATTCCACAGCCACCACACTGTGACAAATTTCACCAACTGCATTCATTTAAAATGAAAATTCTCTGTTTGTGTCACTGAAATGTAAATAAATACATAAAATATTATATAATAATATTATAAACATTCATCCTCCAGTCAGAAACCCTTCCAAACACCTTCTCTCCTTTCCTGATTACCAATGTGATGCAGTTTCCTGAGTTTGATGCCACATATACTGTGTGTCTCATGTATGAAGATCTGACAAAATCCCTCTATTTATCCCATATACTGGTGATAAGCTGTTTTCTCTTTTGGCACATAATCCAGCCCCACTCCTCCAACAATTTTGTTCCATCTCATCTTGGAGAATGGGCAGTTTCAGATTTTTTTCTATTTCTTCATCCCAATAACTGTAAAATAACTGACAGTAACCATCATCAGGGTTAGGTTAATGGTTGGACTTGATAATATTAGAAGTCTTTTCTAACCTTAACAACTCTGTGATCATTATAAGACCAACTTTTAGTTGCTTGCTGAGACAATCAATGTACATTATTTTCTGAATTCATCTCCAAGAAAATAAAGGACAGAAGCTGCCCTTTCTGTGTGTTGACATTTGAAAGGACACTCAATCTGGCATGAAATCATACATGAACACCTGATATCATTGGCGATTTGCCATTATTTACTATGAAGTTGGTACCATGGGAGAGGGTGTTAACCTGCTTGTTCTTACAAATAATTATGAAAAACCTATAATTTATCCCTTTTTTCCCTTACATGAGACAAATTACAGGCACTTGCCACCACATATTTTATAGATGATCCTGTTTGGAGTATATGTTCATCAATATTGAAATTACTTTGAAATAGTTCTAGCTGAACTCTGGAATTGCTTTGAAATTAAAGATATTAAATGGTTGTGAGAAGAGAATTATGCTCTGTGAATGAACATTTATTTTTTTCTGATATCAGTGGTCTGGACTTTGTACATAAAGCCTTTGCAGTCCTGTGTCCCTTACATCCCAGCAGGTGTGCAATAAAAAACCAAAGCAGTGGTGTTTGTGTGAGACAGTGGGACCAGGTGACCATATAAATGGGCCATTTTTGAGGAGTTTCAATTTCAGCATAGAGCAAGTAGAATAAACAGCTCATGAAACTACCTTCACATTATGGGGCAAATTGCTCATCTCTGAGCCTCAGTTGCTCTTGGCTTCCCGTTCAGAGCTCTTTCCACGAGTCCTACTGGCATTAATGGGAGCTCCACAAGCAGAACAAATAGACAATCATTTCATACTGAGAGGAGAATTTCCCCCACATGGTGTGTGTCCATCACACACACCCACCTTGCACCGAGGGAGGGAAACAACCCCTGGGAGCCCCCCCATCCCTACCTCTCCATCCCCTCCTCTGTGCTCTGCTGCCTGTGCCCACCAGCACCAGGCAGGCAATCTGACATTTTTAAGAGCTTTTATCATTTCATAACCCTGGCTCCCAGCTGTTCCACGTTTCCCTGCACTTTTCTGCAGCAACGCTGAGTTCACTCATAAGACAACCCCAGTTTTCTGAAATGCCAAAAGCAATCTCTAGCTCTGTGATATTGTGGCCTCCTAAAGACCCCATCCTGAGCACAGGGTTACTCTGAGAATGCAGTGAGACCCAGATGAATAGAGATGTCACTACCCTTGGTGAGTTCCAGTGTACTTGAGCTAAATGAGGAACCTCACCACCCCTCACCACAAGTCAAAACCAGGTGAGAAAGAGAGGGAAGAAATGGAGCTGCCTTGCCCCAGGTGAAATCACCCCCAGAGCTTCTGATCATCATGAAAAATTGGGTATTTGGCCAATGCATAAGAATCTTGGCACTGCAGTGTCTTTTTTCCTTTTTGGGGAAAATTTACAGAGTGGGATTATCTCTTTTTCCAACGTTAATTTTTTCCCTAAGTCAGCCATACAGACCACCAGTCTGGTGTTGGATAGCATTTAAACACCCAAAAGCTTCAAGCACTCAACAGTTTTTCCCACAAAAGAAATATTCTAAGTACTTGTTTAATATCTTGCTTTTTACTCCTTTCTCTTTCATTTAGCCCATTCTCCAAGGCCAATATACTGGTATGAAGTTCAGACTGGGCTTGAAGAGGGAAACATCTGTATTTAGAGAGGGGTATTTCTCTGCCATGACTTCAAAAGCCTTTCTGAATCCTAAACTTTTCACAGTGTTTCAAGACCTCAAAGAACATGGATCACACCCTGGCATCTTCATCTCAAGAAACTTTTCTCCTGAAACTGTTGTGTTTTCCAGAAATAACAATAGCCAACCTGCTTTTCTGACAAAAAAAATAATTTTATCAGAAAATCTTCATCTAGAATCAGGTCCAGCCAGCATTGCCAGCTTTAGTGCCAGGTTTCCCCCTCAGTGCAGCTCCCTTCCTCAAGCTGACCTTGCAGAGTCACACAAACACAGCAAAAACCAGAGCCTATGTGTTTAAAGGATGATTCTGATTGCTACAGTTATGTCCAAAACTTGCAGTATAAAACCTATAGAATCAAAGCTGAAAAGTCAGTTATGAGAGATGGAAATTACATGTACTACTTTTTGATTTAAATTTTTGAGAGTGTCGTCCTCAATTTCTTTGTCCTTTGAGGTAGAAACGTAGTTCATCTTTCTTCTAGTAGGAAGCTGAAAGCACTCTGTTTTCATTCCTGATTCATTTCAGCTCTTTTCTGTGTGGGTAAGGTTCATGCGGTTTGATGTCTGATAATGAAGATTTGGCACAGCTTTAAATATAAGTAATTAGGGAATCCATTGACCATAACAAACAATGGACCAAAAAAAAAACTGTTGTAGAGAAGGCACATCCCAGTTGCCCATTATAGCAATTTTTGCCTGTAATTATCATTCACAAATTTAATTCACTCCAAAAACAAATACCTTTTTTTTTTTTTGCTTAAATATCCTAAATCAAGCATTAAATTACAGCTCTTTCAAGAATGAACCTCATCATTAGCTTTCTTATGTGAAAGAGAAAAAAAAAGTAACTCTTCAAAATCTACATTTAAGGGGCAAGTGCAAGACATCTACACAATAAAATCCCCTGGTACACTTCCACATTTCACATGCCTGTGTGCTCATATATACATATATGCAAATATATTTTTATGGATGCATATTTCTGTATTATATATATTTACACACACACAAACATGCACTCACCCCATAAAAAATAAACCTCCAATGATAATGTGATCCCCACAAGCCCAGCACTTCAATTATAAAGCAATCCTAGCACAAATCCAGAAAATGTCACTGTCACATGCTTCCTTTGTATGCTGTTGAAAATACCTCCAAAGTTTGGAAATTAATCACACAGCAATGCCAATCTTTTAAGCCAGGCATCTATGAACCAACCTCTTCCCTACTGAATGAATTACATTGAAATCATATAATTGCAGGCTGCCATTCAGTCACCCTTAACAATAGGAGACTTTGAAAATTGGAAATTTTTTTCCCATCTGACTCCCAACTTGCAAGCATGAAGCATACAGCAAAAGCTTGGTGCCTTTTAAATTACCTAAAATCTACATCCTTCAGACAAATGAACAGGGGGAAAAAAAAAGGGTGCAATTTAAGGGCAAATCATTTTGTGTTAATCCCTGGGAACTCAAAGCATGAAGATAAAAGAAGAAAAAATGCAGGTTTCACTTTGCTCATTATGGGACATTGACTTTCACCTAATAGTATGCAATTAAAATTTCTTCATGAGATTTCCTTATTGAAATAAGAAAGATAGTGCCGTGCTGAATGTGGTGATAGATCTGGTATAAACGTGCTTCCTGGACAAACTGATTTATCATGTCTCATTCCAGCAGTACTTTCTTGCTTGCTCATTTCTCATCTTATTACTGTGAAGTTGTAATTAAAGAGGATCCTCCCACGGAGAAGAGTTCTCCTTCAGGACAAGCTAAATTATAAATGCACTGCTCTTTCTCTGAGACCAATTTAAAGGGGCAGTCTGCTGTGGGAAAGATGCACATCTAATTCTTGGGGCTCCTGGCTCTGTAATTTTATGCAGGTCTCTTTCTGTTAGATACAGAATAAATTTGGTTTGCAAACTGGGTTTCCTGGGCAAATATACCTCTGCAATTGACTATTTCAATTTAAATACAAAGACAATTCAATTAAAATGGTATTGAACCACTGTGCCTGATTTACTTTGTAGATATTTCATGTATGATCACTCGTATAATACACCGAAATATTTCAGAGGGCACTGAAAAGCTATTTAAGGAATAAAGAGCCTGTAAAAATTCTTCCTGTTCTTCAGGACAAATAGAACAACATTTGACTGCAACCAACACTGACCATTATGAGATGAATTTGCCAGGAAAATACTGCCATAAGAAAACACAAGCAGTGAGCATGAGATCAATTTGACAACACGATATCCTTTCTCTAGCAAATCTCAGCCCTTCAAGCACAGAGACTTGCACCAATGAAAATAAAAATTCAAAATGTGATTTTTTTCCCCCTATATTTGAGATCATATCCTTGTTGCAATAAAGTATTTGTACTGCAAGCAATAGCAAAAATCCAGTTTTCTTCAAGGGAAGAGATTCCCAGGAAGGACACCCAGTGGTGCTTTTACTCATGAAGGTTCTTGTGCCTTTGTATCTAAACACCTAAACCTAAGTACAGCAAAAGAGAGCACCCTCATGTGACTTATTTTTGTTGTTCCCAAAGGCTCTACTTTGTAAGAATGTGAATTCCAGGAATAAGAATTATTCATATCACTTCACAGAAACTCTCAAAGTGACTTCCCTGAGGACTCTGGAAAGAGGGAATCAGTGGGAAAACTACATAAAAAGGGACAAGGAGAGAGGAATGCACTGAGAAATAGGGGTGAGCTCTCTGAGCTTGAAATGCTCATCCAAGAATGAGAACCCTCTCCTAGCTTTGGAGTATATATGTACCTTAATATTAAGCATTACTGTCATGGTATCCTGCCTTTAATGTCAAAGTGGGATCTAAAAGAATTCAGATCTCTTGATAATGAAAATCCATCTGATGCTCAAAAGGCTCACTCAACAAGATAGCCTTTTACACTGTTACATCCTATAGCTTTATATTTCACCTTGAGTCCATTAATTTAATTGCATCTCTGAACTTCATTTTAAAATATTTTATTGTAATCATAGGAGACAGCAATAATTTATTAACGTGCTCAGTAGCACTATGACACTGTAAGAGCAGCATTATATTTGCAGACACATAATTTCAGAGCTAATTTCATAAAAGTATGGGTGAACTTGATCCTTAAATTAAAACCATTGTCCTTTGCTAGAGAATTAAGTCAGGCAATTCATCCTGTGTCACATCTACAATGTTTTAAATGTGATGCAAAGACCTGTGTAAAAGTGAGGTGTTTGCAGCAGCTGATATGACCATGAGGGTCTAGATCCCCTGAGGAAGAATGAAAAAATCTTTTATGCTAACAGACAGTGAAATATTTATAGCTGAGTATTTTTAAGTCCTTTTCAAAACATAAACCCTGAACTGTTATATGTAAAAATGCTAAGCAAAAATTACCTGAATAATCTTCCAAAACCAATACATGTTGTACCAGTAAATATTATTTCATTGGCTTCTCTTTCTCTTTTACATATCTTCTTTCCCATTTTACCAAGAGAAGAGAAAATGTGTCAAGGAAAAAAGGAAGGAAAAAATAACAACACCCCAAAATCTCACCACTACTTGTTCCATCATGTTTTTTGCTGATAATTCTATGTGCTTTGTTAGTACTGCAGATTGTCTGTGGTTAATTAGTCAGAACTTTTCATATTCAAAAGTCCATTTCCAGTTTCATGGAACACACAAAGTCACATCAATATATTGTGTTTCACAGTTTGTGTTTCCATGGGTGGCTGCAAGTCCTTCAGAAGGGGTGATATCAGATTGGTGTCACTAGTGGGATTCCACAGGGTGCTGTCCTCAGCCCTGAGCTCTTCAACATCTTCATAAATTACTTGGAAGAGGACTGGAAAAGACCCTGGGCAAGTTCACAGATGATACAGAACTGGGAGGAGCTGTTGGTTCCCTGGAAGGCAGGGAGATCCTGCAGAGAGACCTCCACAGATGAGAGCTCTGGGCAATCACCAACACGTGGAGTTCAACAAGGGAAAGTGCCAAATTCTGCTCCTGGGATGGAGCAACCCTGGGTGTACAGACAGACTGGGGAATGAGGGGCTGGAGAGCAGAGCTGGGGAAAGGGACCTGGAGGTGCTGGTGATGGAGAGTTGAACATGAGCCAGCAGTGCCCTGGAGCCAGGAGGGACATCCCTGTCCTGGGGACATCATGGACAGCATGGCCAGCCGGGCAAGGGAGGGGATTGTCCTGCTCTGCTCTGGGCTGGGGCAGCCTCACCTCAAGAGCTGGGGGCAGTTTGGGTGCCACAATAAAAGACATTAAACTGCTAGAAAGTGTCCAAAGTGAGGCAGCAGAGATGGTGAAGAGCCTTGAGGGGAAGCTGTGTGAGAGCAGCTGAGGGCACTTGGTCTGTTCAGCCTGGAGGAGACCCAGGGGAGACCTCACTGCAGTTACAGCTTCATGAGGGGAAGAGGAGGGGCAGACACTGATCTGTGCTCTGTGCTGACAGTGACAGGACTGAGGGAATGGCCTGAGGTTGTGTCAGGAGAGGTTTAGGTTGGATATCAGGAAAAGGTTCTTCACCCAGAGGGTGGCTGGGCACTGAACAGCTCCCCAGGGCAGTGGTCGCAGCACCAGCCTGACAGAGCTCAAGGAGTGTTTGCACAATGCTCTTGGGCACATGGTGTGACTCTTGGGGATGGTGCTGTGCAGGGCTAGGAGTTAGACTCAATGATCCTTGTGGGTCTCTTCCAACTTAGCAGATTCTGTGATTCTGAAATCCACTTCAAAGGTCTTTTTCTATAAGATTTCTAATACATTTAGATAATACATTAAAGGTGAGGTCTATAAACAATCACAAAGAAAATAGAAAAAAGAAATATAACCATTGACAATGACACTTTTAGTCAAGTAAACATTCACAAGAAATGCTTTCTTTAGGCATATTCCCTGCTCCAAAAAAACATCAGTTTTGTTTGAAATTAGACAAAATATTGGTTATGAAAAGGTTTTTCTTCTTAGGTCTCTTAACACAGAGAAAATAAATAAGTTCAATAAAGTGACTTAAAACATCAAATACTCTCACTCTGCTTTCCAAAGTGTCTAGGATCAGAATAGATCTGCATACCTGAATTTATGGAGAATTTCTTGCGCAAAAATTCTCTGAAGCTGCCTATTGCTTGCCAAGCTTCTGACAAGAAAGAATTTGTATTATGGATGAATTATTACCTATTAACTTACAGCCTGGCAAATGCAGCTGCTGTGGGCTGCACCTGGTCAGAGCCAAGCAGACAAGGGCTGTTCTGTCACCAGCTCATGGAGTAAAGGGACAACCAGGGAAACTACAAGACCACACGGAAGATAAGTAAAGCCAGAAGTGCTCATTAGCTCTCAGTCACAGGACAGGTGGGGATTCAGGCATTGCACATAAAGAATTACAATCTAGATACAGAGAATAAATAAAAGAGCATTCTCAGTCAGCAGACTCCTCTCAGGCTCTACTCCCTTTTGTTCCTACCAGTTACTTCTGCTGGCTGACAAATCATCTCCCCGACACAATAAATTTGTTATGGAACATTATCTCGGGCTGAGGAAGGTCAGGATGAGCTAAAGGTCATGTATGTATTAACCCACTACATGAGAGTCCCCATCCTTAGTTTAAAACATAGTCTTAAATTATATACTATTGAACTGGCTATAACTGAACCCTCATAAACAGCCTCATTTACCTGACACGAGCTCAAGATGTGCCTGAACACCTTGAAAACAGGCCTGCATCTTGTTTGCTCCAAGGTGTAATAAAAGGCAAAATCCATGCTGTCAAACACTGGGGTTGTGGAGTAAAAGCCCCAAAGACAAGGGCAACGAGGGCAGTCCAATTCCAGCACCAGCTAAATTTGGGTGCAGAGCTGTCCTAGGTTGCAATATAGATGTATTTATTCTACTACCACCTCCAGAAGCTGTTAAAGCAGGTGGGGCACTGGTTGTTATTTCCTGCTGTTTATGAGGGTTCTGTAAATGACTTACCCCTGATAACTGTTAATGAACTATCAAGAACCAACTGCATGACTCATGGAATTATCTCATCATATTGTGAGATGCTCCACCCAGGAGGGAGGAGCCAAGCATTCCCACCTGGATATAACCTGGCTTTGAACTGCCCAAGGCAGCCCTGTCTGCTGCATTCCCAGAGGACAAGAGCTGCCACTGGACCTTCAGGAGGAGAGCAGACCTTCATAGGATCACTGCTTCAGCTGAGCTACTTCACTTGGACTGCTACCACCCCCCTAACAGGGTGTCAGGTTGTATCTGATTTTGTCAGTGTTGTTGTTTGGGTTTTTTTCTTGCATTATTGCATTTATTTTTAATTTTCCTACTAAATTATAATCCTGACTTTTGCTCTCCCACTGATGTGTTTTCAAACTAATACAAGAGCACACACTGCATTAGGAATTGCTCCCCCAGAGCCCTAGTGGAGACCATGGCTAAAGGGGTCTGCACTTAACTCCCAATTTACTTCAGCACCTACGGAGGTTGTATGTATATTTTATGCTTTCTGCCAGAAAAAAAATAAGTCTTTTAGCCTAGAAGAAGGAAGGATATGCTATAAATGAGTTTGGGGTTTCAAATATCTTTTGAAAAAAAGTGGTTTCCTCCCTGAAGCAGCATTAGGTGGTAGAATCAGGCAGATGGTGAATGTTGTGATTTTGGATATACAGTACTGCTCAGCAGTAAGTCAGACAAAATGAGAAGCAAAACAAAATCAATGTTTTGAATTCTTAGTTAATTAATTCAGAAGTAAGATATGTTTATAAAAAGAATTTTTAAATTTTTTAAAACTTATTTGTTCTCTATAAAGATTGAGTAAATTTTACTAGCTTGATTAAAATAGTGGAATTATTAATTTACCATTTATTTACTTTTATTGCTACTTTGTAAGTAACTCAGAGAAAGTACAAAAAGACAAATCCAGGAAATTTTAATTGTCAAGGACTTTCTAAAGAGAAAAGTTTAGGAATATGTTTGCCAAATGTAATATTTTTTTCAAGCAAGGAATTTTTTTGCTGTCTTAGATAACTTGTCCAGAAATTTTCACTAGGTTTGTCTACATCAGGGAAAAAAATTAAAAAGAGATTTGAAGAAAATTCCCTTATTTAACAGTATTTCCCTCCTGTTCTATATTGCTATACAACACTGTCCTAAATTTTGCTCTTCACAAAGATCCAAGTTTCTTGGTCAGCTCCTTAAAGAGCTGAAACTTACATTAAAGGTTTTTATAATATGTGATTGCATATAGTCAAGCATGGAAAGGAATGGAGAAATGTTGATTGTCTTCCTATATTTCTCTACTGGGATGGAGGAAAGGCATGGAAAATCTACAAAAGTTAAAAACACAATCACAAAATGGTGAACACCTTTCTTATACACCACTAACCAGATACCATGTCAAACCTACCATTTTCCCTACTCCTCAGGCTTAGAAATTATAATTATTGAGATGAGATTAAAAGCTTTTTCTCAAGGACTTGCCCACCATCCAGTGGAAAATACAACCAACTCTGAATGGCAAGAATAACTTTTACTTCATAAAATCCTTTGCTCCTGTCCTGTTTTAACTGAATTGCAGAGTAATTTCTACTGAGGCCACCAAATCCAGATGCTGCAGCAGCTGTGATGGGGCTGTTACCACCTACAGGGGTGTCACTGGATGAGGACAGCACAGGATGTCCATGTGCCACAGGAGTCCCCAAGGGAAAGGACACATCAAAGCTGCATCCCAAAACCAGTCTGATGTTCTTGGACTAAACAACTGATTCCTCCACCCTGAGATTTGAATTCCAGACACAATTCTCCTAGCTTTTAGGCACCAAGTCTACACCATCCACCTCTTTTGGAGAGAGAGACACTCAAAAGTACAAGTTATGTAATGTTAATAAAGGCTTTTTGGGAGCTCCTCTATGGCTTCATAAGTTACACAAAAGGTTTTAGGTCAGGTTTAGACTCCAGTGTGTCCAGTGGCACCTCTGGGTTTGTAGTGGACCTCAAGCAAGAACCAGCATTCCCTAAACCTGTTTGTTTCTCTTTTTTTTTTCACCAAAACAGGAAAGACAGCATACTTTCCATCACAGCTGGGTCATGGAGTTTTGATGCTGATTCATCACTGCTTAGTCTGGGGAAAGGTAAGGAGGAAGGAAAGAGGGGTCAGCTTATTAACATCTCCATATAGGACCATTTGCTTGGAGTTTCCAACTAAGTGTGAGATTTGGGATAGGAGATCAGGAATCAAAGGCCAGTGAAAGGATCTGGCTGCAAACAGCATTTTTGACTCACTTTCCTTGACAGAAAACCATTGTCTGGCAATTGTGGGAAAGGGAAGTGTTGGCTTAGTGCAAAGAGCAGACACAGAAATCTTTTAAAGACACACATATCTTGTATCTTTGCCTTCAGTGAGCTGTTTCTCCTTTTTATTCTCATTTTCACTCTCCGTCTGTCTTCATTAGTCTGCTGGCACTCTGCTAGGATTAGTGAGCCAGTTTCCATGGTTTCTTATTTTCACTTTCTATCTTTCTTTGCTTAACTCATTAAATTGTTCATTACTTCACTGCACTTTACAGGAGACATATTTATTGTATTAGTTACACAATGGCCAGATTAGTAAGTGATAGGCAGTTTGCTATTTGAAAGAACATATTCTAATAGCAGAAAGGAAATTCAGGAGACACAGATATTATCTACTAGTTGTAACATAACTGGGATAGCTAGTAACTGCTAAATGTTTACCCTTTATCACTAGAAATATGCTACATGACTATAAAAAACTGGTGCAGCACCCACACTGCTCTTGCTCCTGGCAAAGGGAAGGCACAAGCACAGCTCTGAGGACCAACACCATCTTTACCTTCTTCTCTTTGCCTTCCATGACAAATTGCTATGATAAAGATGTCCAGACCATGGCTTTTCCCAAGGTTGGGAGGAGCACACCCAAGCCTCCCTCTGACTGCTGGGGAGGAGAGAAGCAAGGACAGCAGGGAGGAACCAAGGCAGCACAGAAGGTCCTGACCAAAGGAAGCCCTTCTGCATGAAAACTGAGCTCAAACTCAAGAGTGTTGGCTCCTCTTTAGAATTCCACCATGCTTGTGCCCACTGTATTACAAGGAAGTTAATTCTGTGACTGATGTTCAGGTCCTGGAAAAATTCTTGAGTAAAATGACTATTTACTTCAATGTAAGCACAGGGGGGCTGGCTGAGATTACTCAGTCAAGCCTGTATCCAATGAAGTTTTCAGTCCTAATTCTGTGTTTCCTGTAGTCAGCCTCTGGATTTGTTTATTTATTTGGTTTTCTGGTTGTGCCAGTTTCAACACCCACTTCTCTGCCAATTCACGTCCACTGTCTATTCATTTTTCTAATAAACCCCACCTCCTCATCCTCTCCATTAAAGTGCAGTCCATTTCCCCCTCTGGTCAAGTCATCAAGGGTGCAGAACAAGTCTCTCTCTACCTTGCACCTCTCACTCATTTGATCTTTCCCACAGTCAAATCCAACCTAGTTGATTCAATTATGCTGAAGTTTCTCAGATGCTGAATGTAATCATCCATGCTCTGTCTCTTTAGTTTGACAGGCCTCCAAGACAGAATTCCTTTCAGCTGAATTAAGATCTTTCCTGCAGTTAGTGAATAGTATATACAGGGGTTCATGCCACTCATTCATCTTCTCTGGGAGTTCATTTATCACTCGAAGGTAATCTACTGTGGAGAATTTTGATCAAGAGGATGCCTGATTTTTTTTTTTTTTTTTTTTTCTTTTTGGTGGTTTAAAGAAAATCCATTACTTTTTAAAAGATTGACTTGGTCCCTTGGCCAAACTTTGTAGACATAAAGGGGTCATCAAGGGATTTATGAAATGTAGCTTTCCTTTTTATCTGAGTTGTATGGAAATGAGATTTCCTTTTTCTCCAATAAGCCCTGTGAATGCTTTCATTTTTTTAGGATGTGAACAGGAGCAATTCCCTTTCACCATCTTTTAATGGTAGCCTTCTGCTGCCTGCTTTACCATTTCACTTTGTGTTCTGGCATAGGAAGTGCTGATGTTTGCTAAGTTTGTCAGTAGGCTTTTCTACAGTAAACTTTATCTTGAATTCCAACTGATAACAGTTTTGCTCTTCAAAGTGTATCAAATCTGCCCAAGATTGCTGTTCTATCATTGCTCTTGATAGGGAAAAAGATCATATTTTGTCATCAAGAAGAACTTGTTTTCTGATATTTTTATATCCCATAAAGCCTTTAAAAACTATCCCAGGCTTAAGAATGCTGAATCTTTGAATATTTTGTAGTCCGATTTAATTAATTCTCTTTAAAAATATTCTTGATGCGATACAGTGAAACAAAAAAATATATCTCCCCAAACTTCAAAACAAGAAATATATGAGGATACAGCAGAATAGCTCATATAAGTGAGACAGACATGAAAAAGACATTATTAAGGTTGGAAAGCCCCAAGAGTGACCTATTTATTTCTCAGAGCTGTTTGCAAAACACATACACTGCAATTCTGTATATGTATGTTGTTTCTTAAAAGATAAATGCTTCAGTAACATCTGCTGTATAAAAATCTCCCTGTTAAGCCTAAGCAAGAGACTGACTGTCCCTGAATCACAAACCCACTGAAAAAGGGAAGACAGAAAACAGGGTTTGATGATAAAGGGAAGAGGAATGTGCTGCTGGCAGGCAGGGCTGGTGATGGAGAGCCAGCTCTCCCTTCAGCCCTCATCAGGCAAAGTCCTGCTCCAAGGAATGGTGCTGGGAGTTTTGCAAGGTGGGATTGGTTCATACAGATCCTGATATGATGAACATGGATTTTTTTGTCATTGTGACTGGAATTAGTGTCACTATTAGCTTCTTAGCAAAATTAAGAACTGCAAAGGTTAATGTTTTCAAACATCTGCATCTAAAAAATTATTTTGCATTTCAGTACATTTTTTTCCATGATTTATAAACAGTAAAATACGTAGGTAAGCAAGAGAGTACTTTTCCCTTTTCCAAAAAAACAAAACAAAAAAACCCCAGACAAAAATCAAATACTTTTCGCGGTTTCTGTGCTAAAATTAAGGCTTTTTAAATGCAAAATTTCTTTCTCCAGAAATCTGTAAAATAGAATACCCCAAATAAATGGTTTCATATTTTTTAAGTTGCAATAAAGCTCAATATTTAATTATAGAAAAATAAAACAATCTAGTTTTAAAACTCTACTCCTGCTTAGTTTGTCTTTCATCTGTATATCTTTGGCACCTGAGAGTACCAAATTTCATTCTCTCTAGAGCATGACCACTGGTCAATCCTTACAGCACTTCTGTTAAATCAGGGAGACCATGTTTCATCTTTGAAAATGTAATACCACCAGAGTCTGGCCTGCACTGGAAGCTGGCAGAGTACAGCTGCTCCAAGGGGGAGTGATATCTGGGGGGTTCAAACTGAAAACAGCTTATGTATTCACTCAGAAATGGTTTCCCATAGAGAGGGGGAAGTATTATCTTGTGTGTTCTGCCCACAAATTTAAATACTGAAAATATCCAAACTCCATCACATTAAATCCAAAAAAACCAAATTTGGACAAGCTCTCCCATTAATCCTTGTTGAATTATGTGCTATAAGCAGAAACCATAGGTTTGTGGCTCTTCTGTTACTACTTTTGAAGAGCAGACATATCAGTCAATAATATTTTCATATTTTTATTAAATTAGGGACTAAAAAAAAAAAGGTGCCACATTTTAGCACATTATCCAACATATGTTAAGAGAATCTAACACTTCAAGTTCACCACTTCCTTGACATCCCTCACCAGGTGGTGGCACCAGGTTTGCTATGCAGTGAATTGACCCAGCAGAGACACCCCCAGCCCTTCACACTGATGCACTGCAAATTATTCACACCTAAAACCTGCTGTCCCACCACAGCATCTAGCTCACCAGACCACTTCTGCCTTCAGTCCTATTTAGTGTATCCTGTTTCCTCTTCAGTCCTGTTTCAGTGAAAGCTCAGCTCTGCAACATGCTGACCCTCTTGTCCCCACTTTATCAAAGCACTGACCTGTGAGGACACAGTGGTCCTGTGAGCCTTGAGGTCCAGCACTGGCTCAAATGTGTTACTGGAATGGAGCCAGTGTGTTTAGCATGTGACACAATCAACTTCTGGAGACTTTTAGGCAGCTGTGTTAGAGAGCATTTTATTCTGTGACTGCTCTTATTGGTTTTGACAAAGATACTGTGTTAATAAAGTTATCAGAGTTTTGCTTCTACTCGTTAATGAAAGCATTCATTAGCACATCATGGATCTTTCTCCCTTTAATACAAATCAGAGATGAATGAATTTGTTGTTTTTCATAACCGCTTATGTATATTCATACACATGTACAGACCCACATTATTATATGTTCATGGGCACATCCATGTGTCTGTAGTTTACCGTGTGGAAACCTAGCAATTGCAAAGTTAGGGATCCTATGCCACTGTTTTTATTATTCTTTGAAAACCTCTGATGGAATTGGTACAAAGTGCAGGAATTCCATCCGTCTTTCAGCATTACCTGAACCTGTAAATTGAGAAAGTATGTAAAAAAGGCCTAATAACTCACCATATTCCCTGAGCCTGCTGGTATTACAGAATAACTGCACATCTTGTCATATTATTACTTAAACAAAAGCATTGATACCAATGTCCTAACCTTTCTAACCTAAAGGACATTTTCTTTGTTGCATTGTAACATTCCAAATTGTGTACACTTACTCCTTTCTTAGAAGGACTTAGTAAGGAATGAGCAGGAACAATTAGAATAAGAGCAGAAACATGAAGCACTAAGTGAAAGCAAAAGCACTGGCTTGCAAGTACCCTGTTTGTTGCTTGCAGAAGACAAGTTTATTGCATTCTTTGTTTAACACCTAGGCAGCAGAATGCACGACCTGCTGGTACTTTGTATGGCAATCTGCTGTGATATATCAGATGAGAGTCTATAAATACTAGTAAAAAACTATAATTGCACTCCAGAGCAAACAAACTTCTTCCAAGCACTGTAATCTGAATGCATCATACCAGCGTGCAGGAAGGGCTCAATGAATCAAGCTGTCCTAGATCCTAACTGAAAAGGTTTAATCTGCTTAAAAGAAGCGCCAAGGGAACAGAATTACTATCAGTTTCAATGACAATAGTTACCTGGTTTATTTAGCAGTCCCTCTCTCCCTCAGCTCCCTGAATCCAAGTAGAAACCCTACAGCCTTCTACTGCCTTCTTGTCCAGATTTCCACGTGGCCTGAAACACACCAGAAACAAAGGGCTCTGTCATGACACACCAGTTTGAGTTTGGCTTAGATAACTCTGGGTCTGAAACCTTCCCTGGGCCAAGCCTGCAGGACATGACAAGGTGCACCCTCTAGTACTCAGCTGGTGTTCACTGTGGCTTTTGTGAGACAAAATGAGGCAAAGTCTGATGCTCTAGAGGCACCCTCAGCAGATGTTCCTTAGGGAAAACCTATCCTGTGCCCAGATCCTGCCTGGCTCTTCTCCTTCTCATGGGTAGCTGGTGAGTTTTCCACAAGCCATGCTTTGGTCTGTTTGCTGTAGCCTGATTCTGGCTGCCACTGTAACTCATTCCTGCCTCATCACAGGTTGCTTCAAGGAGAAGGAATGTCCAGGAAGAAAGCAGCATTAATTATTCTGCTGGTGATGTAGGAACAGATGGGAATCAAGTTGTATTTACCAGATAGGTGAGATAAACCAATGCAACCAGGAAGAATTCAGTCTCCCAAACCTTTTCTGCACAGGCAAGTAGGTCATCACTTGTGGTACCATGCAGATGTGTGGCTTGAAGGAGTGATGTGATTTACTCAGTGAGAAAGAATGGGTATTCAATTCCAGTCTGAAAAGTGAAACAAGAGCTATATGGCAAATCTAGATACAAAGACATCTTGTCCTCATTCCTGAGATAACTCACTCTGTTAAAACTGCAGTTTTCAATGAAAAGAAAAAAAATGGAACAATAAAAAAAATAAGAGAATTCTCAGTCTGGATTTTACCAAGTGCATCCAGGACACTTGTTCCCTCTGCTTTTCTCTTTGCAGCATACAGGGACATATGTGAAAAGCTGTGAGAACAGCATTGACAACACAGATGAGAATTAGCAGAAATACTGAACCCAAAATAGATTAAATTGTTTTAATCTAATAAATTAAAATATCAGACTACTGAATAGATTTCAATAGAAAAAAAATATCTAGCATGATGCCATTTCTGGTCCACGCCTCATTTGTGTTCCCTACTTGACAAAAGCAAGAGTCATCCTCACCTTGTTTCTCTTTTATTTGGTATTAAATACAGTTTTTAAAAAGAATGCTGTTATCAAACATTGTAAGGTTACCAGGTATTTATTTCATTATGTGATAAAAGGTATTCATCCCTATTGAACTAAATTTAAACATGCACATGCACAGAATACACCCAAAAGGAAAAGCATAATGTCACGACATAACCATCTACCTCTTCTAAGCAGAGGACCTTCCTGAGAAGAAAGCTTGATAAGAACTGGTCAAGAAGGATGGGTAAATTGGATAGGAAATAGTCTTTATCAGATCTCTATGCTTCACAAGCATTCTGCTCTTCGTGTTTCACTTCAGGAGTGAACAAAACCTGATGAATATAATTCATAAGTATTTTAGCCAAAGGCTTCCAGCTAGTGCTAACACAAGAACGTGACTTCATTATAGGCCTCAACAGAGAACCTAACTATAAAATATCTTTGGGCATCTCATTACTTCTAAGTCTTCAATTTCTACAGCTTAGACCATGGCCCAGTGGCAGCATCCAGAAACACTCTAAAAATTCACAAAATAAGTATCTCAGTGCCAGCAAAGCATTAAAAAATACCTTGGATCTGAGTAACATCAACAATTTATTCTGGTGTGCTTCATATTCAATTGGTTTAATGGAAAATTACTATATTTAAGTCACCTTTACATTAGTTATTTAAACTACAATGAAAGAGGAAAGTGGTTATAAGCTATACACAGTTTTCTTTCTTTTTGAAAAATATTTCTATAGTTCTATTTCTTGATACTCAATTCATTTATACAGTTATAATCAAAACCTACTTCATTTACAATACCTGTTTGATATCTAATCTATTCAATACAGTAGCAAGTTATAGATGTGCTGTTTCATATCTGTAAGATAAAACAAATGTTAGTCACCTAAAACATCTAACATATAAAAAAAGCCCACAAAAGCATAATGATGTTATCTTGTTAGTACTATATATATGCAAACATTCTGTAGACATTCCAGCCAGGAATAATAAGAGATCCTCAGAAGATAGGAGCAAAAACCAGCAGGCTTTAGCCCAAACTGCAAACCAGACTGAATTCCTATGGAACAGTTCAATCAAATTTACACCACTCCAGAGAAAGACTGCCAACCTTTCTGAAATCACCCCAACACAAGTAACACACGATTGTTACTACACAATTACTATTACTCATTGCAAGAAAAGCTTAGTTTACTGCATTTCTTATTTAGTCATGGTTTTCCTGAAATTATTGGCCCATGTTAAAATGGATTTTGCTAGCCTATTTCAGCCAGACAGCAAAAGCAAAAATTCTGCCATAGAATATGTGAACCCATCAATGTACAGGTAACATTTCGCTATAACACTTGAAGGAAAAATACTGGCAGCAAATTAAATATTTAAAGAAGCTCTGGTAGCTCATGTAAATGGGTGAGCAAACTAGAAAGATTTTAAAGATACCAAAAATAATCCAGGATGGTTGAAGGCAGAGAAAGATAAATCATCAATAATAAGAAGATACTCTTTAACAACTTGGTTGTATGAGTCTCTAAGTAACCTGGTCTAGGGGAAGGTGTTCCTGACCATGGCAGGGGGTTGGAACAAGATGATCTTTAAGGCCTCTTAAACCTAAACCATTCTAGGATTCCACTTAGCAGCTCAAGAGCATTAGACCATGGCTTGTGGAGCTTTCTCTGCATTTGTGTTCAAGCCAGCGCTGGTACCTCAGGGCTGGTGTTTGGCACACTCAACCCAGCAGAAAATCCTCTCTCCTTTCCCCTCCTTTGGCTCCTTCATCTTGCACAGCCCATAAAGTCAGCACTTTTTTTGGTCCCAGTGGGACAAAAGCACGGAGATTGTACAAATCCCATTCTGCCTTCAGGAAGGGAGAGTTTGTGAGAGGGACGTTTGCAGGAACTCAGATAGCACTTGGTCCATCTGACCTAATGGTATCGGTGCCTTTCCATTAATTACTTGGAAGTGGCATCATTTGTTAAGCTGGTGTGAACGTATGACACCAGCGTATCGGGTCCCCTTAAAATACATATGAGTAGGCAGAGATAAAGGGGAAAAGAGAAAGAGAAATCTTGAGAGCGAAGAAGAGAGGCACTATTAAACACTTTGTACTTATCTTGCTAAGGAAGAGCTTTGTTCCAGGGGGGAAAAACTCTCTCTTTGAAGCTATCCAAACAGTAAACAGCCCATTTTTTAAACAGTGGCGTATCTGCAGCAATGCGTACATCAGAGTGCTGGCATGAAGAAAGTATTTTTTCTTAGAGATAAAAGAGCAGAAAGGGTCTCTAGTACTGGTGATAATTTGGATCTTCTGTTTCCTTGGATTTTCAGGGCAAATCCAGAAGAAGTGTAATAATCCCTTAAAAAAAAAATATATATATATATATAATTGTTTAGTATGCTGATTCACTGCTTCTTGCAACATGTTCCTCTCCTTTCCAGATAGAAATAGAAATGGTTTCAAAGACTTCTCATCACATTTGTGCTCTCTGTTTTAAGGGACATCAGGGCTTTTATGCCTTACCATTCTCTGGACAGATAATTTTGTGTTACAGGTCCAGAATGAGGATGGCTTCTGCAGCCCAGCTGCTGCACACATGTGCTTGAGCTCTCAGCCATGAGGAGCTGGCAAGTGGCACAGGGGATGAGGAGAGATTCATTCCTTAAAGTTTCTAAAGATCCATGCCCTAAAGATCTTAAGTAAGTTCCTTAGTGAGCTTTTTCTCTCTGTGGGGAGCTCTTCTGCACCACTTGCCCTTCAGGCTTGCCCACAAGGCAAGAGATGGATTCCCAACCTCCTTTCATTTTTGGGAATTCAAGCCCCCAGTGCTGCCTTTGTTTTTCCACAGGAGAGAGGCAAAGGCAGATACAAGACTCGAAGGGGCAGAGGATGAGGAGCAAAGGGGAACATGACTGCAGTTCAATAGTGGAATCTCTCCTGAAAGACAAGGAGCTCAGCTGAGCTCCTTACCATGCAGAGGTGCAAGATCTAATTTTTCCTTCAAAACTTAAAAACACCTTCTAGCCTTCAGCTGGGTGAAAATAGTTATGCTGAAAATAATTCATAATCTGGGAAGGCGTTAAAAAAATAATCTTTATTACATGGTGATGTTTAAACTTCTGCAGAGCAGGAAGCTGCCATATTAAATTATTTCCTCTGGTTTTGCAATTTAAATGGAGAGATCAACATTACAGCCTTGGGAAGCAATGGAAGTGAAAATAGACACTGTAAAAAACATGATTTCTGCTGCTCATGCAGCAACCACCCATTGATAAAAGGTGGCATGTGCTTCTCTCCTTCACAGGCTCACTAGTAAATAATCATCAATTTACACATTCTAGCACAATACCTCTGCCTACAAATTGCTTCTTCAAAGACTTCCTTTTCCCCTGGAAGCACCACTTATAAGTGTGTTGAAATTACATCTTATTCTTTTCTTTGAAAGATCTCACTGCACAGCCAAATAAAGAGAGATCATTTGCATAATTCTTCTTTTTAAATGACTTCAGGTTGATACAGGTTCTTCAGTGAATTGTTATTCAGCAGGACATGGTCAGATGCAGATAAAGTGCTATAGAAGGTGGAAGTTAACATCCTCAAATCTGATCAAATAACATTTCAGTTTTAAACTGATACTGTAAATCACATGGAATTACAAAGCTCTAGCTTGATTCAGCTGGTGAAACAGACTTAATATCAAAGCATCCTTTCGTTCAACAAAAGATTCTGCTGTGAACCATTCTGAGGCTTGTAGCAAGCACAGATTATCATTCCAGCAGACTCTCACAGCCAGATGGACTATTACAGTGATTTCTGACTATATGCTGACTGTAAAATCATTGTATATAATATAAAATTATTATATACAATTGTATATATATTATATGTATAAAAGCAAATAATAATTAAATAGTTGGTTTTTAAGGCTATTTTACACTTCTTTGATTGCATCAAAGTTTTTAATAACTTCGTAACTCAAGATGTTCTCATTTCCTTTTTACAAGTCTACAGATCTGTTGCTTTCACTGTAGCTATTGAAAGAAAACTTCCACGGGGTTTTCATGAAGCTTCACAAGGCTTGTTCAAAGGCTTGATTCTGACAATCAAAAAATATGAAGGCACCCAAAACCCCACAGTGCAGAGGCCACCTTTAGTAAAAAACATTTACCACTTGTGCTCACATGTGTATCAAACCTAAATATCACAGTCTGAAAACAAGTGTGGTCTTAATCTCATTACTTACATTTTACCAAAATTCTCAGGGCAAGCACACAAAAATGATCTGTCAGGATAAGTTGAGCAAGGACCATTGCTTGGTATTGCAAACCAATTTTGAAGTAGGTGCAGTTCAGAGCAATCTTTCAGTGTTAATAAAACAGCTGAGGCTACCAAAAAAAGTCTTATCTCTGGTGTAGTAGCATTTGGACCAGAGGAAAAAAAAATTCCCAGCACTCATGTCCCTCAATTCCATAAGCATTCACACACATATTCATATCCTGAATAAGGATAAAGGACTGATGTGCTACTGCAATGGTATTTGCAGTATGAAACATGCAACCTGGCTGGACAGTTTTGCAGAGTTTTGAGTAGGCAGCTGTGTCCTGGTCATTGGAAAATGGGCAGCAAGAGCAGGTGGATCTAAATCAGGATGGTTTTGCTGGGGTGAAAGGAATATTTCTTCACAGTCAGCATTATGGGGTCTTGATGCAGTTCTTATGTGAAGAGCAGAATCAGAAATATAAGGGTTTGGCTGTGGTGTTGTGGTTTGTTCCCACAGGACTGGGGATGCCTAGGCAACTTTCCTTCAAACTTGGGATAAACTCATGACGATTTAGTTCCCAGAATCAAAGAGCAGGAGGTACATCATGCCAAATAATGCAGGGCTTTTCCTTTGACTCATATACAGAACACATTTGAAAGTTTATGAAGATTTCTATCTGAACTAATACAACTACAATAAAAACACCTTATTTTTCACATAGTTCCAGACTAAACTCAGCCTCTGGATCCACACTGTCTTTGGGCTGTCTTTCACACTCCCAAGAAAATCACCATCACTTTGCAGCAAACAAACATCTGGGACAAACTTGACCCTGGGTCCATCACCCAACGATACAGCTGCCCACTTGTATCATTTTTGATCTTCTCTGCTTCTCCCTTTTAATGCTATTTACCCACTAAGAAGTACACTTGTCACAATCCAAGCTCAGTGAAAATCACAGTGAGTCAAGGATGTTGCATGGCAGTATCAAGAATAATAATTAACATTATGAAAACAAAACTTAACTACTAGTTCCCTCCTAGGAGACTTAACAAATAACATTAGCCTTGAGCATAACTAAGTACATTTTAACACGGTTCTTTACAATAGGGGCTCAATTACCCACAAATGATTTTTTTCACTGTAGTCATAAATTTAATACCATACTAATGAGTCAGTGAAGAGCAAACTGATGGGTAGCTTCATTCAGACTACAGCCATTAAGAACATTTTCAATTAAACATTCTTTCCTCTGAAAATGTATTTTTGCCCAAATGTAAATGCCTTGCAGTTAAATACTGTTTTCGAGAATTTATAAAGGAAAATGTTTCATGGATCAGGATGGATTCTCCAAACACCTCAGGGAAGAAATAAAAGAAAACAAAACTCTGCTCATTTGAGTGCAGATTTGGTATTCTAACATAGCTCTGTTTTAGCAAAAAAAGTTTGAAGTACTGTGATTTCTTTCAGCACAAACCACAAAAGACTCCCTGGAACTTCTGTGGAAATGGAGTTCTTTAATCAGCTCTAGCACTGACTACCTAATCTAAATATCTGGGAAATAAAGACTGTCACAAGCAATGAATTTTGGCAGGTTATTTTACCTTTCCCTGGATATCTGATGTAAAGAAAAAAAGCAGCAAATGTGAAGTGATATCTAGTTGAACGTTTAAATTGTATTAATTGCATCTGTTAAATGGACTATGCTGTTTATAGACAAATGTTGATTTACTTTTGTGTGTTCATCAATAGTTTTGATCTTGTATTGATAACATGGTTGAAGCTATATTGCTCCTCTATTAGAATGAAATACAGCTAAGTTTAATAGTTGTCTCTCTACTTGAAAAAAGTTTCAGGCAATTTAAGGAAACGTTAGCTTAGTCAACACAGACTAAATGGCAAGAAAATGGGAAAATATTAGCAGCAAAAAAAAGTTAGGAAACAAAACAATCCCCAAGAAGTACTGAGAAATTAAAAACCAATGTGCATAATGAGATCAACATAAATATTTAGAAGATAATTACAGATAAACTTTTAAGACTAGAAGTAACTTTGATTCAAGATGTGAAAGGTTTCAGCTACCAAGTTCTAAGTAAAATTCTTACTTTCTATGGAAAAATATTTAAATAAAGGGCTCAAATACCATTTTTCACCTCAGTATGACTGTGTAGATGCTCAGAAGTTTTCTAAAGTTTCTATCTCCAACAGAAGTTTCAATCTCCAAATAAATATGGATCCCAGATTCTGGGTTGAGGTAACCATATGATTGATTATACAGGATCTTACTGTGATCTCAGAAAACTCAACATTAAACATTATTGATTCTGCTGCTGACAAAAATGCTTTTGCATTTTTGAATCTAGAAGAGTCTAGAAGAAACATTCTTCTATAAATTACACAAATAAGGCATCAGAAGACAGCTATGCTGTTCTGCAGAAGATTCCAGTTTAGTTTATTATGCTGGGCAGTTACTAGAAATAATTCTCTGCAGTTAAGGACCTGACCCAGCCCAAACTGAGCTCCTGGACATCAGGAGCAAGACTCTATTTTACCCCAGCATGAGACTCAGTGATGCAGGTGGATTTTTTTCCTCTACTTAATAGCTTCATTTTATGCCAAGTTAAAGACAGACATCACCCACAGTTTATGCAGTTCCTTTCCTCTTATTTCTAGAATTAATATTTACATAACATAAAAATTGTTAAATCATAGCAAAACATCAAAACCACATAGTTTCTGAGTGAAACAGTCTTGTTTTGGGATCATCTTCCTCCTAGTGCTTTTCTTCAGTCAGTCACTGGATTCTGTGCTGAGACTCAAACAATTCCTAAGTGACATTAGAGAGACATTTCTGAAACCTCCTCTTAGCAGAATCTTTAAGCATATTCATTTTTTAAAAAGCTACGTCACATGAGGCTGCAAAAAAGGTCCCTTTCCCCTGAAACTAAGGCTTTAAAAAATCACATATGGTGAATAAAATAAATGAAAGGGTCCAGACTAAACTCAGCAGATGTGTTTATTTTTTTCATATGTTTTATTGCATATGCAGAGTGTGGGGGTGTTCCCTGTAATTTTTTTTTTTTTAAAGGAAAAAAAAGAAGAAATTTGAAGGCTGCAGTGCAGGGAAAGTGTTGTTTATAGCAAACTGTGATATGCAAAGAAAATTGGCCAGGTGAAAGCATATGATTGTGTTACAGCAAACGCCAGCTAAATGAATATCTGGCACTAAATAAATCTCTTAATAAAATTACTGCACTCTAGTACCCTACACACTCTGCATATGTAATAAAACTCTCTAAAATGAATAGCTGATAAGAAAATGAACCTGTTCGGGGAATGAATAAACACATTTTCGCATATACACACAGAAATACCAAATGGTGAAACATACTCATAGTGATTATCAGACTGTTAAAATAATAACCCTGTGAAACAAATAAATCTGCCCCACAGCAAATTATGTCTCTGCTGTACTTACGGTGAAACCTTCCGCAAACACCTGATAAAGGAATAAACCTTTTAAAGGAATAAATTGACTGTACAGTAAGGTTATCCACAGATTTACACTGGACTGCAGTGATAAACCTTCTTTTTCATTAGTCCAATAGATCATAGGATATACAGTACTTACAAATGTTTCAGCATTAAATATAAGCTGGAATGCTCTCCTGTATGTATGCATTTGAGGGCAGGGGGTCAATAAATAGACTGAATGTTGCTTCACAAAGTATCTGTCAGTGTGCATTAGCAGAATACCTGATGGAGAGATGAGCTGGCTGTAAAACACCCTCTGCACACCCAAACCTCCAACCCACCAATGCTAATGCAGCCTGGGGTTCAGGGGGCTAAAAATCACACAAGTTATTTAAACACTTCACACCAATCCTGCACACAGGATTTAAAAAAATAAATACATTTTAATATACATTTCTGCTGGTGGGTTTTAACATTTCTGGATATGTCCATCCCAAGAAATGGGGAGACCCAATGCCAGAGACCTGTGCCAGGCTCTGAAACATCAAAGTGCAAGAGATGCTGTGAGCAAAGGCTGCAGTAGAGCTACAGGCTCTCCCCGTGGCCATGGCTCCCAATGCATCCTTGCATTGCTCCTGCACAGAAAAGGGAATGAGTCAGGATCAGGCCTCAGCTCCATCGTGGGGGACCACAGCAGTTTCTTAATGATGATCTCTAATGAGATGCAGAAAACGGCATTTCCCTCAGGAAAAAGAAAAGCCAAAATCATCACTATTGGATAAGCTGTTATCAAATTAATCCTTTAATATGGACAGCTTTGAGGCTGAGACAAAAGAGATTCATCACTCCACTCCCCACTGGGCACCCAAAAGGAAGACAGGAACAATCCCATTTCCTAGAATTATAGAATGGTTTGGGTTGGAAGGAATGTTCAAAGGTCATCTCATTCCAACCCCACTGCCATGGGCAGGGACACCTTCCACTAAACCAGGTTGCTCAAAGTCTGGCCCAATCTGGCCTTGAACCCTTCCAGAGAAGGGGCATTCAATCCCAATTATGCCTCCCAGTTTCTGGCAGACACTGCTTTGAGTGGCGACATTGGAGACACAAATTCTCAGAGCAGCAAGGCCACACAAGGGCTGTGCATGGGAAGCACAGAGCATCCTCTGGCTCCACTTCTACCACTGTCCCTTTCCATGCAGCCAAGTGCTTTCTCACCCTATTGGTGTAAACCACATCACTAGGTTTAATAAATTCCTAAAAACACTAAGCAAAATTACAAACATGTTTAAATTCCTAGGAAGCACAAGCAAAGGAGCCTCCAGCCTCCTTGGCTGGTCTGTTGACTCAGATCAAGCCCTGAGCTAAAAGAAGGTGAAGAAAAGGAAAAAGAAAAAATAAGAAAACTTTTATGTTCTTGCCACTGTTCCAGAAAAGGGGAGGGACAAGCAAGTAATGTGGAGAACAACTAAGATGAAATGTGATGCTGAAATGAATAAGTAAGTTCATTATATTCTACAACATGATAAGACTTTGCAGGCCTGATTACAACATTAAGGGACAGTGCTGCAATATTATAAATTACAGGGTGAAGCACTCCTGTTTCTGTCTCTATATTTCTAAGGTGGGAGAAGTTAATTATTTTTATAGGTCTAGATATTGCAAGGATGAGGATATCAGAATATCTTGTCATCAACTCTAAAGACAGCAGTGAAGAAGAGGAGGAGGGGAAGGGGGGAAGGACCCCACTTAAAGAAAATTATTATAAAAATACTAAAAATGATATATGGATTTTTTGACCTACATCCATCATTTTTACATGCCTAGGTACTTCATGCCTTGTCTCCATAAACCATCAGTCTGTTATTTTTCATGAGGCCGAGAGTAAATGGCCAAAACTTAAGACTTGGAAATAAAAAAAAAAATTAAATATATATATATAAATAAAATCAACATGAGCGAAAAGGTTAATAGGAATTTGTATGATTTTATTATTATTAAGGAACACAGGGAGAAGAACAGCATTTCTAGCACTCTAAGTGGCCTGTGGTACAATCAGTAACCCTGAAGTATATTCAGCAATCTTCCTTTTTTTTTTTTCAATTGCCCACCGCAGCCTATATTACAAATACATAAATCATAATGTTTCAACAAAAGCAAAATTTAATTTTCTCCTTTCAGCTGTTATCTGGGCCGGGTGGTATATGGCAGGCTGCGGCCGAGTCATTTATTACACTTGCTGAATGGATAATGGCAGGGAGAGTCTATTATACCCAGCTTTGTTAGGGCTCTGAATGTGCTACTGAAACCTGTGGCAGTCTAAATCTCTTTACATCTGTAATAGATACACAGCACTCTATTATTTCATGCCAGAGCAAAATTAAATAGTTGTGGGGAGGGGGAAGGGGAGGCAGCAGGGCTGGGGGGAGCGCAGGGGCTCTGGGGATGGCTCTGCTTTGCTGAAAATGTGCTAAAGGCAGAGGGGGCTCCGGGACTTGTACTCCTCTCACAGACACATTTTTGGGTTGCTTTTGAAGAAGCCACTCTTAAATGGGCACTGCCTCTGTGCTCAGCTCACGCATTGAGAGGCACCTCCCTCCAAGCAGGTATTTCACAGGATAACGCAAACCCTCTCATCCCCAGCCATGTGCAGCCCGGAAAATCTTCTTTTGTGCCCATATTCCTCCCTCCCTGGAGGGTATCCATGTGTCCCTGGCACTCGGTGTGTGGGCAGCACCTGCTTCAGCAGCTTTAGGAAGAGGCTGTGGAGGGAGCATGCAGGGGAGCTGATGGCCACAGAGCAGTGCTCCCAAACTCGGGGCTGCCCAGGCATCTCCTTCCTTTCATCGTTCACCACAACTGGCTCAGGAGAGCACTGCCATCCCCTCATCCTCACCCTCCCACCAGAAATTACCAAGAGCCAGCAGGAAACCTCACATCTCCATTGGTAGCTCCATCACTAATGGTCTGCCCTAGCCCAGGAGAGCTGCAACAGCACCCTGTGCCCTGAGATGATGCTCATCAGAAAAAAAAAAAAAAATGTTACTAATTCTGAAAATAGGAAACTCTCGATTTCTAGACAAATATGTGATTATTATGAATAATTGAGTTTTGTCTTTGGAAGGTTTGTTAGTGGTAAATTTTATGGGTAAATTCATCAGCAGACATGGTTTATGTACAAACCAAGGTTCACACAGCCTCTTCAGGTCACAGATTTGTGTTTGGTTTGGGCACAAGCCCAGTCTGTAAAGCAGCCCCCAGGCAGAGGCAAGGGCTGCAGCACACTGGCTGCCCACCAGCACAAACACACAGAGACAGGAGGCTGCAGGAGCTCTCCAGCTCGCTGACCTCTCTCATGGGGTTTGCCTGGCTGCCCAGCTCAGGAAGAGTAGCTTACAAAGCAAAAGGGCTGATTCCTCGGAGCAGGAAGGTGTTTGTTTGGTTATTAAACCTGCTGTCGTTGGCAAGTGAAACCATTAGATAATGGAGGGCAGAAGGCAAAGTCTAGTGTGACAGTGTCTGTAACAGCCTTCTCAGGGTGTTTGTGGCAACACCACTTTTTTACACTGTTCCTGTTCTGTTCCAGCACCACAAAATGTGCTCTCTATCCACACTTAGTGGAGAAATGATTGCATCCTTCCCACAGTGCCTCCAACCCACAGCTGCAACAGGAAACAGCCCACTGGGGCTCCAGCAGCCCCCACAACACCAGCTGGATGGGACTTTAGGAAATGCAGTCCCTGGGTTGTATTTGAGGTATAGAATCTTATCGTCATGCAGTGGTTTGGGCTGCCCCGGGGGTGTAACATCAGCTGTCCAAGGAGACTTAGCCACATGGAGAAGGGGCACATGACTGACTGGATTAATGCACATGGTTGTGTTTCCCTCTGGTGGCTGGGATCAGTGGCTATGGAAATCTCTGGCAGAGTTGTCTCCAAAATCTTCTTTAGTTTCCATGGCACAGACCCATGTCACAAGCATGGCTTCTGTACACATGCGGTGGTTTTTATTAAATGGGTGTATCTCCAAGACATAGCACCTGAGCCCAAGGGTGAAAAGTGTGGGCCTCTAGACAAAAATCAGCTTGTTAAGAGCCATGTCCTAGGAAAGAGCAAACAAGAGGGGTGCCTTGAAGTGAACAAAGCTGGCCAGACCTCTACTGCCCTGCACAACATCCGTGGGTTAACACAGCAATGCCCTTTGCAATGCTGTGCCCAAGAGACCCAATGACAAGCAAATCAGAGACAGAATAACAACTTTCACTAAAGTTAGCCCAGACAATCTTATTATTCCCCCCAATAAAAAACAGAGTTTATCTTTTAGCTCCCCTTAACTCTATTATCAAGCAAGAATTCTCTTGCTGCTTTACTTGTAATAGCATTGTCCTCCTCTCAGATAACAAGAGGAGACTTACCCCATCCTCCTACCTGCCAAATCTTCTACCAATCTCAAGCACGAGGATTAAAACTGCTACTGGGTGAGGCTGCAGTGGCTCTGTGCCTGCTCACTTTTTAAAAAGCCATCTTATCTATGCTCAGAGAAGTAAAGGCTGTTCCCTCAATGTGTCGCTTTGTTATCGTGAATGAGCTCTTGCACCATCACGCTTCCGAAGGAGATTGATTCAATCTGCTGATAGCAATGTCCCACTCCCTGGAGGAGCTAAAAGCCCCACCACTCCAAACGTTCCAGCAGAACAGTTTGTCTTTTATCATTATAAGGGCTCACAAGGGGGAGGAGGTTGTTTTGTGCTTTTCTCCTGGAAACAGAGCTGGTGAATGGCTGATAGTTCCTTGATTTTCAAGGAAAATCTATTGACTGTTAGGCAATGACTCCCATTTGTTCTCATGCTCTGAATCAGAGGATGGTTTGGGCTGGAAGGGAGCTTAAAAATCACCCAGTTCCAAACCCCATGTCATGGACAGGGAGACATTCCACGAGACCAGGTTGCTCCAAGCCCCATCCAGGCTGGCCTTGGACACTTCCAGGGATGGAGCAGCCACAGCTCCTCAGGGCAACCTGTGCCAGGGCCTCACCATCCTCACAGTAAAGAATTTCTTCCCAATATTAAATCTAAGCCTATGTTCTGCCTATTCTTGTGCTGTCACCCCATGCCCCCTTCAAAAATCCCTCTCCAGCTCTCTTAGAGCCCCTTTAGGTCCCAGAGGCTGCACTGGTGAGCAAGGAGGTGAAAGGAGGCATGTTTGATCCATGGATTTTTTCCTCTCTTTCTATAAACACTGCACATCTCCAGTACTGATCACAGTCTGTCCCCATGTTCCCATGACTAGAAAGCTAACATTTTGGATCCCACACAAACCACACTACAAGCAAAGACCATCAATGCATTAGCTTCCAGATAAAATTGTATTTTTACCCCTCCCAGCTGTAAAGTTGTATTGAAACATATGATGTAGAGTGGCACTGATGCTCTCCCAATGTATCAGAGATGAGTTGGATAGACCTTTTGGACAGATCTATTGCATCTTTTGAATTTTTCAAGGGCAAGCATGCAAGCACAGCTTGAATAATAAATGCATGAACTGGGCTGTACATATTACATCAGGCTGAAATGAAGGATTACTTCTAACCTGGATTCAACATTTGAAAAAGTCTGTTTGCATCAGATTTTGAGAATTTCACCAATTTTAAGCTTCTTATTCATGAAAGAATTGAAGGATAAGTAGCACCACAGGGCATGAAAACAAACTGTTCTTGTTGATAAGCTTATGGAGGCCAAGTACCTCTACAAGTCAACCCACACATTCATGGCATTAAATAGGTTCCCAAGACCATCTGGCACTTCATCAGGGTTTTGTGAATTTGGTGGTATGCTGACAGAAAGGGCAAAAAACTGGGATCTGAACATCTGCACTCCTAGAAAAAAACCAAGGGTACAACTCCTGCTTCAGTATTCTGGATTTTTTTTTTTTTTTTTGCCAGACCTACTGCTTCACAAAATGGTGCAGCCAGGCAGAGGAGAATAATTTGCCACAGCATCAAAAATACTTCCCTTTGCAAATTTTTCTTTTAAGACAATCTGACATTAATCTTCTGATCATTCTTGTCATCTTTTAAGTGTTCACTGTTCCCTGAACCTTCCTAAATTGCTGCCAATGATACTCTATAGCAATGTACACCAAAGAACCACTGTCCCTTGTGGGACTTTCTCTGCTGTGAAAACTTTCTTTCCATTGAACACCACCTCATTCTCATCTCTCATCGCCTCATTCTCATCTTTCTTACTCAGAATAAAAATTTCCCAGCTATTTCCCCTCCATTTTATACCCATTTTCCTAGCACTTATTCATTTCTCCTCCGGATTCTTGTATAATAAAAGTGTACCAGATTCCAAACACTGCCCATGAAAATTTTTTAAATTCTTATTCCACTTAAAATCCTTGTTAAGCATAACTAGAACTCAACAATATATACAACTATCATGTCTATGCCCAAATTATACACAAAACTGAAAAAGCAGCTGATTCATCTGTTGACAGCAAAAAACTAAGAAGGAATGTGTCATCTTGGTTAATTGGCTTTCCACATCCCTTGTACTCTTCTACAAAAGAAGTTCTGGTATAACCAGAAGCCATCACTAAATGTGCTGTGGTAACCCAGTTTCTGGACTAGCTGAGGACCCAATACCTCACAGAATAAAGACATTTGAGCGAGGCTCCAGACATTCAGCATGAACGTGATGAGAACAGTCAGGGCTGGGGCATCTCTGTAAGCAGATCTACTGAAGGGCCAGGTCATCTCTACAAGCTTGCAGGGATTTTATCTCTACTAACTGCCATGTCATACAAAAATGTGATGGGCACATTTACAGTAGTGAGATTCCCCAAAGGAATCCAAAGGTGGCTGTCCTCGAGCTCATTGGAAAGTCTGTGGAAACTGAGAACCTTCCTCCCTGCAGGTCCTTTTTGAAAACCCCTCCTGAAACACTGAAGATGTCTCATCTGCACCTCATGGTGTATTGTAAAATTGTTATTAAAAATTGCTTTTATTTGGCACTTTGGTAATAGTTCCAGTCTCAAAGGAGGTTGCATTGCCCCTGTCCTCAGCACTGCACAGAAATCCAGGAAAAAAATATTATTATAATATTCGTGTGTTTTATTATCTAAACCAAGAAGAAAGGGAAACTGTATCAGAGCACACTCCCAACAAATAATAATGTAGAGAGTTCAACTGATGTAAAACAGATTATCATCCAAAAAAATTTAAATTGAACCTCAGCTCCCAATTTCTTGACAGGAAACACACAAATCTAGCTCTCTGTCACATGTATTTAATTTCCCTCAGTGAAAACAAAAAGCCAATTTTTTAAACATGTATTTTAAAAGAAATATGAGCATACTGATAACAAACAGACATGATTTTTCAAACAGTGAGATAAACACAGACACACAAACTTCTAAACGAAATGCTGCTGATGTTAACCATGGTTGGAGCAGTGATATAGTGATCAGAGCCACTTGCCTCTTCTGTTTGCAAGGCTTATGTGGGTCCCACAGGAGCTTCCATTTAAATAGGGGAGGGATTTCATCTCTAAACAACAAGGCTAGTGTCAGATGTAGCTGACACACAAGGGGTAAAGGTTATAATTTCATGAGGCATGAATGTTTTTTTAATTTCAACCAATTAAATTAAACCCTCAGTCTGAGGCCCATAGCACACGGTCCCTGAAATGACCATTTACCATGTACATCAGAAACTCAAGAGGTTTCCTTTTTTGTGCTATTTCCTCAGCCCAGTGACTAGATGAAAGGAAATCACTGAAGCATGAGCTCTATAACAACATAAAATAAAATCAGAGATGAAGGTTTCTAAGGGATATTTTTTTAATGCTGTTACATTGCTTAATTTCAAAGCTACACACTCAAACCCATGTTTTCTGTTGAGTCCTGTTAGACTGTAAGAAAAGAATTTACTATGTAGATTTGTAATTAGTTCTTTGTAGGGGAAATAGCAGTTTACAGTACCTGGGATTAAATGAAGGGCTGCCTTCTCAGCTGTAGCTAAAGAATCATACTCACACCTTTTGCAGCATAAATAAAATGGCTGAATAAGAAATGTGCAATATTCCTGAGATTCACAGGAAGTTTGGGACCCAAGTTCCCCCTCCTCTCCACCATGCCAAGGAATTTAAAAGTCACATAGAGTTTCAGGACTCCAACAGTAAAGCTTAAAGACACCTCTCCAATTGCTCTGTCAGCTGCAGACCCTGGTTTCATGAACACATGTCTACAAGGAGACATTTCCATTTTTGCAGCTTTCCCATGAGGCTCTATCCACTTATTACTAACAGCAAATATTAATGCAAAGTTATTGACCCAAATCACAAGATATTTGTATTGCAGCTCTTCCATGCATTTGAACACCAAAAACCTCCTGACTCATGGGCAAGGCCAATTTCTTACCAGAAAGAGCAGGAGGAAAAATAAAACAAGTAATTCCTTGCATCAACATTTTCTTCTATACAAGTTCACCACATTTCCTACAATGCTACCTTTCAAATAGCATCATGGAAAGGCCACAACCAAGAAAACCACTATATGCCAGGTGCTTTTACCTGCACACAAGAAGGAGAAGCAAATACTTGGACAGAGAAGATCTTCAACAGCCCACCATGGCTCAATAAACAAGAACCCAGAGAATATTCCTGTTTCTCTTGCAAAGTCAATGCATGGCCCTGAACAGGTCATTCTGACTTATCATTAATCCTGTTTTTCAAACAGAGAAGCTGATATGATAACTTTTTTTCTAATACAAAGACATAAAAGAGATATTTGTGTTAGTACTGCTAATGTTAACGCTGAAGGAACAACACATTTCCAAATAAAGAACTGACAGTAAATGGATATCAACCAGTGGTACTTACAGATGTTTCCCTAATCTTGGATACTCCCTGCCTCAGAAATCATTCTGAACACCAACTGTACAGAATGCATCCAAACAGATTCCACAGCTGGCATTTTATTTCTATATCTCCACATTTTCAATAGAAAAATCATCCTTATTAGGCTATCACAAAATTCTAAAATACAGGCAGGTCTGAGATATGAAAATTACTGATAATAAACTTCTGGGACCTCTGAGAGAAAATATTATTAATTGATCATATTATTATGTTTTCCTCAGTTTCTATCCTGAGGTAAACCCTGCAGGACACTGTGCAATCAGGACTAGGAGCTGCAGAAACATATAGTAAATCACAGGTTCTCACCTCTCCCAGAACTGAGGGAGGGAGATTTCAGTGTTTGGTTTAGCAATCACAGGTGAGTTTTGCTTCAGATAAAGGGGAATCTTTACTGTTGGGAACAGGAGAACAGTGTAAACACAGAAGCACAAATCTATGGAAAATTGCAATAAAAATCTGCAGTTTAAAAATGTTGTTTCAATAAACTATGTGTTGATTCCATTTTAACAGCATACAACAGAATTTGGGATTATATTAAGGAGTCCCTGTTGGGCCTTAAATATAGAAAGATAACCAGAGAGCAAACATATAGATTCTCACTTTCATATCTTCAGTCCAACTTTTATTTATCCTCTCCAAAATATTCATATTACAGCAAAGAGGATTACAGAAAAAAAACTACTGGCAATAGCACATAATGGAATATAAACACTTTCACCTCTGGGTCATCAATTAAAATCTAGTCCCAATTGGTAGTGACTAAACATCATTACCCTCTGATAGCTGTTCAATTGCATCTTTGAAATGGAGTTTCAGCTCTCCAAGCACTGCAAGAGCCCCTGCTGGGGCTCACACAAGCTGACCAATGCTCTGGTGACTTTAGAAAAGACCCCAGAGAGCTGAGATCCCATGGAAAACAGAGATTGCATTGAGGTTTGCTGGTTTGGTCTTAAACTCCCTCCCCAGCTCCTCTCCCCATGAACTCTGATGAATTATCTTGCTCTGTCCTGTTCTTCCCAGCCAACCTATTCAGCCCCATGTCTTGGCCCCCCTCAGGAGGACTGGAGAAGAGAAGGCTTTGGGATGACCTAATTGCAGCCTTCCAGTACCTGAAGGGAGCCTACAAGAAAGATGGAGAAAGACTATTTACAAGAGCAAAGAGTGACAGGACAAGGGGGATGGCTGTGAACTGGCAGAGGGCAGGTTTATATAGATATTGGGAAGAAATTCTTTACTGGGAGGATGCTGAGGCACTGGAACAGATTGCCCAGAGAAGTAGTGGATGTCCCAACCCTGGCAGTGTGCAAGGCCAGGTTGGATGGGGCTTTGAGCAACCTGGTCTCATGGAAGGTTGCTCAAACCCCCCATGGCAGGTGGGTTAGAATTGAATGATTTTTAAGGCTCCTTTCAACCCAAGCCATTCTGGTCCTACAACAGGAGGAACTGGCCAACTGCTGAGTGCATACTTCAGATGCTGGTGGGAGAATTTCTCTTTCTTGCTCCTCTGATGTATCTTGGACAGAGAAGGAGATTTTGGGGCTGAAGATATTTGAACCCTCTCTGTGGGTCCTCAGTTTTGCACAAGAGGCTTCTGGGTAGCTGGTAAAGCCATGAACCACCTCAAACTGGGGTTTACCCTGCAAAGTGCTCAAGATGGTGTTATGGCAATGGCAAGTGCTGTTGGTCTCATTGGACTGACCTGCAGGTGAAGATGAGCTGCTGGTTCCAGGTAGGTACAGACCCTCATTTCCAGATGTGGAACAGCAGGCAGATGTGGTTTTGCACAACATCTGCAGCATTTTCATTGCTGCATTCCAGGTGTTTGCAGCCCCCACTCCAGCTCAGCCCCTCAATGATGGCTCCTCAAGTGTTCATGGCCAAAGCCAGCTTCAACCAGTGCAAAGCTTGCAAGATTGGGATAATTGTTAAATCTCATTTCACGAATCCACATGGAGAACAGCTGAAAATGGGGCTTATAGCATAAGTGCTCCTGCAGCTAAAATTCTTTGTGCAGGCAATCAGTTGTGCCCAGCCAGAGGGGTGGAGTAGGAGAGAGTCTAACTTACACCAATGTAGATTCCCTCCAGATTCCTGCCTTTAACTTGCCTGACCTTTTCTAAAAGGGTTACATCACACACAGACCTCAGCTATTACTCCCTGAATGCTGTTTTCTTTGCTCTAGAAACCTCACTGAAATAGTCCAGTGACAAACCTTGCTCTGAAAGCCACCCACAAGCAGGACAGGACCACTTATGAGTTTCTGTCCAGAGTGAACAGGGAAGTCACAGCCCTTCAGCCTATGTTATTTCTTTTCATAGATTTGTAATCTGGGAAAGAGCCAGAGATTCTAAACAAAGATAAGGTGAAAAGAAGTGGACACGACATTAAAGAAATAAAATCCATATCAGGGCAATAATGGTCATAAAGCAATAAAGTGGATGTATAATAGTTCCTGGACTTTTAATTTGTGACTAATTTGTTGCACAATGAGGTTGCAATTTTCTAATTGTGATTGCCATTTTAATTTTACTCATGGCTGTGCAACTAACAATGTATAGTCTAGTAATTAAAATTAATTGTACCTTCACCTGCATATTTCTATTAGGCTGTTAAATTTAGTCAGTAGGCTCAATGATTTTGTTCTCTGAGAGATGCTGAATTCATTTCAGTGAGCCCAATTATGTTACACTCTGTAATTCCTGTATGAAAAACAAGCATTTTACTTTAATATGAGGAGTTGCTACAATCACATTTTTAAAATTGCATATTCAACACCAGAATACAGGCTGACAGGAGATACATGTAAGGGGTTTTTTCTTTTTAAAAATAGCCTGCTTGTGAGGTACCTTTTACAAAACTAGCAATTACAGCCCCTAGGAATAAATCCAATGAAAACTCAACTAGATAGTCATCATTCAATTAATTTCATGAACAATTAACAGATGTCTCCCTAACCACACACACATGGTTTCAATTCAATCAGAATTTTATGACAAGCTGCACAATTGCATGTTTGAAGCCACAGTAACACAGTGTCAGAATAAACTGTTTCAATGCAGGGGCAAAACTATGCAAACCTGTCCTGTCACACAGGACCCTTTACAGTCATGCCCCAAACGTCCAGAATCCATACCACTTCAAATCCTGCTACGATTTTTTTCTCCATAAAAGGCCATTGCTCATTTTCACACCATAACCATAGTTCCTGGCAAATGCAGGAATATCAAAATACGCTGTAGTGAGTTAATCATTGGTAGAGATATTTCTCAAATTGACTTGTAGCCTTGTCCAGATCACAGCAGCAGCAATCAGATGCAATTCCTCTTAAATCCCTCAGTTTTGCACAGATTCACCCCTGAAGCCCCAAGAGAGGCATTTGACACACCTTCCTCGAAGACTCTCAAATGTCTCAAAATAAAAACAAAAACTGAGTAGTGCCACATAGGTCTATGCAGGTTAATTTAACCCTTTTATTATGCCTGGGCTATCCTAGCTGTCAAGCAACAGAAAGCTACGTGGTGTAAATATGCTCCAAGATGTCCTAATTAAACCTCTGCTTGTCCATCGTATCAAGCTCAAGACACTGAAGTCTGTTTTTATATTGTGTGAACTTCAGGGTCAAAGCTCCAAGAAGGTAGAAGAGAGAGTAGGAGAAATAAATGTGTTAAAATCTCAAGACTGTCACCTGGAAGCTGAGGTGAAGCAGTTACAGTGCAACCAGAACATTTGCACCAGTCAGAGCAAAGACTAAACTACAAAATTATTACTAAGTTGCAATAAATTTCCTTCTTGTATAGAGAGAATCAATGGTGGATGTAGATATCTGACTTCTGTGATAATGAACATCCCTATGTAAAAGCAAACCACCTGGACATGTTGGTCCTTTTTGGTCTTTTATGAGTGAATAGCTGAACAAAAATCTTCATTTGTCAAGTTACAGCATAAAGAATATTTACTGAAAAGTTGTTGGTGAATCTTTACTCCATCAGATCCTGACAAAAGCAAAATGAGATAATGTCAACATTCAATATAGATCTTGCATTATTATTAATAACATGCAACAAGTATAGTCACATGATTTTAATAAGTACTTACCAAAAGTTGCCTTTCCAAGAGTTATGTGGACCACAACTCAAGATAATTTAAAAAAAAAATTGTTACTGTGGAATTAAACTGAAAATAATGAGGATCAAGAAGAATAATATCTGTAAAAGTTCATGCAGCCAGAAAACGCCTAACTCAAAATCCAGAGTTAAACTGAGCACCACTCTTGCACTTCTTCCCTGGTAAATGCAGCAAGAAATAACAAAATAATATGGTTTTAACCTCTTTTATCCTGCCTGGACAATGCACATCTTTACTATCTCCTTACTTACCCACCCAGCAGCACCACAATCCTCCCACCCTTGAATCCCTCACTATAACCAAAGGAGAAAGTCCATGGTGGTGGGGAAGATGCTTTGCAGTGAAGAGAGCTCTGCTGCTCTGGTTGTGCCATTTCCCTCTCTGCTCCTGCTTTTAAACTAGAGCTGAGGGTCCTGTCTTGGCAAGCACTGAACATATAAAATCACTATTTGGCTGAACATGTAAAATCACTGTTAAATCATATGCAATTCACTCTCCTCTGAAGCATTGCTCCTTCACCCCCCTGGCACAAAAACAGTTTACCGTGAACTGAATTGCAACTAATCCCTTTGAAATGATTTTTTACCATATACCCTTTATTACTATTTTCCCATATAAACCATTGTTAAATAACAACAGGACCTTCTCATAACACTCAAAATAATTGGCTATTTTGGATGATATTATCAAGACTGTTTAATGTGACTTGGGTGAGTGACTGTTATTCATGCAATTCGCCATTAGCCCCTTGACCTGGATCATTGCTGGAGCAAGTTTTATGAGCTTAATTGCATTCCCCCCCTTCCTGTGTAAATTAGTCTGTACAAATAAAATTTCCTAGTTATTGTGCATCATCTTCTTCACAGTTATCTTCTTCCCAGACATCTTCTTTACAGTTAGGAAAGTCTATTAAAAACCAGAACAAACTCCAGTTGTATTTGTTAAACTGTATGAAGCTGAAAAAATAAACCAGTCAAAGCTACCAGCAATTGTCATTTTATTAAATGAACTAAAGGGCTTTTGTTGATTAAGACTGTATGTGATCAGACAAGGAAAAGAATTCATGAGAGATGATGGAGACAGAGACTAAGAGCTACTACAGTATTGGAAATTACAAAGCTTACTGTGGGGGTCTATATTTGTTATAAGATGGGTTGTTATCTTCAATCTAAAAGCGACCTTGATAAAGTATCTTTTGACACTTTTACTGCTCCTTTAAATGAAATATTCCCTATATCTTCAAGAATCAGCTTGAGAGGAATTGACTCGGTAGCTCAGCTTTAGAAAGACAGGGGAAACATTTTCTAATTTAAAAGAAATTTGAGAAAATAGTTCCATTCCCCTCTCTATTATCTCGCCATTCTGGAGCTTAGGTTTCTGAAACATCAACATGCACAGTTTGCTTTACAATCCTTTTGCAGAAATTAGCTGACACCCATCAATGTAGATAACAGAAAGCTGTGGCATTAACACTTGAGAGTGCATTAATCTTTCCCAAATTAAAATCTGCACCACAGCATTTAAGATTGAGGCCACCATGGTTCAGTGCTGTTTGACCGCCAATTTTGATAAAAGTGTTTTAAGAGAGGTGAGACTTAGATAAATTGCCCATGGTTACACAACAGCAGCGAGGGTAAGTGCTCAGTCTATTGGCTGCCATCACAGTGGGGTGTCACTGTGTTTGCATGTTTACATAAAGCACAAAACACAGGGAAAAGCAATACATTACACTGTATTTCTCGGAGGTGACATCAATATTATATTTCATTGGTGGGAGACAAATATACTTTCACATTTGAGTATCTGAAGATAAAGGCACCTTTGGTTGTAAAACAAATGAATATTTTCCCCAGTTCCCAAGCCAGTCACTTCCTCTGGAGTTTAAACACAATCTGCCCGTGCTGAGGGGGTGAGTTAATCTTCAGAGATAACACCCACATGTAGTTCTTGATCCAGGTCTGTATGAAATGAGCTTTCCAGTCAACACACAGTGAGCAAAGCTTTTACCATGTGGTACATTTTGCCTTGGCCTGAGTCCTGCTGACCTCAGGAGTGATGCTCAGAATGGATTTGGGTCTAACGTTCAGCCCAAGTCTGTCAGCTGAATCGCTGCTAATATACAGAATATATCTCTTCTCTGCTGACCCTGTTGCAAAGGTTTTAAAATTCCTGTTCTTGAGCTTCCAGAAAAATGTCCTCCTAGTAAAATATTCAGAGACCTCTGAAATAAAATCACTGTGCTCCCACTGTTTTGAAATGATGATTTCACTGCTGGACAGAAGAATGTGGGAACTCTGCAGGACCTTTAGTCAAAATTCGTTGAGTTCCTGGGATTTTTCAGATGGCCTCAAAGTCCCATGATCCTACCAAATTTATATTCACTTTCAAAATTTTTTTCAGTCCAGGAGCTCAAATATGTCTGTAACAATGTGAATTGTTAACAGAACTGAGAATGCATTTCATTTCTTGACCCCCAAAAGCTACACCCTAAGTCTTGATTCTTATTCTGGAATAACTAGGATTTTCACTTATATTACCCATTTTACTTCCCTGTTTTAATATGGTATAGTGAGGACAAAGCATTAGAAATTAAAAGGAGATTAAACACTGATTCATGTTACTCACCTGGCAATGAAATACACCGTAAAATATAATCAGTCTGCTTATTTGAGTTTGAAATATTGTCTCTACTGCAAGAAGTAGGGTAGATACAATTAAAATGCAACAAAAGATGCCTCAGCCCCTAAGGTTTACAGCGTCATAAGTAATGAGAGAAAAAGAGGTAGGAAAAAAACCAAACCAATGGAATTGAAAGCATGAGTCCTTATATTCTAGGTTTATATATATACATATAGTCCTTATATTCTAGGTTTAAATTCAAGATTTAAATCTTGGATTACTAGGAAGTCACCTCAAATTTTGGGATGAAAGCAATGACCAGTGACTCCTCTCTCCTGGGTCATAGAAACATGTTTTGTCAAAGCAGTGGACACAGGAGATAAACCCCTCTCCAGAGTTAATGAAGGTCAGCAGAGCAAAATCCTGGAGCAAAGTCCAGGAGCTACAGACCTGAATAAAGTTCACCACTACCTCCTTCAGAAGCCAATAGTACTTCTGTGGCCCTGCTTGAAAAGAAACACTACCTGATTTTTCAGGAAGCAAAATCTAAATGAGAGGCTGCATTGCATATAACTTCAAGCTTAGTTGAGGACATGAGAGCAAATAAACTCTTTGATGATGGAGTTGATCCTGTTATATAAGACATTACTGGAAGTAACTACAATGATAAGGAAAAAAGGCAAAGGAAAAAAAGGGAAAACAAAAATAAAGGAAAACAGAGGAAAAAAGAAAAAGTAGGAATATTTATCTTTTAGTTGTAACGTAGCCAGACATGTTACATCCAAGGACAGCTTAGGCTTTTCTGTATTTCTTGGGACTCTTTTTCACTTGAAAACAAAACTAAAATTAACTGGAAAGAAAGCATATTGTTATCTATCTCCAGGGATCTTATGAGAGCTCACAAGGGCTGCTGGAGCCAAATGGTGGTAAATACAACTCCTAGAAATAGTTTGGTTCAATTTGGGGATTTGATTCACAATGCAAAAGCACTGAGTAAAGCAGATGTTATCAGCCTGTGCTGGTTAGACTGGTCAATGTGATATTAATTATTATATTTTTGATTTGAAACCCTCCTGTTGATCTGACTAATCTGTGCTATTAGAGGCCTACACCTGAATAATTAGAACTTGAATAATTAGTTCAAACTAGATTGAACATTAAGCTGAACTGTCCCTCTGAAGAAGTGGAGGATAAGGCAGAGGACACCAATATTTCCCTTAGATGCAGAGAGACAGCAGGACAATCCACCAATTCAGATAGGCAAGAATCCTGCAGAAATGGAATCCTGGCTGATACAACTATCCATTGGGATGGACTGTGGTAATAATTGTTAACAGCTGTAAGTGAAATTTATTATTTCATTAGAAATATAAATGAAATATTAGCACAATAAATGTTGTAGCTCTGAGGCTCCTTATCAGCCAAGGGAGCTCTGGCTGAGGTCTAACATGGGGTGTGGGACTGAAAAGATGCAATTTGCATCCCCAGATGGATTCCCAGGGGGAAACCATACCCATCACGCCAGTCACTCCAGCAACACCTTAACTGGGTGGGACTGAACATTCTGGGGGAGACACACTGAAATAACAAGGAGTCAGGTCTGCTCATGGGTCCAAATAAGGAACTATAGTTCTGAAAAAGTGACTGGGGCTGCAGCCTGAGCAGGACTTCTGTGCACCCCATAACAAAGCACATGAGGAAGGACTGCAGTGCTGCTGCTCACACAGCTGCCGAGTCTGCAACCAGCCAGGAATGGCCAGAGACACTTTAAATTATTTTCACATTATTTAATTGCAGTCCATTAAACAGAAATGCATAACTTTAAGTCAAATAAAGATGCACAGTCTCCCACTGTATGGAAGAACACAGCTCTCTTTGAGCAGCCAGGGATCCTGCATGTACATCTGAGGCTGAATTTTAAGCTCGTTCAAGTTACAAATAATGGTGCTCACTGCAGTTGTATAAAAGCAACCTGCATGTTCCTGATGCATGGAGGGTTGGGATGTAGTTGTTAAATCCAAGAAGCAGCTAGGTTTTAAAGATTTGCAATTGCACAAAAGGCACTGATAAAGAACAGTTGATTTCTCTCATTATGTAAAGTGTGGATGCTCTTGTCTTGGCCAAAGAGGTGAGAGCATAAGATTTCCTGCTACTTACAGGTCGTTTGGTTGAAAAACACTGTCCCTTTGCAGTTTGGTCTATTGGCAATTAGATAACAAATACAGGACATGTAGATGGAGTCAAAAACATTGCCGTGCTTTACAGCCTCCTTGTACAATAACTCTCTAGCTGGCAATGCAGAATGAAAAAAAAAAAAATCCAGATAAAAACCATGGAGCAGAACTGTAAAGTAGCAAAGCCCTGCTGATTTCAACAGAGCTGTGTGAATTTACTCAGGATTCTGTCCCTTACTGGTGAGTTTTGAAGCTCCTATAATAAACTAAATAAAGTCAATAAAACTGCCTTCTGCATGCAAGGCTTTTTCAACATATAAATTTTATGGACCTTCTAAATCAGGTTCCATATGAATGTGAAATTCATGCCAGCAGCATGAGACTTTTTTGGAGATGCATGTAGAAAGGGAGTTGTGCAGAACACAAATGGGATATTGGGATATCCAACAGACAATACCAACAAAGAAAGATGCCTGCAAAAATTCTTTTGTGATTGTAGATTGATCAAACACATAAAGGAATTATAAATGGTATTGGTTAAACAGAGAAGATCATAAATTCATAAAACCTGTTAAGTTGGAAAAGACTTCTAGGATCATTGAGTCTAACCATTAACCCAGCACTGCCAAGGCCACCACTAAACCATGTCCCCAAGTGTCACATCTATGCCTCTTAAATCCCTCCAGGTATGGTGACTCCACCACTTCCCTGGGCAGCCTTTTCTAGTGCTTGACCACCATTTTGGTGAAGAAATTTTTCCTATTATTCAATATAAACCTCCCACAGCACATCTTGAGGCCATTTCCCCTCATTCTGTCACTTGATTCCTGGGAGAAGGCACCTTCCCCCACCTGGCTACAATGTCCTTTTAACTACTTGCAGAGAGCAATGATCCCAAGATGATGCCAAGCTTTGAGGTCAGCAATTTTCATTTTTTAAAACATCGCCTTAAGTAGTAGTAATTTTTTAAGTAAGAAGTTTGAGATGAGATTTCCTTTCCCACTGGTGCCCACAATAAACTTTCCTTATTATTTGCATGGAAAATTACTAGATTTCAAGATGCAGGACTTGAAAAGCTCAGGAGCCAGAGACACTTTCTTTGCACCACTAAAACCCAGACACTTCTGGAGAACAATATTTCTTACTCATTTGCATATAAGCACATATTTACATCATGCTGAGAGCAACTGCTACCCATGAAATGAGTGGCACAGCATAACAACAACCACAATAATGACAATCTTTTCGTTCCATCACCTGCACCACATCCCACTAATCTCCGTTTCTGGAATTCAAGCAAACATCCCAGAATCTGTCAATCTTAATATCAGTCTCTGCACTCTCTCCTTCCCTGCACTGGCTCAGAACTGTAACAGGTATCTGTGTCTTGCAAAATGCAGACTTTTAATTTGAAATTAAAATTAATGTTTAATAGTAACATAAATTGTAGTCTATGGGATTTTAAAAAGCAGCTGCTCCTAGGAAAGATATTGACCTCCATGTGTGTAACTTTATGAGAACAGCCTGGAAATACTTAGCAATCTGGATCAATTTACAAAAAATAACATTATAGTATACTTTAAAATCAGTGATAAATTCAGGAAGCAATTGCTGTCTACAGCTCTCCACATGGAGAATACAGGACAGCACAGTGCAGATCTGTAGCATTGGGATGACGTGTGTCCATGGGACGTGTGTGATCACCATCCCCAGATTGCTGGAGCCTTTATGTGACAGGTTTCCTGTGTCTGTCTGGATATGACATGGTCTGATCAGCAGCCACTGACAAACAGTGTGGCTCCCCTCTGTTCAGGGTCCACCTACAGATATATGATTGTGCTCATGTTGGGTGTGCCTCTAAAATAAAACTGTTAAGGCTGCTAAGTCAAGCAATCAAAACAGCGGTGCTGGAATCACACTTGGCTGTGGAAAACCAAGACATGATCATGAATTTCATCCTACTTTTTGGAAAAGGGGAATTTCATTAAAATAAGCCTAATCCCTGCATTTTTCTGCTTTTGCAAATGCATTTTTCCTTGTGCATGTAGATAAAAATTACTAAATTCAATATTTGAATGTGAACATGGAATTCCCTTAATCAAATCCCATGCAGTCTCCTTTAACCCCTGATGGGCAGCACCCAGAAGGTGTGTGGTGTGTCTGGGTTTGACAGTGAGAGGAATACACATGCAGCTGTAGCAGGACAACCCCAGTGCATCACACTCTGCTTTACACGCTTGCTGCCACCGCAACTCACCCTCAAGCGCGACCATCCTGTGTTCCACGATAATTGCAACAAGGTTTTGCAAATCAATTAAAACCCACATTGTCTCCTCTCTGTACACAAACAGCACAGAAATGCCATGTCATTTTTTTTTCCCCAGCAATTCGGCCCTTCACGTTACATTTTTGTCACCCTTTACCTCAACGTTCACATTGTGGCTGTCAAGCCAGGAAGCAGCAGTGACAGCCACAACTTGAAGAGCTATCTTTCCTTCTCAAATAATCTAGTTTGCAATGGATATCTTTACCTACTATTCTTCTATTTTCCATCCCGTGAGCCTCCATGAAATTGGCATTTAAAACTAATTGTACGGTAAAACCAGGCGGATTCCAGAAGCTGTGTCTGAGATTTGTGGCGAGGCAGAGGGACCAGATTCCCCCCTGTATTAGTTTTCTGTCTGCTACATAACTGTGAATGAGTGCTAAAGGGGATTATTAGGCCCCAGTGGTGAGATAGAGTGCATATAACTAATCTGCATTGCTTATCTCCAGCAGACAGTGGTCTGTCAGGACCTGTCTACATGCCCTCCATGCTTGTCCCTTGCCTTTATTGTCTTGCCGCTGCTGTTGCTGCTGGTGGCTCTCCTGTGCTCTTATAAACAACCAATTACTGCCCCAAACAGATGTCTGTGGCTATGATCAAATAATTCAGTTGGAGTGAAGAGGCCTTAAACAGGTCAATTCCATTCAGTTAGACATGGTATCTGAGCGAAGGCGAAAGGAGGCACTGCAGGGTGACCTGAACTTGTGAGTTATTGAGAGTAGGTAAACTTAGGACAGCGGATAATGAATCAGCTTTTGCCGGCTAACACTGTAAAAATACATAAAATGAAAGCTGAAGAGTTACTTAAAATCCCTTTTGCCACCAAAAATTGAATGGATTTTTTAACAGAAAAGTGAATTCCTTTATGAGGTACAACATTTTTATATTACGCATTCAAATTAATAAAAGACACATTCCTCCCAGGAATGAGCCTTTAGTTTATAAAGCTAAAAATTTATATATGGAAACAGAAGAGCAGAGAGGAAGTTTGGTGGGATATTTTTAATTCATTATTGTACTGTATGACGAACTGTAATCTCCAGCAAGAAAATTTGATATGTGTGCTTTTGACAAAGTATGATTTCCATTAAAATATTGTGCAAACTTCAGGGTTTATAGCTTGCCTGTTCAATAAATTTGTATTTAGCTTTTGTCTCCCTCAGTCTGCAAAGGAAACAATGCGTATCGGGCAGATGCTCAGACATCAGAACAATTAATGTAGCTTTCAAAAAGAAAAAACAAAAAAGAGAACAGCTTTAAATCTTTGTGCCTGTGCACCCACCAACCACCCTACACACGATCATAAAAATACATGGTTGTTTGATGGGTAGTAATGTTAAGCTGTAACCATAACCAAAAGCCATGACCAAGGGGGTGAAGGAGAGAATCCTTTTATTCTCCCCTCCTGATTCAATAGCTTTTGCAGCAAGATTTTCCACTCTGCACTGCTGTCATACAGCCACCCAAGCATAATGACCTGATCACTATAAATTCATTGGGGATTGGGCCCAGAGAAACAAGCAAATTCCCTTGCAAGATCAAATCAATACTATTCACATCATGTCCAGCTCACATATATAAATATTCATATGTCCAGGTAAGAATTAGCCAGCAAAAGGACACTGCAAACACTGGAGAAATCTGAGACAGTTTCACTCATTTTCCCAGAAATTTTTCAAAAAAATTTCTCAGACACCTGGACAACCAGGAAAGAGTCTTTTCCCAGAAGAACTTATGATTTCTGGGAATGTTTTTAGCAGAGCCCTGTACAGAAGGCAGAGAGAAGCTGGCTTATGTATCAAGGAACATTGGGAGGGATCATGCATAGAAGCAACACAAAACCTCTCTGGACCTTCAACAGCCCTCTTATCTCAAGGCAGAAATGAGAGTCACAGGTTTTCATACTCTTCAGAAGGATAAATCCTGCAGCAAGGGCAAGGTTTTGGAAGAGCAGAAACTGAAGAAGCAGCAGCTATATGTGCCCCTTCATGGGAACTGAGGACAAAACCAGAGGTAAACAAGAAGTGGTGGGCAAATCCAGAATTTATGAAATTAAAGAGACTGGCATATTTTGTATGCAGATGGAATAGACAGGGAGACAGATGTAAAGATGAAAAGATAGGAAAATGTGAGATAAGAGAAGGACTTAAGAGAACAAAAGGCAAAGAGGTCTTTGGGACTCACGAGGCAGCACTGGAGAAACATTACCAAGCCTGACTTCCACATTGAAGGCTGAGTTAGAGACACTAAAGAAATTATTTAGTGCTTATTACCAAGAAAGTCCTTAAAATAGGTTTAAATCTTAGACATATGAGGGAGTATAGTTTACTGGGGGAGCTAAGCCACAGCTGAAAGGAAGAATTTTACCTGAAGACATGGTCCAATTTATGGTTAATTCCTTGTTAATCTCAGTGTAAACTAGACCATAGCTCTGGAAAGGGAGACCATACCTGGAAACTTCAAAATTTATGTGATCCCAGGGCAAATTTCACAATAAAAAAAAATCTAAGCAAATACCTGGTCATTCAGGTTATCTTGTGCTGTTTGCTGCTAAAGTAGCTCAGCATTTCCCAGCTTCCTGAAAAGGTTTGTCTAGCAAAGCATTCTCAGGTATACCTGTACAAACAGCTGGTACCCCAGATCACACAATTTTCATAGAATAAGCCCATGATATTTACATACAGCTTTACAAACTGATAACACACCCTGCAATCTGTCCTTTCTTATCTCTGCTCCATACATTTAAGACCTAACCTTTCCTTAAAAATAAATTTTTCTCAAACCACTAATTATAGGTACTTCTCCATCAGCTAATTCTGATTTTTTTATTAGGTGACACCTTAGTCACAGTATCTGCAGACCAAAAATGTGTCATCCTCCATTCTTCCTTTCTCCACATTATCACACTGAAAATAAGCTTAATTCTAAAAGTAGAATTACTTTTCTTCTTAGACACAGACTTCCTATATTGACAACTTCTGAGCTGTTGCTTGATCACAGAAACAGATCACAGTAATAGAATATGTCACAAAATAGAACAGAACAGAAATAGTGTAAATCGTGGCCAGGTCATGGAAAATCTGAGAAAGTATATTCCTAGTCCAGTTTCTTGCTGGAAAAACTGAAAGTACAAAACATGCAGTCTTCAAGTTTGAGATGCAATTAAGGACCTAAAATGCAGTTTTTAAAACCATCTTAGGTTTTTTATTAGCTGTTCATCATCATTCTAAATCCATCTGTGCCACTTCCCACCCTCATGAGCAATATTGTCTCCCACCAGTCAGGTGCAGAGTAAACAGTTATATTCAGCTAATCTAGTTGAGTTGAAGTATTTCATTTTGGAGAACTATTCAAACAGTATCCTAATACATTGGCAAAAAGATAAAATATTTGAGTCAACCGTTTTAACCCATTTTGTAAAAGCAATCCACAGGGAAAGCTTCTGCACCTGGAGCATTTTCCCACATCCTGGGGCAATGCTGCAGCTCTCAGCTCAGAAATGTGCCCTCTGTAGCCTTCCAGACAAATCTACCCCATCTTTGGATATTTAAGGAAGCACCATTAGCAGAACAACATATTATTGAAACAAGGGACTGACCTGCAACACCTGCCCAGTGCTGTGCTGAATTAACCTTACCAGCTGAAACCCCTCTGCTTGAAACACTTAGGAACTCTATTAGTCACAAGGGTAGTCAGTGAAACACAGGTTTAGTGGCCCAGAGGATGACTCAAATAGCTAAAATCACATGTGACAATTTCTGGAGTTAAAAAAAGCTTCAGCTGAAGGAGAACAAGAACCAGGAAATCCTTTCCTAGTGCCACAATTTAAAGGAAAATGAAGAAAACCTTTAAAGTGTGAATTCAGTTGCTGAGCTAGCACACAAACATTCAGTCAACTTCCTTACCTTGCCTTTCACACAGAAGACTGCAAATGGTGACACATGGCTTGTCCCTGGGCTCTCCTCAAAACCCATCTGCAGAGTCCTCCACATGCACAGAGCTCCCACAGATCACAGCTAAATTACAGCTTCATTTCAATGACTAGCAGCTCCCTTATATTTCCCATACCAGTAACAATGTGCATCTATACATTGCCAGGCCTCAGTGTTGGAAAGATCATTTCTGCCTTCAACAGCTGTTTGCAGCTTTCTCATGTCCATGTTAAAACTGGCTTTTGTACAACCAGCCCTGCACACAACCATCTGCTGGATGGATACACTTGGGTCACTCAAGTTCAGTTTTACAAGATAGATGCCAATTGGAATACAGGCCAGAATATTTTTTTAAGACACAGGGAAGACCTGAGACACGATCACAAAAGGCACTGTCATTTGATTGTTTGGGCACTTATGGCCAAAAGTATCAAGGGTTCATTAAAAAGTAATTAAGCAAGAGAATACCTATAGGGAAATACTAAATTCTCGTGAGGGAACACAGGCCAAGTCACAGAGCAGAGATCAACTCAGAGGTGGAGGCTCCAAGAAAATAAAATTAGCAAATAGCATAAGCAGAACAAACTGATTTCTGTTCTCTCAAGATCACCATAAACCTGGCTTGGGATTAGTCTAGAACAGGTGGGAAGAGACCCCAGACAAGAAATGCTTGCTGATCCCTGGAGGGTTTCCAGTTTAACACACAAGTAGATGTATTCTCAATCCAGATACTCTTATAAACAATCATTGTACCACTGGTTTGTGCTGAATAACTAATTAACCTTAGCTTCAGCCCAAAGGAGGTAGAAACCATTCAACATGCATTTAGCAGTGACAAAAATCAATCTGTAAGAGAACAGATGTGGCTCCTGGTTGGGTTGGGATATTTTTAAAATATTAAACAATCCTTTCTGTAATATAAATAACAGGAGCGTAATTGAATTAATATTGACGAATAGTAATTGCTCCTTGTTCCTCAAGTCTGCCTTGTATTAGTGGGAGGAGTGGTGGAGGTTATTGTCTCTCAGGAAAAAAAAAAACAAACCTGAGGCCCAGAGGCACCTTTTCTGCCTTATTATTATTGTAATAATGAGGGCAACTGATTTGATCTCTCCTTACACAATACTGCAGCACAGCGATGGCTAAATAAACAGCCAAAGTCCTTTTGTCCCTGTGGGCTGTTTCTCGGTAATTAAAATCAATAGGATCTTTCTCGGAGGATCTCTTTAACCTCATAGAGCTACACTGTTCTGAGCAGCCAATGTAAAACAAACAAATGAACTCACAGTCCTTGTTGATGGGGAAAATAAAACACAAGCAGCGCATTATTTTATTAGGAAAATATTGGGTTTGGAGAAGGGTCATGGAAGAGGCTGTATTTAAACCTTTAGTTTTTTTATTTCTTCCTCCTTCCCTCCTCAAAAAAAAAAAAAATACTCTGGCAGCATCCTGTATTCCCAGAGGTCATGTGAGCTAAAATAGTCCATTGATCTTCCTTCTTCCAGAAGGGGAACAGGCAACAGAGGGAAAATAAACATTACCCACTTGAGGCTTGTGATGACTCAACTTCTCTGCCCAAGGTGCTGCGCATTTAAGGTTCAAGAGGGAAATAGGTGAAGGTCCCCAGGATTTCACTGATGCTGGTACATGCAGCAGCATGGAATTTTGGACAAGGACAGTGCAGGATCTGGGATCCCTGGGTACACACCAAGCCAATGACAGATAGCACTGGCACTGCTCCCAGGGAGTTGAGGTGGTGATGACCAGCAAGACATGTGAAACAGTCAGGAAGAAAAGGATTTACACCACACCTTCAAAGATTTTTGAATTCTGAGCTGTCTTGGAAGACAGAATGCTGCTAAACAACTTCTTAACCCTTGCTTGGGACAAATTTGCTCAGGGATCTCTTGCCCAAGCACACAGCAAGGTGGGCTGAGCTTTGGCCTGAGTCACCGGCAGCCTCTCCTTGTGCTGTCCCTTGGCACCTGGGAAAGACACCAACTCCCACCTGGCTGCACCCTCCTGCTAGGGAATTTTAGAGAGCATTAAGGTCTCCCCAAGCCTCCTTTCCTCCAGGCCAAACTCCCCCATCTCCTCACTAGACTTGCACTCCAAACCCTTCCCCAGCTCCGTTGTCCTTCTCTGGACACACTCCAGCACCTCAATCAATGTGAGTCTTGTAGCAAGAGGCCAAAGACACTCAGGAGTGTGTGGTGAGAATGAATCTTGGACTCAGAAGGCCTTACAACAAGGTGTTTCTAAAGGCACACAAGCAATGTAATAAGTGCTAAAAGAACACCTAATCATGAAGCTGTTCTCATTGGTATCTCTGCTCCAGGATCCAGTTTGACCTGCTGACAGTTGTTTTACATGACACAGCCATGTACAGGTAAATAGGAAAGCTTTCAGTGCTTTGGCACAACGAAAGGAAAATCCCTGTGGCCGGATTTTTAGCATTGTTTGGGCTTTGACCAGCACAAGGCTCTGGCTGGGAACAAGGAACACCTGAGGCATATTTACACATGCCACATGCCACATGCCACATATTTACACATGTGTTACATGTGCCATTTGGCAGGCCAGAACCTGACAGGGTTAACTGATATTCCATATATAAAATCCACTTCCAATTGCTCATAGACCCAGAAAGCTTTAATCTTATAAACTGGATTTTTTTTCTTCTCAGGATGGTGCCTCTGGAAAGTGTAACCTCTGGAATGTTTCAGCCAAGTGGGCCAGTTGTTTCAAAAAGGTTGAAAATAAAAGACATACACATTAAACAATCATAAGTTGGGAAATCTTCCCTCTCAACAGCAGTAACACCTTCATGTGCTGGGCAGCAACTTGCTATTTGCAGGTGAGGTGGTGAAAAGAAGCCATAACCATGGAGACTTGTCAAGTTAATAGCTGTGAAAAAAAAAAAATCTCTGCATTCACCTGCTCAGTGTAGGTTTCCTTAGAGTCTACTGGCTCTTGAATAAATAACAATACTTATAAAAGAAAGAGGTCCTGCACACAACCACACAAACTGCAGACAGGGCTGGGGGAGATCCTGAAACCAGGTGGGACTGAGGCAGCAGCAGAGCAGGGAGCAGAGAGGAGACAGATCAAACAGCACGAGGCAAGTTTGAATTCCCTGTGCCAGCAGCAGAGGCAGCTTCTGCAGGAGAGCAGTTCCCAGGTCATGTCACAGCCGTGAGATGCTCAGCAGGGAGGCACGGGTGTATTTTTTTATTCCAAATCCAGTTATAGCCTTGAAATGCCCACACTGAACTGCAGGAAACTAAGGTTTGACAGCAGCACACAGAAGGATCAGCTCTCTCCTGCTCTCCCAAAGCAGGGTCAGATACAGCTGCACCATTCCTGACGGGCAGTTATCCTACTTATTAAATACTTCAAACATCAGAGACCCCAGTACTTCCCTAGCCATCATATTCCAGCATTTCACCATCCTTACCCATAAAAAGTTTTCCTAATTTGCAACACTGACTGCAATTTGAGCCCACAACACAGCAGCACATAATTTCCTCATCTCCTACAACAAGACCTTATATGCAATATTTGAAGACTATATTAGTGCTGTTTAACCAAAATGAAAGAATCAAATATTCTTTTAGTATTTGAAAACCTAAGGGTTTTTTTGATCATTTTATTACTATGCTTGTGTTCTCTCTGTAGTAGGCCTCTGTATCTTTTTATAAGATACAACAACACAATCCAACACATAAGGATTGCAGAGATGTGTTTTCTCCCTTGAATTTCTATAAATTTTAGCATATTACAGGACTGAGATTTTAAAAGTTGGTCTCTAGTGAAAGTGATAAGCAGCTTTTATTTTTAACAGCTTATTCAAAAAGGCCTCTTTCCTCTGGTCTCTATCATCTTTATTCCTACTGCTGTGGGCTATATTACGCTTCCATAAAATTTTTGCTGTACTATTCACACTGGTAAAGCTCCTGTGAATGGAATAATTTGTGAACATAATATTGAATTCTTCACCTTTTGTCTACACATGCATGGAAAGGAAACATTTTTACATATTTTAAAAGAAAACAATCAGATACAAAGGAAATTATGTAAAAGGTGATTAAAGATAATGGAACTCTTGTGAATAAAATTGCATCTCACTTACCTCCATGCATGTTATAGACAATTATAGGTTAAGTGTGCAGAAAGCTGGTGCTTCTGGTTTCAGTTCAGGGAAACTCTCTTATCGCTATAATTTGCCTGAGAGAGGAGATGAGCTGAGTTCCAGCTCCTTTTCCATATAAAGGAATTAATTGATTGTGTTTATACTGCGCTGTGTTCAGTAGATGATATCGATTCTCTGGTTTGTGGTTCTCAGTTTGAAGACATCAAACTCAGATGAGTGCAAACAGCTGGGGGCTGGGTATGAAAAACCACCCAGGGGTTTCAGCCAAGTACTTCAGGGCTTGGGGGGAATTTTTGTTTTGGTATAGTGGTGGGGTTTCTTTTAATAAATAATTACCTGATTAACTACTGGGAGCTAGACATGTTTGCCATAAACCTTGCTCTAGATAATAGCTCTCTCAGGCAGACCATGCTACCATTTCCTCTCAACTCATATTTTCATTTACTGAAAGACAAGGGGAATATCATTTCTCAAACTGCTCTCAGACTGCAGCATTGCATAGAGGGTGAGATGAGTTTGGGATTCATAGACCCTTTTCTAAAATATGAGTGTCTGGAGTTGTGTGGCTATTTAAGCCTCTGAAGCTTTCATTTCATCTAGAGACCTGAAGTCTGTCAATCAGACAGCTGTTATTTCTGATCTTGGTTTATCTCTGTTTGTCTATTTGCATTATTTGAACTGGAGAAGAGTGTCAGTGTTAAACATGAGTGGCAGCTTTGTATTATCTAGTCTGCAATAACAGCAACTGCTCCTCTTAAGATATTAATCAGTTGACTACATATTTTAAATAAGCAAATTATCTCTTGAGCTCTGTGGCAGCCATGAAGCCAGGGAGCCCTTGTTGGAGCAGTACTCCAACCATGGTGTAGTGCAACAAGAAACTCAGATCACTTAGTGATCATTCCCTAATAACCCATCATGCTACAAGCTCTACAATGACCATAAAAAACATGCAGACAGCCCCCAAGACAGGACATCTGTAACACCCCAACCAGCACAGCAGCCAGTCTGAAAAGTGGCAAATAATTTACTTTCCCCTGTTTGGGACACTCATGCATCATTCACTCTGGCTCCACTCTGCTCTGCCACTCGTGGAGTTATCTGGCCATTTCTAACTCATGAGAATAAATTGTTTATCTGCTTCTGTACCTATAGATATTCAGGTACATGATGGGTATTCTACATCTCGTGCATGAAGCTCCCACACAGGGCTGGCAGTATCAGAATATCAGAATAGACAAGACAAAAAAATTAAAATACTATTTACTTGTTCTATTTTGCTGCAAACCCAAAATTACTCCACAGAGAAGAAGGCAGATTTTAATTGCTACTGAATCAGAATTCCCTATGATTTTGAACTAGCAGCAGCATTTTATACCCACTGCTAAAAAGTGCAACTAGCCATGCTAAGTGGGGGTTTAGACTTTGGAAGTCTAAATCCCCACTGCTTGTAAATCCCCCACTCCTGATTTACAGCAGTGCAAGTGAGGACTGAGCCCACTAAGCAGTTATCCTGCACTGAGCCATCTCCATATCTACCTGCCTCTATAAGCTGATACACCTTTAGGGACAGCATTAATTCCATAGATACATAAACTCACATGGATATTATGGAGTGAATATCCTCTGTTCCCTGTTCAACCCTGTCCCTCTCTATTTAAAGAATATTTCTTCTTCTAAATTACCACTGAGCTGGCAACACTTTAATTTGCAACCTGCATTTGTACAGGACAAGAAATTTCATCCAATAGAGCCTCTCTCCTTAAGCTGCCTTTCACAACCTCTCATGGCTTTTCAGACTTAATTTTCTGTAGATTGCTTGCCCACTCAAGAGGAGAAACTGGAATGCTCGCAGCCTGCAGAGCTGGTGGCTGCAAAAAGATGTCAGGATCGTTCACTGCAGCCCCTGGATGGAAACTAAACTGCTAGTGGCTGCTTTTAGCACGTCAATGTGAATTACTTGACTGGCAAAACTAAGCAGCAATTAAACACCTCACCACTAAGCGGAAATGAGAAATTTACTGTTTGGTCTTCAGATAAGCTAGAGCCTCCTGTGAGCTACTGTTATCAAACCCCAGGGAGGACCAGTTAGAGTCAGAACAGTCTCAGCCTGTGGCCAAAAGGGGAAATATTTCTAGTGATAAAAATTGATTTCTTTTTTCATTCCCCCCTTGTGGTTTTTCTCGAGTGCTGATAGCAAGGGCCATGAGAAGGGAAAGGCATTGAGGTTTAACTGAGATTACACCTGGAAGCAACTGTGTTGTACTGCTCAGTTTAGTTAAGGACACAGTGGATGGGAACAGGAGAGGCAAAGCCTTCTCCATGTCAGCAGCCACCTTAAGAGGGGACAAAGAAACAAGTGAAACTCCACTTCACACACAGATGAGGCAACAAGAGAGAAACAGCCTCTTCAGCAGTATCAACAATCCACGTCTGAGATTTTCTGTTGGTCATTTTCTATTTGTCTATTAGTGAAGATGCTAATATATTGCAGAAAGTGCCAACAACCACTTAATATTACCTCACCTTCTTTTTTCTCCTTCCTGAGTTGTTTCTCTCACTTCTTTTGACCCAAATTTTGCTCATCTCCACACAACTACAAGCAGGCTGCAGGCAGGGGAGAGGAGAAGGTATACCCAGGGGAAAAGTGATACTTACTTGTACATCATTGCATGGTCCCCATCACAATGATAAGGTTCTCTTTCATTGACCTTGGTCTTTTACTGGTACTGGAAGTGCAGTTTTCCAATGTGTCCTCTCTCTAAAGACCATTCCAAAATATTTAGATAGACTTTTCCATGGACTACTGTTGCTAAACTGTGCATCTTCTCCAATCCATTCCTGAAAGAACAATTTTTAATATCCAGTGTAGTCCATTTCTGTTTGATCATGGGACTGCTTCCTTCCGTGGTGATCCCACCAATTTTTCTCCCCAGTCAAGATCACTTGGGCACATATTTTTTGGGCTAGGAAGGGTTAACACAAATGTGATTTCTGTGCTGCTTTCTCCTCCTGGATGGTTCACATCTGGCCACTCCACCTGACATCTGGACAAACAGCAGCTCCTGGGAGGTACTGAAATCACACAGCTGTAACAGAGTAATAGGTAAAGTCTTGTGTGTTGAGAATGTAATTTGGGATGTTTCTCCACCTGCCACTGACGTACACACACTTTATCTGCACTTCATGGGATTTCAAAGGCTGTCTGTCAGACAAGAAAATTAATTAGTCAATAGGTATTCCTCACAGTCACTTGTGATGAATTTAAAGCTTTGGAGAGCATCAGCTTTAACAGCACTGCCTGTTTTTCTCAAAGTCTTGGTTGGTGATAATTGCTCCATGTTTTATTTAACTAGTGATGAGACAAGGCTGAAGTCTACGTTTCATTTTGCTACTCTGCTTCTTTCATATGAGACTCTGGTCCTGCACTTGAAAATGTGTTAAGTACTTCTTTTTCCATAACAAAAATGCACACGTACCTATATAGCCAGAGACTGATCCCACAAAGTGAACCAGGTTCATTCCCCCTCACTCCAAGACACACACTGAGGTGCTGGAACATGGCCAGAGAAGAACAATGGAGCTGGGGAAGGGTCTGGAGCACAAGTCTGATGAGGAGCAGCTGAGGGTGTTTAGCCCAGAGGAAAGGAGGCTCAGAGGAGACCTTATCACTCTCTACAACTCCCTGAGAGGAGGTTGCACAATTTAGCAATTAAACTGTGAGTTCTTCAGGTAAATAACAGCTCTTCAATGGGATTTCCACAGTGACTGGCATAATCATTCACTCATATTGACATCAAACCACACCTGGAGTCACTTTTAAAAGCCAACACTACTCCTCAAATCCAGAGCTGCACTGAAGGAATGGACCATGACTGCTAATGTGTTTCTGGGTAGTTTTGAAGCAACTCTGCATGGAATTGTAAATTCTAGGTCTGACAGGCCAAAAATATGATAGATTGGTTTACATTTATTGAGGAATTCACACTCCTTCATGGTTTTAGGCAGCTGGCTTCACTGTGACAAGCAGGTGAGCAATTTTAAGAAAATTGCTCTAGCATCCAAATCCCTCACTAAGTAGGTTCTTAATTTCAATGTACATTGACATCTGTTCCCTGGTTTTGCACAAGCTGTGCAGAAAACAGAGAGGCACCAGGAAGCAGGAGTTACCTCAGACTGCCTCCAACATTGCAACATAAATTCTACCATGTGAGATGGTGACAATCTCTCTGTATTGCCAGTACCCATTTCTCTCTATTAGGGGGTTTGGTGCAACCAAAATATTTTGGACAGCTTTTAGGATAATGTAGTTCATGCCCTGCAAGTCCTTTTCTTTCTCCCCTCTAAGTGAAAAGAAAGCCAGGGGTGACAAGACCAGGCATCTCTGTCTCCTGCTGGACAAAAGAATTCTGTATCATGTATTCAACTACAATGGCCTGAATTTTGAATTTCACACACAAAATATCCTCAGACCCATGTCTGAAAACAATAAGTAGTTATAAATTATACCATGTAGCCCAAAAAGCCAGCCATCCATGAAGAAAAGGCAACCCTCCCTCTACAAATAACAGGGCTGACCTTTTCCACAGCAAGATATAATGCACCATCAATGTTCAACATTTTAAAGTAATATCTGAGCTCTAATAACAGAGTGCCCAGGGTTTGGGTCCATACTTCAGAAACGCCAAAACCCAGAATTCCTATTCACCAACTGCTCATCATTCCACAATATCAGCAACAGCAGTGACTTTTCCAATGATTCAAAGGGCCCATCATGTTTTCTCTTCCAGCAAAGACACTGAGTACTTGTTGCTTTATAATAGTCTGGAATGTCTAGGTCCAAATCCCAGCTGAATTCCTGACCTTGTTTGACTCAGAAGTTGACATGCACCTTTGCAATGGAAAAACAAGTTGAAGGGCAAAAGCATCATTAAAGAAAACCAGATTCTTCATCTAAGTGTGTATTTCTTTGTCATTAAAAAAAAAAAAGGGGGGGGGGGCAGGGTGGTTCCAGTCCCATAAGCACTGCTACTGCCTTCCTGCACAGTAATGATCCTGTCTGTGTTTGGCTACCCATGGCTTGGCCAGCACACACCACAGTTACATGTTCTGCATTTCTGGAGAAATCCACCTTTTGCATATACTGCTGGTAATTCATCTGTGCATTGAGAGGAAAAAAACAAAACATCAGTGTCCATTTGGCTACGAACACTGATTTTCATTCTGAATTTTGGAGGCAGAGTATTTGGTGACCCAGCCACAGCAGCTAGTCCAGGAACAGCTCTGTGTGTTTGACTCATCACACTGGCATTATAGCAATATTTCATCTGCCTAAGGCATTCCTGGAAGTCAGGACTAAGGTGCATTTGAGTGGAAGCCACAAATGTGTCGTTGTCTTACTAAAAATCTTTGAGCCAGAACTGCCAAACACCAGTGCCAAACACTTAAATTGGCAAAGGCCTCCTTTTCATCCTCACGTTGCATCAGCTCATGTGATATCTACAATTTACCTCTCTTTGCCATTTTTTCCACCCACCTTTAGCATCTCACCTCCACAAAACCCAAACAGCCCAGAACAAAATACAGCCAGGTCTGTCCCCCACCCTGCATGGCATCTGCACAGGCATCCACTGGGATCAATGCTATGGAGCCAATGGGATTTTTTTCCTTTGTGCCCAAATAATTCAGAGAAAAGGGAAGAATAGATTTCCAGTGCAGCAGGTTCTCACAATCAGAATTTTTTCAGTGTATTCTGGGATGGGGGCATGGCTCTCCTCCCCCCTCTCAGCAAGTCAGTCAACCTGGAAAGAAGTGGGATGGAAAACTCAGCTCCTGATTTAAAATCATTTCAGGCTGAGGTTTTGCCAGAGGAATCGCAGCTGTGACATGCCCACCACTCTAACCATGGTGAATGAATCTGGCCATGAATCGTTAAGCTCCCCAAGCATCCACTGCTCTCAGCCTGCTACTAATCACTCAAAAATCTGGCTCTCCGGTCGATTTGTTGTAAGAAATTGCTCCAATTCAAAAGGATGATCTGGAAGTTTAATATTAATCAAAACAGGGCACGTACCAGCAGAGATGCAGTTTAAGCCTAAGTGCGAGATAAAAGAAAATAATTGTGTTCACCAAATTCCACACTGACACGAGAAAAATGCCTCACCACTGTCAAGGCAAAGCAGAGGCATCCACCAGCCACCTCTTCCCAGCCACTGAGGGGCTGGAGCACATGCAGAAGTGAAGTTTGATGTATTTTTTCTGTGCAAGAGCATCATGGGTCCAGACAAGGTGCAAGTGGTCTGCAAAAAAAATTCCATTCGCGGGCATCTTACTTGGCTGCAAATGCTGGATTTGTCAGTCTAAGCTGTTATCCAGGCTGCAGTGAGAAGTGGGAATGTGGGGGACATAATTCATTTCATCCTAAGGCAGCTGTCCAGAGCAGCTTAAGTGAAACATCATTAGAACTGGGAGGCAGGAATGACACCTGGCTCTGGGGCTTGTGGCAGGAGCAGGGCAGTAGCAGCACCATGGGGCTCACCAGGGCTCAGATGAGTTGGGAAACTGCTTAATTTAAAGGCTGGCAATGCTTGAGCAGCTCCATCCTTTGGAAGTCCAATCCCTATTTCCAGACAAACCTGTTCAGCCCATCTCTATTTAATTAAGTCCTGCTTTAAAACCAGTAGCAGTGTGGCTGGACTCTGCAATTGTCCTCCAGTGTCAAAAAAATGATACATGTGTTAATATCCTGCACATTTTAGGCTCTGAGAAGCAAACTGACCCTGTGGAACAGTCATTAGTTGTTTTTTAATTAACTGCTCCACAATTTCCCCCAGATCTTGCAACAACTTGCAGAAATGGGAAAGCAAAGCTGCACAGCAATAAATGGCAGCAGTTGTGCTCATATGCCAGAACAACTTTTGTTCTCATGGATGTTTGTCACAAGGCTGTCTCCCTTTTACCAGTACCAAATCTACATCAAATGGAGTTTTTAAAACAATGTAATGAGAGTACTCACCATTAAACTCCCATCTTCATTAGTATCTCATTTAACTGCTGAATTTATATCCCCAAGCATCTTTAATTTATTGATTGTTTCTAGGAAGGTTTTTCTCCCGCGTTATTTTTCTTTCCATTTAGCATCAATTAGTGGAATCTGGGCAATGATTCGTATTCAGGTTTTGAAATGGTGGGTTACAGATGTTCAAATTATTTTACTAAGCTGCCATCTGTGATCTCAGAGGCAAAATTTCAAAACTGAAGTCTCCACCACGACACAGCCACCCTGGTCTGGAGCAGACAAGTGCACTGAGGAGGGAAAACAGAGCCTGTCCCCTCTCTTCTGCACCAGGAACTGGGTGGAGTTGATTAGGGATGCACCACAGAAGAAAACACTTGAAAGACACTGGAAAAACATCCTAAGTTCCTTTTGTACATTGCTTAATGTCTGATAGACAAAATCTGGGAAAGAAAAGATGCACAGAGGAAGGAACCCCCACTTGTACCAGGAATCGAGATCAGGGCAGCACCTGCAGCATCCATCCCCTCTGCAAGCTCACAGGGCAGCTTTCCCTGCTGCTGGAGCATGGATCCACAGCCTCAGAGAGGCAGGAGGTCTGCCATCAGCCACAGCAGGCAGGATCAGGCCACAGACAGAGCTCTAAGGAGTCCTAGAAAATCCTGGGTAGGTGTAATAACCATCAAGACCCCATTTGGTTCAGTCCCAGGAAAGGGTTCAAAGCAGACAACCAAACCATTACACTAGGCCTCCTTTTCTCCAGGAGCTAAATAACAAAGGAAGTAAATGCCTTCAAGAAGGAAAGGGGGCAACATTATGAAACAGAGACATAAAAAGCCTTGAAAGAGAATAAGATCAATTAAGATCTTCTAATGACTGATCTAATCCCCCAAAATCTCAAGGGCTACCATCTTCTCAGCTAACTCACTGTTGCTCTTCCAGCAGTTTGTGTGGTCCAGATCTTTCTGAGTAGCCTTATCCCAGAGCTATGGTTACAGTGTCCCTGGGCAGACAGCCTTTTTCTGCTGGACTGGAGTGACAGCAACCCCAGGAAAAAAAAAAAAAAAGGAAGAAAATCTTTTAAAGAAAAGCACTTCACTGAAACGTCAATTATATCATAATATATGCAGCTTGAATAATTTAACTTCTCCTTCACTGAATCCATGTCCTCTCCTATCTAACACCAGGCTCTTCCATTTCCCTCTGTGGAAGAGGGGAAAAATGGGACACCCCTGTCCTTTCAAACCTGCCTCATCAGAGCCCACAGATGTTTCTAGTTTCTTCCTGACCACCAGTTCAGAGCCTGCTGGAAATGGAGCAAATAACTCTGGTAACACCCTTAATTACAGCCTCCTGGCAATGCCTTCTGCAGTGCTGTCAGAAGGGAGCTGCCCTGGATGCAGGAAGCATCACTCAGGGTAAGTGTGCTGCCTGTTTAGAACAGGAGGTTGCTCTGAGTCAGAAAATAAGTGGGGAAAAAATCAATTCCGAAATTGAGACCTTTCACCAGCATCACTTGGAGGTCTTATAATAGGGTAGTACTTGGACCTGTTCTTATGTGAATCAATTCCTAACCCTGCCCTGGAAGAGGGGGCTGTGGTTCCTCCCATTACCTCAGGAAGTGACATGTTCTCACTCTGGCACCAAACAGGTCCCCACTCAGCACCCAAACCACACCTGCATTTATTCTCCTGCTGCTTCAGCAAACCTCCCTGGGGCTGTGCAGGGACAGAGAGGTGTTTATCAGCAGTGGAACATGCAGACCCAGCCCCAGTGTGGATGGGAGCAGCTGTGCAGCACGGCCATATCACACCATGGAGAAACACACACCTACTGGGAGGATAACATTTGCATATTCCAGCTTCCCTTCTTTACCCATTTCCCCCACACTGCTCCCTGAGTGGCATTTGGCCATGTCCTGGAGCCAGCAGTGGCATCACCTCCATGACTTTGGTGTGATTTTGGCCCCAGGCAAGCTGCAGCCCTGCCAGGGCCTGGAGTGCCTCGTGGTTCAGAAACAAGGAGAGTCTGTCTCCAACAACTTCCATGTGCCATGTTGATCAGAAAAGGCCTGTGAAACTGAGGAGAAGAGGTTCAAGGTGTTGCCCACTAGCACAGATGCTGCCTCATGTATTAAATGCCCTCTTCTGCGGTAAGAGGTTGTGTGCCAATCATGTTGTAAATAAATTAAGGACTGAAGTAGCACCCACCCCCAAAAGAACTAGAGAGCTTCAAATGTACAGCTGTGGAACTTTGACTTCAGAAGAGCAGCAAAAAATAAGCTCAAAATCACTCATTTGCCCAGTGATAACCTCACAGAGTAATACTGCATGGTGCACACAAAGCATCATTTGAGGTTAGATATGACCCCTGGGAAAGAAATGTGTCAAAGTGCTGCAGCTGCCCAAAATGTTCCCATTTCCAGTTCACAAATCCCAAAGAGCTGCCAGAAATAAAGAAATGTTCAGCAGGCCCTAAGGCATCAAACCAAACCCTCACTCCCTAGCAGGAGCAGTACAGATTATGCTTTAAGTGAGACCAGCTAGATGGAGAAGGAAAAAATACCAGGAAGTGTTTTGATGAGTTTCTATGAACTTGAAAAATCCTATCATTGGCTATAAAGTCACTGAGGAGATTGTGAATGGTGATTGTGCAGCTCTACAAGGTAATTTATCTCCCTGACCAGTACTTCGTAAACTGTCTACTGAACTGCCCTCTGTTAAAGCTAAAGATATACAGACACTTGTAAACCTTATCGAGGGGAAAACAACTCAGATAATTTTACACATTTAAATGAAAACCAGGTTCTGAGCTTTTCCAGGGAATGAAAACGTCAGCTCTGCTACCAGAGTCCAGTCACCCATGGAAGGGGGGCCAGGAACAGCAAAGCTGAAAAATTACTTGAAAAATGATGCATGTGGCTGCTCCCACTCCTCCCAGTTGTAGCAGAAAACCGTTGATTACTGTGCTAATTTTCTCAACAACTTTACCAGGGCATTGGAAAAAAAAGCAAATTTTTTTTTGTTCTGCAGCGTTTCCTCAAGCATTTGACTCCATTGTCACCTGTATCAGGGAAAGAGTGTAAAGGAGCTAGTATTTTTTCAGGGAAAAAAAAGGCTGGTTTACTGTGGCAAATATAAACTGTTTTACAAGATCAAAAACCTCACCTTTTTACTGGAATTATTACTTAATTCCAGAAATGGCAATTTAATCTTCAGGGTACTACATCCTAATAGGAGACATGCAAACCAAATTAAAAGCCAAGATTCAAATTCAAAGGCCCTAACATCTTCAGAGTACCCTCCCAAGTCCAAAGGGTAGAAACTTTCCTAGATTAGTTGGCAGAAACTTGTGGTAATCTCACAGGTTCAAATGTTCTTGTGAAATTTCCATCCAATTGGGCACATCTGAACTGGAACCAGAAAATAGTCTTGGTAACCAACCTGGAACTAGATCAATAGAAAGTGGGGCAGATCTGAAGATTAGACTCTGAAACTCCTTAAATTTGAAAGGCATTAGGTAGCACTTTGAAATACCACCGAGCAGGGGAGTGAGACAGGACACTGAGCAAAGCAGAGCCCCAGGCTGTGCACAAAACAAGCCTTGTACTGACACAGCCAATCCTCCCCACCCACAGGAGTGGCTCAGGTCAGGAATGGGGGTTTTGCTCATGCATTTTGTGGGGTTGTGAGCAGGAATGGTTGGGAAGTGCAGGGACAGTGGAGAATAATTATTGATTTAATCAGAGCAAGCAGTGCCATGTGACAGGGGGGAACCAGAGGGTAGACAGCTGTTCTTGCAGCTCTGTCCCTCTGATGTAAGCCCAAGTGTTACAGAAATTTATCAAGAAAAATCTTGCTAAGGACATCCATTCCTCCCAGGCTGCAGATCTGCACTGCTCTGATAGTGAAAACCAAAAAGCAGGTCCAATCATTAGAAATTTTGCCCAGACTTGGGATTTCTGCCTCAGTTCTCTGCTCTCCCATACATTTTCCACTTGATTTTGTGCAAG